>NC_142488.1:3049426-3359691 GCF_049115385.1 Moschus berezovskii | reverse complement strand
CTGATAAAATAGAGATTAAAACAAAGACTGTGAAAAGAGACAAAGAAGAAAACTACATAATGATCAAAGGATCAATCCAAGAAGAATATATAACAATTATAAATATTTATGCACTCAACATAGGAGCACTGCAATATGTAAGGCAATTACTAACAAGTATGAAAGAGGATATTAACAATAATGCAATAATAGTGGGAGAGTTTAGTACCCCACTTACATCTATGGATAGATCAACTAAACAGAAAATTAACAAGGAAACACAAACTTTAAATGATACAATAGACCAGGTAGACTTAATAGATATCTATAGGTCATTTCACCCCAAAACAATGAATTTCACCTTTTTCTCAAGCGCACACGGAACCTTTTCCAGGATAGATCACATCCTGGGCCATAAATCTAGCCTTGGTAAATTAAAAAACATTGAAATCATTCCAAAAATCTTTTCTGACCACAATGCAGTAAGATTAGATCTCAATTACAGGAGAAAAACTATTAAAAATGCCAACAAATGGAGGCTGAACAACACGCTGCTGAATAATGAACAAACCACAGAAGAAATCAAAAGAGAAATCAAAATATGCATAGAAATGATGAAAGTGAAAACACGACAACCCAAAACGTCTGGGACACTGTAAAAGCAGTGCTAAGGGGAAGGTTCAGAGCAATACAGGCACACCTCAAGAAACAAGAAAAAAGTCAACAAAATAACCTAACCCTACATCTAAAGAAACTAGAAAAGGAAGAAATGAAGAACCCCAGGGTTAGTAGAACGAAAGAAATCTGAAACATTAGGGCAGAAATGAATGCAAAAGAAGGAAAAGAGGCCATAGCAAAAATCAACAAAACCGAAAACTGGTTCTTAGAGAGGGTAAATAAAATTACAAACCACTAGCCAGACTCATCAAGAAACAAAGAGAGAAGAACCAAATCAATAAAATTAGAAGTGAAAATGGAGAGATCACAACCAACAACACAGAAATACAAAGGATCATTAGAGAATACTATCAACAATTATATGCAATAAAATGGACAACTTGGAAGAAATGGACAAAGTCTTAGAAAAGTACAACTTTCCAAAACTGAACCAGGAAGAAACAGAAAATCTGAACAGACCCATCACAAGCATAGAAATTGAAACGGTAATCAGAAATCTTCCAGCAAACAAAAGCGGAGGTCCAGACGGCTTCACAGCTGAATTCTACCAAAATTTTAGAGAAGAGCTAACACCTATTCTACTCAAACTCTTCCAGAAAATTGCTGAGGAAGGGAAACTTCCAAACTCATTCTAAGTGGCCACCATCACACCAATCCCAAAACCTGGTAAAGATCCCACATAAAAGGAAAACTACAGGCCAATATCACTGATGAACATAGATGCAAAAAGCCTTCACAAAATTCTAGCAATCAGAATCCAACAGCACAATAAGAAGATCATACATCATGAACATATGGGCTTTATCCCAGGGATGCAAGGATTCTTCAATATTCGCAAATCAATCAACGTAATACACCACATTAACAATCTGAAAAATAAAAATCATATGATTATCTCAATAGATGAAGAGAAAGCCTTCGACAAAATTCAACATCCATTTATGATAAAAACCCTCCAGAAGTTGGGAAAAGAAGAAACATATCTCAACATAATAAAAGCTATATATGACAAACCCACAGCAAACATTATCCTCAATGGTGAAAAACTGAAAGCATTTCCCCTAAAGTCAGGAAAAGACAAGGGTGCGCACTCTCACCACTACTATTCAACATAGTTTAAGAAGCTTTGGCCACAGCAGTCAGAGCAGAAAAAGACATAAGAGGAATCCACATTGGAAAAGAAGTAAAACTTTCACTGTTCGCTGATGACATGATCCTCTACACAGAAAACCCTAAAGACTCTACGAGAAAACTACTAGAGCTAATCAATGAATACAGTAAAGTTGCAGGATATAAAATTAACACACAGAAATCCCTTCATTCCTATACACTAATAATGAGAAAATAGAAAGAGAAATTAAGGAAACTATTCCATTCACTGTTGCAACGAAAAGAATAATATACTTAGGAATATATCTACCTAAAGAAACAAAAGACCTGTACATAGAGAACTATAAAACCCTGGTGAAAGAAATCAGAGAGGACACTAATAGATGGAAAAATATACCATGTTCGAGGATTGGAGAAAAAATATTGTGAAAATGAGTATACTACTCAAAGTAATTTATACATTCAATCCAATGTCTATCAAGCTACCAACGATATTTTTCACAGAGCTAGAACAAATAATCTCACAATTTGTATGGAAATACAGAAAACCTCGAATAGCCAAAGCAATCTTGAGGAAGAAAAATGGAACCGGGGGAATCAACCTGCCAGACTTCCGGCTGTATAACAAAGCCACAGTCATCAAGACAGTATGGTACTGGCAGAAAGACAGAAATATAGATCAATGGAACAAAATAGAAAGCCCAGAGATAAATCCAGGCACTTATGGACACCTTATCTTTGACAAAGGAGGCAAGAATATAAAATGGAGTAAAGACAGTATCGTTAACAAGTGATACTGGGAAAACTGGTCAGCCACTTGTAAAAGAATGAAACCAAAACACTTCCTAACACCATACACAAAAATAAACTCCAAATGGATGAAATATCTCAATGTAAGACCAGAAACTATAAAACTCCTAGATGAGAACATAGGCAAAACACACTCCGACATAAATCACAGCAGGATCCTCCATGACCCACCTCCCAGAATATTGGAAATAAAAGCAAAAACATACAAATGGGACCTAATTAAAATTAAAAGCTTCTGCACTACTAAGGAAAGTATAAGCAAGATGAAAAGACAGCCTTCAGAATGGGAGAAAATCATAGCAAATGAAATAACTGACAAAGAATTAATCTCTAAAATATACAAGCAACACCTGCAGCTCAATTGCAGAAAAATAAACGACCCAATCAAAAAATGGGCCAAAGAACTAAACAGACGTTTCTCCAAAGAAGACATACAGGTGGCTAACAAACACATGAAAAAATTGTCAACATCCCTCATAATCAGAGAAATGAAAATCAAAACCACAATGAAATACCATTTCACACCAGGCAAAATGGCTGCTATCCAAAAGTCTACAAGCAATAAATGCTGGAGAGGGTGTGGAGAGAAGGGAACCCTCTTACACTGTTGGTGGGAAATCAAACTAGTACAGCCACTATGGAAAACAGTGTGGAGATTCTTCAAAAAACTGGAAATAGAACTGCCATATGATCCAGAAATCGCATTCCTGGGCATACACAATGAGGAAACCAGAATTGAAAGAGACACGTGTACCCCAATGTTCATCGCAGCACTGTTTATAATAGTCAGGACATGGAAGCAACCTAGATGTCCATCTGCAGACGAATGGAAAAGAAAGCTTCGATACATGAACACAATGGAGTATTACTCAGCCATTAAAAAGAATGCATTTGAATCAGTTCTAAAGAGGTAGATGAAACTAGAGCCTATTATACAGAGTGAAGTAAGCCAGAAAGAAAAACACCAATACAGTATACTAATGCATATATTTGGAATTTAGAAAGATGGAGATGACAACCCTGTATACAAGACAGCAAAAGAGACACAGATGTATAGAACAGCCTTTGGGACTCTGTGGGAGAGGGTGAGGGTGGGATGATTTGGGAGAATGGCATTGAAACATGTATATTATCATATGTGAAATGAATCGCCAGTTCAGGGTCGATGCATGTTACAGGATGCTCAGGGCTGGTGTGCGGGGATGACCCAGAGGAAGCATAAGGGGAGGAGGGAGGGGTTGAAGAAGGGGAACTCATGTACAGGCGGGGCAGATTCATGTCAATGTGTGGCAAAAGCAGCCGATATAATATTGTAAAATAATTAGCCTTCAATAAAAATAAATTAAATAAATAAAAGAAATTACCACACACATTCCGAAGGCTGGCCCATCCTGGGATGATCTGCAAGACTGAAAATCCTTTTTACTTTACTTCCTCACTGACTCTAACGTGCTATTCTGCCTTTTGACTTTAGTTTGTCATCACTGCTCTCCCTCTGGCTCTATACAAGAACCTGGCCTCCAGACCCTGACAAGATGGTTACTTCGAGACATTCTTCTACCACCTTCTCAGCCGACTGTCCAAAGTAATTCCTATTGCTTGCCTCCCCACCACCTTTCTCGGGTTCACTGGTCTGTCAGTAGCACAACTAGAGAGTCCGTGTGCCATGACTAAAGACCCCAGCAATGATGAAACAAAGATTTTGCGTGCAGCAACTGAGACCTGGTGCAGACAAATAAATTAATGGAGAAATAAATCTAGTACTATATTTTTGTAATAAAAGTCATATACACAATTACTTTCTTAAAAACAGTGGGCTTGTGTTTTGTTGGTTCAACTTTAGACTCTAAATGCATTGCAACCTTGACTATGTATCTTTGAGGCAACCTGGAATTTCGAGTGGCCAAGATCAATAGGCTTCCTAGCACTGTTTAGTTAGGAGTTGCGCAATCTAAAATGTAAAAACAGTGGTTACAGAAAGAAAAATTTAAAAAAAGAAAAAACAGAAGAGTAAAGCAAAATTAATAACCTGTTGTTAGAGGCTTCTCAGTTACAAAAATATGAATAAATTTGAGGAGAAAACAGGAAGCTGTAACAAGCAGTACTTAGGCTTATTTGGAGGGAATTACAGCAGTACTGTATTTATAAGATGGTTCTGGTTTGATTTATTATTCTATTGCCTACATTTTCACCAATATTAAAGAGAGTTGGGATGAAAGGGCATACGAGACTTTGCAGTATAAAGCAATAGGATTTTTTACATCAGTTTCCTTAAGAATGAAATCTTATTTCTTTTCAATTCTATCTTTTAATTGGTGGAGAATGTTTTACAATGTTCTCTGGGCTCCTGCCATACAACATTGGAAATCAGCCGTAATTATTCATTAATCACCTCCTTTTTGAGCCTCCTCCCCTCACTGCATCTCACCCCTCCAGGTCACCACAGAGCGCCTCTCTGGGCTCCCTGTGTTTCGCCACCTTCTCATCAGCTGCCTATCGTTTGCGGGGAGGAAACCGAGAGGCAGATATAGAGAACAGAATGTGAGCACAGGGAGGGAAGAAGAGTACGGAGACCAGTGGAAACCAACACGATTACTACAACTGTCGCAAGAATCTCTGAGAAGAATTCGTGTCTAATCTCCCCTTGATTGGCAGTTAGAAAGACTTCCTAAGATGGGATGGGCCTAGGATACACTCCCAGGGGACACATGTTGGTAAGAATCCAAAAGGAAACCCTGGGAATGCTGGTGGTACAAAATAGAGATGGAAGGGTGATGATGGGTTGATAAGGGGTGTTAGCTGGGATCACTGGACCACTGAAATTTATCCGAGTCAGGGACTTCTCTGGTGGTCCAGTGGTTAGGATACTGTCCTTCCCCTGCACAGACTATAGGGTTCATACGGGCTTCATCCCTGTTGGAGAGCTAAGAACCTGCATGCTGCATGGGGCAGCCTAGATAAAGAAACAGACTCAAAAAAAAAAATTAAATTAATATCTGGGTCAAAGAACAAGGAGAGGAAACGGTTTCAGGATATTCAGAGACATGAAACCTTCAATCACACAGACTTTCCAGCTGAAAATATGACACGATAATATACAGAGGAATGCATGAACAATGGAGATAACATGACTTTGCAACTGAAAGAAAAGAGAGTAAAAGGAGAAAATATAGATACTATTTTCGGTCCATGTGAACATGAAGGGAAGTGATCCTCTGAGGATGTGAGCTGAGGACGCCCTTAAGACGACAAACTCTCCTCAAAGGTCTGAATTCAATCGAAATGAATGAATCTGATCTCCAATCAGTCTCAGGAGCAGACAGCACTGGGTCAGTTCTCACTTCATTGACTCAGGAAATCTGAATCTCATTTCTTCTTTTCTGTACTCAGAAAAAAATAAATCTTTTAAAGTATTTATTTGACAAAAAACAAACATTGAATAAAAATGAAAATAAGTAACCTTTGATTAAAAAAAGATGAACAAAATGACTCACTGTTTCTGTGATCTTGAGTTAGGAAATTTGTTTTTACCATTAAAAATTCTAAAAATTTCAAGAACTGCTTTCCAGGCTTTTTGCTCACTGGGAGAAACAACTGAGTTAGTGAGTAAATATTATATTAAGGATTAAATGGGTAAAAGGGGGTCTGTACAGAAATCGCTGAAAACAAACTAGTGATATGCCTTCTTCAGATGACTTTAAGCAGTGTATTACCAGATCGCCCTCTTAGTACTTAGGAGGAAAAAAGCCCACATTGGGGCAGGAGAAGGTGACAAATACTCTGTGCTGACCTGCTCCCCACCTCAGAATAATAGGATTCTTTCCAACGGTCTCTTTAGAAATAGTGTTCCCTTGGCTAAACCACACAGTCAATCTTTACTTTTAGAAAATAAACCTTACACTATTACCTGCATATTAACAGAACCATGCAGAAGTGAGGGATATGTACCTTGGACAGCTCTTCTCATTTTGGATCTCGTGATAAGCAGGAAAATAAATAATTGTCCTCTTGCAATATTGGACGTACTGCAGTTTCTCACTTTAAAGGTCAAATGCCCACACCCACATATGCTTCTCTTAAAACAAATATCCTTATTAAAATGACAGAATGCCAGAACAGTTTATCTCTGCCAACCAGGATACTGGAGGTGCCTTCTGTTTTAACTGTGTTCATAAGAGAAACAAGCATTGTTTCATGATGTGTCACGCCAACAGATGCAGGCTATAAGAGGGGCAGAACTTTTGCATCCTTTCCAAGCACTGGGACACCCTCAGCTTCTAGAGTAGAAGGGCCAAGAGAGTCAACAAGATGAAGGCTCTGCTGTTCAGTCTTGTCCTCGGTCTGCTTGTTGCCAGTCAAGGTGAAGCTCAGACAGACGCCTCACAGGTACCAGGGCATTTGAACGGTGGTCCAAGCTTGGGAGGGGTTCTTAGTGTGTATCCGTGTGAGTGTCCTTTTCGAGGTTTGGTCATGTGGACTGCTAAGTCTCGCCATCTCCCTGCAACTGAAAATTGCTCCATTCACTGGCTCTATGCCTGCTGTTTGTGATGTCTGTATCATCTCTAGCATCCATTCATCGGCTCTCATGTATGTTCACTACTTTTGTAAAACCGAAGGATGATCTCACAGCTGTTGGATTGGGTCTCTTGCATTTGACAACATAGCTCAAGCTATCTCAGTAATACCTCAATTATTTCCGTTATCTGACTTGAGTTTTCACGTGATTTTATACCTAGGGCTGTGTTCATAAAAATAGGTAACTTCTGCTAAGTGAAAGGACAGGGAATCTCCTGAGGAATGGTATCGAGCAGAATTTACAGAGATGGACTAAGATTTCTGAAGGGAATTTTGCTTTTAGCTTACAGGAAGATGGTAAACCCAATATGTTGTGGCCAGAAAAAAAGAGAAGATCACCGAGGGGGGCCATTCGACGCTTTCATGTGTTACATTGAGCTTGATGAAGAAAATGGAACAATACTGATGCCCTTTTATGTCAGGTAAGTAAAAGTCACCCAAAAGGAAAACACCTGTAAACTCTGGCCTGAGGGAGGGTGTCTCTCCCCCATCTGCAGGCAGCTCTCTGGCTGATGTTGAGAGGAAGACGCCCTGAGCTGTGGGGCTGAGCAGGGATACTGAGCCGGGGGGAGGGCAGTTTCCCTGTGAGCACCAGGGATTGTCCCGAAAACTCTGCGGAGAGGGGGAACCAGAAGCTCACTGTCATCAACTCATTACAGTAAAGAGGGACACAGCCGAGGGAAGAGGCTCATGTCTTGGAAACCCACAGTCCCCACCAGGCGCTTGACCCCTTCCTGCAGAATTTGTAAGAGACGGTTCCCATTGAGCCAAGAAGTGAGTGCAGAGGAAGAGCACACAGTGAGCTCTGCCCTCGGGGCTTCCTCACGGGAGGTTTCAACATTACTGAGTTTCCCAAAGTCGTCAGAGCCCCTAGTGACTTTCCCAAGTCCTTTCCCAGGCGCTGACATTGCACGTGACAGCAGTTCGATCACTGTGTAGGGAAGATCCCCTGGAGGAGGAAATGGTGACCCACTTCAGTATTCTTGCCTGGAGAATCCCATGAACAGAGATGCCTGCTGGGCGATAGTCCAAGGGTTCGCAGTAGGTCAGACAGGACTGAGCAACCAAGCACACACACACAGAGATCCAAATACCATTCATGGAATGTCCACTAGACTGCAGATGGTTTCCTAGGAACGTGCAAAGTACGGCAGAAATCAACACGTTTGTTCAGCCATTATCTCCCACCCCACCCCACCCGAAAAAAACCAGAACATGTAAACTCAGGTATACATTGTGAGGAATAAAAGTATTAAGAACAGAAACAACTACATATTTTATGCTTGGAGATATTGCTTTATAAATATATATCACCGATTATGTATTATATATAACCATATTGTTCATAGCGTCAGTTCATTCGCTCAGTCGTGTCTGTCTCTTTGCGACCCCATGAACTGCAGCAAGCCAGGCCTCCCTGTCCATCAACAACTCTCAGACTTCACACAAACTCATGTTCATTGAGACGGTAATACCATCCAACCATCTCATCCTCTGTCGTCCCATTCACCTCTTGCCCTCAATCTTTCCCAGCTTCAGGGTTTTTTCCAAGGAGTCAGTTCTTTACATCAGGTGGCCAGAGTATTGGACTTTCAGCTTAGCATCAGCCTTTCCAATGAATATTCAGGACTGATTTCTTTAGGATGGACTGGTTGGGTGTCCTTGCACTTCAAGGGACTCTCAAGAATCTTCTCCAATACCACAGTTCAAAAGCATCTATTTTTTGGTGCTCAGCTTTTTTTACAGTCCAAGCCTCACATCCATACATGACAACTGGAAAAACCATAGCCTTGACTTGATAGACCTTTGTTGGTAAAGTAATGTCTCTGTTTTTCACTATGCCGTCTTGATTGGTCATAACTTTCTTCCAATGAAAAAGCGTCTTTTAATTTCATGTCTGCAATCAGGATCTGCAGTGATTTTGGAGCCCCCAAAAATAAAGTCTGACACTGTTTCCACTGCTTCCCCATCTATTTCCCATGAAGTGATGGGACCGGATGCCAGGATCTTACTTTTCGGAATGTGGAGTTTCAAGCCAACTTTTCCACTCTCCTCTTTCACTTTCATCACGAGGCTCTCTAGTTCTTGTTTATTTTTGCCGTTAGGGTGGTGTCAACTGCACCTCTGTGGTTATTAATATTTTTCCTGGCAATCTTGATTCCAGCTTGCACTTCTGCAAGCCCAGTGTTTCTCATGATGTATTCTGATTATAAGTTAAATAAGCAGGGTGATATATACAGCCTTGACAAACTGCTTTTTCTATTTGGAACCAGTCTGTTGTTCCATGTCCAGTTCTAACTGTTGCTTCCTGACCTGCATATACGTTTCTCAAGAGGGAGGTCAGATGGTCCGTTATTTCCACCTCTTTAAGAATTTCCCAGTTTATTGTGATTCACACAGTCAAAGGCTCTGGGCACAGTCAGTAAACTCGAAATTGATGCTTTTCTGGAACTATTTTGCTCTTTTGATGATAAAACAGATGTTGTCAATTTGATCTCTGGTTCCTCTGCCTTTTCTAAAACCTTCTGGAACATCTGGAATTTCACGGTTCATGACTTGTTGAAGTCTGTCTTGGAGAATTTTGAGCATTACTTTGCTAGTGTGTGAGATGAGTTCAATTGTTTGGTAGTTTGAGCATTCTTTGCTATTCCCTTCCTTTGGCATTGGGATGAAAGCTGGCATTTTCCTGTCCTGTGGCCACTGCTGATTTGTCCAAATGTATTGCCATATTGAGTGCAGCACTTTCATAGCATCATCGTTTAGTATTTGAGATAGCTCAACTGGAATTGCATCACCTCCACTAGCTTTGTTCATAGTGATGCTTCCGTGGGCCATCTTCACTTCACATTCCTGGATGTCTGGCTCCTGGTCAGTGATCACACCATCATGATATCTGGGCCGAAAATGTCTTTTTTGTATAGTTTTCTCTGTATTCTTGCCACCTCTTCTTTGTATCTTCTGCTCTGTTCGGTCCATTTCTATCTTTATTTTGCCCATCTTTGCATGGAATGTTCCCTTAGTATCTCTACTTTTCTTCAACAGATCGCTAGTCTTTCGCATTATATGATTTTCCTCTATTTCTTTGCACTGACCACTGAGGAAGGCTTTCTTATCTCTCCCTGCTATTCTTTGGAACTCTGCATGCAAATGGGTATATCTGTCTTTTTCTTCTTTGCTTTTTGCTTCTCTTCTTTTCACAGCTATTTGTAAGGCCCTTCAGACAGCCATTTTGCTTTTATTCATTTCTTTACCTTCGGGATGATCTTGCTCCCTGTCTCCCATGCAATGTCACGAACCTCCCTCCATACATCATCAGGGACTCTGTGTATCAGATCTAGTCCCTGAAATATATTTCTCACTTCCACTGTTTAATCATAAGGCATTTGATTTAGGTCATATATGAATGGTCTAAAGGTTTTCCCTACTTTCTTCAATTTAAGTCAGAATTTGGCAATATGGAGTTCATGATCTGAGCCACAGTCAGCTCCTGGTCTTCTTTTGCTGTACTGTATACAGCTTCTCCATCTTTGGCTGAAAGAACATAATCTATCTGATCTCAGTGTTGGCCATCTGGTGATGCCCATATGTAGAGTCTTCTCTTGTGCTGTTGGAAGAGGCTGTTTGTTATAACCATTTCGTTCTCTTCGCAAAGATTATTAGCCTTTGCCCTGCTTCATTCTGTACTCCAAGGCCAAATGTGCTAGTTACTCCAGGTGTTTCTTGACTTCCGACTTTTCCATTCCAGTCCCCTATAATGAAAAGGAATTCTTTTTATGATGCTAGTTCTAAAACGTCTTGTAGGTCCTCATAAAGCCATTCTATTTCAGCTTCTTCAATGTTACTGGTTGGGGCATAGACTTGGTTTACCATACTGTTGATTGGCTTGCCTTGGAAATGAACAGAGATCATTCTGTCGTTTTTGAGATTGCATCAAATTTCTGCATTCCCGACTCTTTTGTTGTTCATGATGGCTACTCCATTTCTTCTAAGGGATTCCTACCCACAGTGACAGGTTTATTGTTCATCTGAGTTAATATTCACCCATTCCAGTCCATTTTAGTTCACTGATTCCTAGAGTGTCAATGTTCACTCTTGCCATCTCTTGTTTGACCACTTCCAATTTGTCTTGATTCATGCACCTAACAGTCCAGGTTTCTATGCAATATTGCTCTTTAGAGCATCGGACCTTACTTCTATCACCAGTAACACCCCCAAATGGGCGTTGTTTTTGCCGTCCCTTCATTCTTTCTCGACTTCTTTCTCTACTGATCTCCAGTAGCATACTGTGCCCTTACCGACCTAGGGAGTTCACCTTCCAGTGTCCTATTTTTTGCCTCTTCATACTGTCCTTTTCTTTACTCATCATTAAATGTCTATGCCTAGAGCCAGAGGTAAGAACAGATCAGCATATTGCAAACGTTTTGGCTCTTCACGTGAGAAAATTATGCAGTCTGAATCATCTTCCAGAGCTTCCTCTCTCAGAACACAATTTAAAACAGTTATCAGTGTCTGCATATGCAAGGAATCACGTTTTCCAAGCCAAATGAAAGGAGTTTGTCTGCTCAGATAAAATTTTTTTGTATTTGCAGTTATGTTGGATAATTGCTGTGTTCCCACTTTGTGGTTGTTTTTCAGTGAGTTCAATGCCTTTCAATTCCCTAACGACTCAGAGGGCTTCCCTGATAGCTGAGGTGGTAAAGAATCTGCCTGCAATGCAGGAGACTCTGGTTCAATTCCTGGGTCAGGAAGATTCACTGGAGAAACGATAGGCTACAACTCCCGTATTCTGGCCTGGAGAATTCCATGGAATCTATAGTCCATGGGGTCGCAAATAGGAAACATGACTGAATGACTTGCTTTCACTTTCAATGGCTGAGAACACTCACCACACTTCACTGTGGGCATTCTTTTCCAAGGTGTCTGTTCAAAAATTAATCCAGTCCCTGTAGAGTTATTTCCTTTTTAGTATTTGTTTCATGAAAATTCTTTATATGGGCCAAATACACCTTTTTCACATACATGTACATAGGACATATGTGAAGCCACGTATTCCTGTTATAGAGCTGACAATATATACTTATCATACAGTGTATCCATAAATTTCTTCATGATATCATACAAACACATCGTGTGTACTAAAGTGTTTGCTTGTTAAGGGTCCGTGTGAGTGTGAAATATGTCTGTATACAGACACGTGTCTTTCAATTTTAATCCTCATATGGTATTGTGATGGTGGAAGAGTGTGTGTTTAGAGAAAATTAAAGTATTTTTAAATTGTGTGATTTTGGGCTCTCATATTGCCTAATGAGGGCTTCCCTGGGGCCTCGTATATTGTGTAAGAAAGCCTGGTGGATTTCATGTTGTCTAATAAGGCCTGGTGGCTCTCATATTGTCTAATAAGGGCTTTCCCTGGTGTCTCAGAAGGTAAAGAATCTGCTTGTAATGCAGGAGTCCAGGATTCGATCTCTGGGTCAGGAAATTCCCATGCAGAAGGAAATGGCAACCCAGTCCAGTCTTCTTGCCTAGAGTTTCCCTCAGACAGAGGAGGAGACTGTTCGGCTACAGTCCATGGGGTCGCAGAGAGTCAGACACAACTGAATGACAAACTCTTTCACTGTCATTGTCTAATGAATCACTGCCAGGGTTGTGACCATGCTCAAGGTTTGTTTTGATGGCTATGCCTCTCAGTTTTCAGAAACCGTATAAAGGAAAAGTTCATTCTTTTTCTTTCTTCCTAAAATTCTAGATTTCACCAGGTTTATTGCTTTACACACGACCTGTTTTGTGTCTGCGGTTATCTTTGGAACTACTAGTCAGATTTAGTGTGTAGACAAATCATCCTTGCCACTTAATTATTACTGGATCTGAGACAACATATTTTGTCTCTTTTGAAGGTCAAATTGTTTACCAGCACTGAGGTAACGGTCAGTTTCCATTTCAATCTCCAAGAAGGACCATGACAAAGAATGTTCAAACTACGGCACTGCTGTGCTCATTTCACATGCGAGCAAGATAGTGCTCAAGATCCTTCAAGTCAAGATTCAGCAGTACATGATCGGACAACTTCCAGAAATATAGGCTTGATTAAGAAAAGGTAGAATAACCCGATCAAATTGTCAACATTCAGTGGGTCATGGAGAGAGAAAGGCAATTCCAGAAAAAACAATTTTTTTTCTGCTTCATTGACTATGGTAAAACTTTTGACTTTGTGGATCACAACAAACTGTGGAAAATTCTTCAAGATATAGTAATACTGGATTGCCTTACCTGGCTTCAGAGAAACCTGTATGTGGATCAGTCAGCAATAGTGAGAACTGGACATGGAACAACAGATTGGTTCAACATTGGGAAAAGAATACAAGATAGTATATACGGTCATGCGACTTCTATAACATATATACAGAGTACATCATGCTGTGTGTCAGGCTGGATGAATGACAAACTGGAATCAAAATTGCTGGAAGAAATAGCAACAGCATCAGATATGCAGATGATACAACTTTATGGAAGAGAGTGAAGAGGAACTGAAGAGCCTCATGTTAACGGTGCAAGAGGAGAATGAAAAAGCTGGTCTCAAACTCAACATTCAACACCAGGAAGATCATTGCCTCTGGTCTCTCACTTTATGGCAAATAGAAAGTGCAAGAGTGGACGCAGTGACAGGTTTTATCTTCTTGGGCTCGAAAATCTCTGAGGATTGTGACTGCAACCACATAATTAAGACAATTGATACTGGGAAGGACAGCTATGACAACCCAAAACAGCTTATTAAAATGCAGAGACATCACTTTACCAACAAAGGTCGTTTTACTCAACTGAATATTTATATGTATGTATATATATATATATATATATATATATATATTTTTTTTTTTTTTTTGCTGTATTTATGTGTGGATTTGAGAGTTGGACCATAAAGAAGGCTGCGCACCAAAGAAATGACGCTTTTGAATGGTGATGCTGGAGAAGACCCTTGAGAGTCCCTTGGACTGCAAGGAGATCCAACCAGTCCATCCTAAAGGAAATCAGTCCTGAATATTTTTTGGAAGGACGATGCTGAAGCTGAAGTCCCAGTACTTTGGCCACCTGATGTGAAGAACTGACTCATTGCAAAAGACAATGATGTTGGGAATATTTGAAGGCTGGAGGAGAAGGGGATGACAGAGGATTAGATGGCTGGATGGAATTATCGGCTCAAAGTACATGAATTTCAGCAAATTCTGGAAGATCTTGGAGGACAGGGAACTTGGTGTGGTACAGTTCATGGGGTCATGGAGAGTCAGACATGACATAGCGATTTAATATCAACCAGAAGGATGTGGTAAACATGAGTGTATATCGATTTTGTAGGATTCTCACAGATAATTATCGACAGGTTTATGAACTGAGGTCTCGGGGTCCCGCTCACCACAACTAGACTGTACTCCACCGTCACCACAAGTGGAGAAAGCCCATGGGCAGCAGGGAAGACTCAGCCAATCAAAAATAAATAAATAAACAGAAATCAGAAAAAGAATCTGTTAGGTTTATCAGCACACACGTTCTATAAAGCATCTTAGGCTTCTCAGAACACACATTCTATAAAGCATCTTAGTAAGACTGCAAGGAGTGGCTGGTTAATTGTAGGAAAAGTTGTGGATGAGGAAAATCGTACCTCCTTCTGTGTCCATGGTTAACGGAGGCATTATGTGCACACATGAATTGAGTGGGTCCATACAGGATGGACTGTTCTTCATGCCCGCCGTGTGCCACAATAATCTTACTGACAAGTTAAGGTTGGGCTGCTTGTATCTTTTCTCTCTCACACAGATGCGGGTCACAATGAATTTCAACTCATTAGTGGGGACGAGAACACTCTCTTAGTGTATAATATCAACGTGGATGGACATGGCAAGGAGACAGAACTGGTGGGATTATTTGGTAGGTATGATATTCTAAAATTCCCATAACCACTGTCATGTAACAGGTACACTGTCAGGACTTTCATTCAGAATATCAGGAGGTGCTGACAGTATTCCATATTCAGGGTGCAAGGCCTGCGTGTTGATGCTCACCAAATTAAGGATCCTGGAAGGTAATTTACCAAGAAACAGGAGGCCATAGGGTGCAGAACATCACATCAGGCATTTCACAATGATTCTTATGTGTTGAAATCTTAAAAAATGAAATTTTACCAGAATATTTTATTTTACATATGTGAAAAATTTCAAGCCATGTCTGTAATGAGGCTGATTTTATTTCATGTTTAAAATTTTATTTATTTTTTAATTGAAGGATAACTATTTTATAGATTGTACTGTTTTCTGCCAAATACCAACATGAATCAGCCATAGGTATACATATGCTTGTGTGAAAGTTGCTCAGTCATGTATGACTCTTTGTGACCCCATGGACTATACAGTCCATTGAATTCATCAGGTCAGAATAATGGAATGGGTAGCCTTTCCCTTCTCCAGGGTAACTTCCCAACACACAGATCAAACCCAAGGCTCCCACACTGCACGAGAGTTCTTTACTAGCAGAGTCACAGGGAAGTCAATAGATATATATATATATGTCCCTTCCATATTGAAACTGCCTCCTATCTCCCTCCCAACCCTCTAAGTTGAGATAGATCCCCTGTTTGAGTTCCCTGAGACATACAGCAAATTCCCATTGGCTATCTATTTTTCATATGTCCATGTCATTTTGCATATTTCTCTGTCCATACATTTTACCGTCTCCTCCCCTCTCCACATGCACATAAGTCTCTCCTCTATGACTGATTCTCCACTGATGCCCTGCAAATAAATCCATTATCAGTACCATCTTTCTAAATAAGTCCTTTATCAGTACCATCTTTCTAGATTCCATAGATATGCAGATTCCATATGTATGTGTTAGAATACAATATCAGTTTTCTGATACACTGTAAGCCTGGGAACACTTGTAAGATAAACCTTTGACCTGTTCCATGTTTCAAATGCATTGTTCTTATCAACACTGATATCACCCCCTCAAGTAACCACACAGGAACACTAAGAGGTGTGTGTGCCATGGGGAGAACAGGTGTCTATTTCAGAAAAGGCTACTGGGGAGAATGGTAGGTTCATGAAAGAGTAAATCATGCCCTGTTATTATGTGTGATCAGGTGAATGTGTCCGTGGAAGGAGAGAAAGGTGGTTCCTACTAAGCCTGGTGTACAAACAGATATGAGAGGCAGGTATATACGCAAGGAAGATGAGACAAGTAAGTAGGTTCCATAGTAGGATGGGCTCAGCCCCAAATTCATGAAGATCCTGGCAAGTTTTTGGGGTCCAGCTCCTGATGCTGAGGAGTAAGGTGTCCTACTAACTAAGTTGGACTGGGGTCAATTCTTAAGACAAAAGCACATGTTTGTGTCATGGGAACCATTGAGAGCTCTTGGATTCTACAAGTGAACATCTGATTGTCACGTTTCATTTCTTCTTCTATAGATTCAGAAAAATCCGTGGGTTCCCAGGGGTCGACAATTCTGTTTTTTGTTCGGTGATTTTACCGGCAAAGGAAATAATGTAGACTCAAAATACAAAGAGAAGTTCAACAACGCGGTGAGAGAAAAAGGGATTCCAGAAGAAAATGTCCTGAACTTCATCGACATTGGTAAAGGAATTAAATTTTTTCCCTACACATACAATTCACCTGGTGTGTACAAACCAGAGAACAAGTCAACTTATTCAAAATGTCTTCTTCCACAAATAATCTCTTTTAAGATCCGTTATTAAAACAAAGGAAGGAAGGAACGAAGAAAACTTGGAAATGCTGGGAAATGTTAGTAATCGGTGGCTCTTTCATTTCTCCCATTTTGTTTTTCCCTAGATAACTGTCCAGAGGAGTGAAAAAAAGTGACTCTGACACTTTTGTAAGTAAACACAGTCCATTATTAACGCTGCCCTATTCAGATGAAGCAATAAGTAACACTGTTATTCATATTTGTGAAATGTTAGTTCCACCACTTTAAATGTATCACTAAAGAATTTTTTGTTCAATAATATCACTGCTCTTGAGCCATATTATTGAAAGCACTTTGATTAATTAACGCCAAGCAGCTGTGGTGAGAGAGTCTTATCCTGCAGAAATCTTGCAGACCAGAGTCATCTGACAGAAGCAGGAATCCTCATGAGTTGGTGGAAATTATTAGTGTTCCCATCAGTCCTGACCTCGTGGTTGTCCCCACACATTCCTCCCCCAAGAGAATCGGTATGAAACAGAGCTCTGCTTCCCTGAAGCAGGGCTTCCCTGATACCTCAGTTGGTAAAGAAACCGCCTGCAATGCAGGAGACCCCGGATCGATTCCTGGGTCTGGAGGATCTGCTGGAGAAAGGAAAGGCTACCCACTCCAGTATTCTTGGGCTTCCCTTGTGGCTCAGTGGGGGAGACCTGGGTTGGATCCCTGGGTTGGGAAGATTCCTTGGAGAAGGGAAAGGCTTCTCCAGTATACTGGTGTGGTGAGTTCTATGGACTGTCGTGGTCCATGGCATTACAAGGAGTTGGAGATGACCGAGAGACTTCCACTTTCACACTTTCCGCAAGACCACTGTTTGATCTCATATGATTCCGAAAGAAACAGTAGATGCCTTCCCAACACACTGTCTGAAACATGCATTTGCGATGTATTCCTACTCAGATGTTCCAAAAGGGAGATATTTAAGCTTTCTAAACTAATACAATCTCCAGAAAGGACACTGATCTAAGCTAAATTATGGCGTTTAATGCTCTGTTGAGAAAGAATCTTAACGAAAATAGTGACTAAAAGCACGAGCAGATGTGGTACCTATAGTCAATGGAACATTTCTCAGCCAGAAAAAGAAGCAACTACCTCTATTAACAGCAACATGGATGCACAAGTCAGAAAGAGAAAGAACAATGCCAGAAATATCACTTATAGTCTTCAGTTTAGTTCACTACCTGTCATATCCAACTCTTTGTGACCACATGGATTGCCATAATCCAGACCTCCCTGTCCATTATGAACTCCCGAAATTTGCTCTAACTCATGTCCATTGAGTCAGTGATGACCTCCAACCATCTCATCCTTTCTCGTCCCCGTCTCCAAACCGTCCAATCATCCCCAGCACCAGGATGTTTTCAAATAGGTCATTTATTCGCATTACGTGGCCAAAGTATTGGAGTTATAGCTTCTACATCAGCACTTCCAATGAATATCAAGACTGATTTCCTTTAGAATGAAATGGTTGGATCTCCTTGCAATCCAAGGGACTCTCAAGAGTCTTCTCCAACTCCACAGTTCAAAAGCATCAATTCTTTGGCGCTAATCTTTCTTTAGAGTCCACCTTTCATTTTAGTGTAGATAAAATGACATGGTTCAGATGGTCACAAATTTGCCAACAATGCAGGAGACCCACATTCGATCCCTGTTTCAGGAAGATCCCCTGGAGACTAAAATGGCAACACACTCCAGTATTCTTAACTGGAGCATCTCCATGGACAGAAGAACCTGGTGGGCTACAGTCCAAGGGGTCACGGAGAGTTGGACACGACTAAGTGACTTTCACTTTCTCATAGATATCACTTCTGCTTGGAATCTAAACCATGACATGGAGGAATTTATTTACAAAACAGAAACTGGCTCACAGACGTGGACAACAGACTTGTGGTTGTCAATTCGGAGGGACTTGGGGAAGAGAAGAGTAGGGAGGTTTGTGCTTGAAAAGAGAAAGTGAAAGTAAAGGCTAGTTGCTCAGTCATATCCAAACCTCTGTGACCCCATGCACCATAGTCTTCCAGACTTCACTGTGCATGGGATCCTGCAGGTAAAAATACTGGCGAGGGTAGCCATTCTATCATATATAGGATCTCACCAACACAGGGATCGAACCTGGGTCTCCTGAATTGTTTGCAGATACCTTACACTCTGAGAAGTGTGGGGTTATTAGATACAAACTATTATATACAGTATGGATAGAGAACAGTTTTCAACTGCACAGCACAGAGGACTGTACGCAATACTCTGTAAAACCTAAATGGGAAAGGAATCAGAAAAATAATAGATACTAATTTTTGTATGTATAATTACTTGGCTATAAACCTGAAATCAATGCAACATTGATAATCAACTATACTCTAATATTTAAAAAAGTAAAGAATTTAATTCTTGAAGACCCAAAAGACAAAACTTACAGTATTTGATTTGTCTGCTGCAATTACCAAGCCTTAAAATCATCACTAGATGAAAATGTACATGCATTGGGAAATCATTATTCATAGAATCAATCCCCAAAGAAATTTCCAACCTTGTGTCCATCCTAGGGACAATTCCACAGGGAACTTACTGTCACAGAGGTCTGGAGTGCTGACATCCAGCTGGAGTTGTACACTGGCTCAGCGACCAGCTCCCTGTACCCTGAACAGCTGACTGCCTGAGGCCTACCCCTGTCAGCCATCACACGGTCAACTCTACTAAACGTCTGGTTCTGTTTTATTCACCTACAGAAAGATTCACTGAGACCAGACATGTCCTTGTCTCTGTGGAATCAAGATCAAAAACACGAAGACTTTCCTGATTCCTAATTAACATGATCCTGCTCTCTTCACACTCACACTCCCTCTCACATCGTATTGTTCCCCATCACTGCATCATGTCTTGATTCGTGTTACTTGATTGCTGAGGGTTTAAATAAATCGATTGAATATCTGCCTTGCACATGCATGACTGTGCAAAAGTCAACTCATTTAAAACACACAAATGTCCACATTAAGTATCCAGGAAACTGTGCCTTTCACAGGACAGGGGTTCATCAGAGACACTCCTTATGTAGATTTGGTAGACATGCCTTCAGGTGTCCAGGCAAGAGGGAGAAAGGAGACTAAAGCATCATGGGTCAGAGTTATGGATCCTCCACCATACGGGCTTCTCTGATGGATCAGATGGTAAAGAATCTGCCGGCAATGCAGAAGACCCAAGGTCTATCCTTGAATGAGGGAGATCCTCGGGAAGAGGAAACGGTAACACACTCCAGTGAAGAATGCCATGGACGGAGGAGCCTGGTTGGCTACAGTCCATAGCATCCTAAAGAGATGGACAGGCCTGAGCGACTAACACTTTCACTTCCAGGGTACTGTATGGAAGGGGTCAGTCTGATCAACGGAGAATGCCTAAAATGCATCCTATTCATTCCCAAGAAAGGAACATACATTCCACTCACTAAGGTTTGTGCACGGAAAGCGCAGGATGACATTAGTATTCAGTTCAGTTCAATCGCTTAGTCGTGGCCGAATCTTTGTGACCCTATGAATCGCAGCACCCAGGTCTCCCTGTCCATCACCGACTCCCGGAGTTCACCCAAAGTCATGTCCATCGAGTCGGAGATGCCATCCAGCCATCTCATCCTCTGTCTTCCCCTTCTCCTCCTGCCCCCAATTACTCCCACCATAATCAACTCTTCACATGAGGTGGTTAAAATATTGGAGCTTAAACTTCAGCATCAGTCCTTCCAATGAACACTCAGGACTGATCTCATTTAGGATGGACTGCGTGGATCTCCTTGCAGTCCAAGGGACTCTCAAGAGTCTTCTCCAACACCACAGTTCAAAAGCATAAATTCTTCAGTGCTCAGCTCTCTTTTTCAGTACAACTCTCACATCCGTACATGACCACTAGAGGAAACATAGCCTTGACTAGATGGACCTTGGCTGACAAAATAATATCTCTGCTTTTTAATAGGCTATGTAGGTGAGTCATAACTTTCCTTCCAAGGAGAAAGCGTCTTTTCATTTCATGGCTACAGTCACCATCTGCAGTGATTTTGGAACCCAAAAAATAAAGTTTGACACTGCTTCCACTGTTTCCCCATCTAATTCACATGAAGTGATGGAACCAGATGCACTGATTTTGGTTTTCTGAATGTTGAGCTTTAAGCCAACTTTTTCACTCTCCTCTTTCACTTTCATCAAGAGGCTCTTTAGTTCCTCTTCACTTTCTGCCACAATGGTGGGGTCATCTGCTTATCTGAGGTTATTGATATTTGTCCCGACAGTCTTGATTCCAGCTTGTGCTTCTTCCAGCCCAGCATTTCTCATGATGTACTCTGCATTTACGTTATATAAGCAGGGTGGCAATATACAGCCTTGACGGACTCTTTTTCCTTTTGGGAACCAGTCTGTTGTTCCATGTCCAGTTCTAAATGTTGGTTCCTGACCTGCATACAGGTTTCTCAAAAGGCAGGTCAGGTGGTCTGCTATTCCCATCTCTTTCAGAAGTTTCATAGTTTATTCTGATCCATACAGTCAAATGCTTTGGCATAGTCAATAAAGCAGAAATAGATATTTTTCTGGAATTCTCTTGCTTTTTCGATGATTCAGCAGATGTTGGCAATTTGATCTCTGGTTCTTCTGCTTTTTCTAAGACCAGCTTGAACATCTGGAAGTTCACGGTTCACATATTGCTGAAATCTGGCTTGGAGAATTTTGAGCATGACTTTACTAGCATGTGAGATGAGTGCTATTTTGTGGTACTTTCAGCATTCTTTGGCATTATCTTTCTTTAGGGTTGGAATGAAAACTGAGCTTTTTCATTCCTGTGTCCACTGCTGAGTTTTCCCAATTTGCTGGCATAATTAGTCAAGCACTTTCACATCATCATCTTTCAGGATTTCAAAGAGCTCATCCTGAACTCCATCACCTCCACTGGGTTTCTTCTTAGTGAGGCTTCCTAAGGCCCACTTGACTTCACATTCCAGAATGTCTGACTCTATGTGAGTGATCACACCATCGTGATTATCTGGGTCTTGAAGATCTTCTTTGTACAGTTGTTTTATGCATTCTTGCCCCCTCTTCTTAATATCTTCTGCTTCTGTTAGGTCCCTACAATTCCAGTCCTTTCTACAGCCCATCTTTGCATGAAATATTCCCTTGATACCTCTAATTTTCTTGAAAAGATCTCTAGTCTTTCCTACTCTATTGTTTTTCTTTATTCCTTTGCATTGATTACTCAGGAAGTCTTTCTTACCTCTCTTTGCTATTCTTTGGAACTCTGCATTCAGATGCTTATATCTTTCCTTTTCTCCTCTTCCTTTTGCTTCTCTTCTTTTCACAACTATTGGTAAGGCCTCCTCAGACACCTTTTTTTTTTTTCATTTATTTTTCTTGGGGATGGTTTTGCTCCCTGTCTTGAGTACAAGGTCATGAACCTCTGTCCAATGTTCTTCAGTAACTCTGTCTATCAGATCTAGTCCCTTAAATCTATTTCTCACTTCCACTGTGTAATCGTTAGGGATATGATTTAGGTCATTCCTCCCCGTGGTCATATTTGAATCTGATAGTTGGACTGTGATGAAAGCTGATCACCGAAGAATTGATGCCTTTGAACTCTGGTGCTGCAGAAGATGCTTGAGAGTATCTTGGACTGCAAGGATATCCAACCAGTCCATTCTAAAGTAGATCAATCCTGAGTGTTGATTGGAAGGACTGATTCTAAAGCTAAAACTCCAATATTTTGGCCACCTCATGCAACGAGTTGACTCACTGGAAGAATCTGATGTTAGGAAGGATTGGCGGTGGGAGAAGACAGGGACGACAGAGAATGAGATGGCTGGATGGCATCACCGACTCGATGGACATGAGTTTGAGTGAACTCCGGGAGTTGGTGATGGACAGGGAGGTCTGGAGTGCTGTGATTCCTAGGGTCACGACTGAGCGACTGAACTGAACTGAATGGTCAAGTGGTTTTCCCTACTTTCTTCATTTTATGGCTGACTTTGGCAATAAAGAGTTCACGATCTGAGCCACAGTCTGCTGCTGGGCTTGTTTTTGCTGACTGCATAGAGTTTCTCTATCTTTGGCTCCAAAGAATATGATCAATCTGACTTCAGTTTTGACTGTCTGATGATGTCCATGTGTAGGATCTTCTCTTGTATTTTTGGAAGAGGGTACTTGCTATGACCAGTGCATTCTCTGGGCAGAACTCTGTTAGCCTTTGTCCAGCTCCATTCTGTACTCCAAATCAAATGTGCCTGTTACTCCAGGTGCGTTTTGACATCCTACTTTGTCTTCCAGGCCTTACAATGAAAAGGACATCTTTTTTTATTTTGTTAGTTATAGAAGGTCTTGTGGGTCTTCATAGTATTGTTGAACTCTAGCTTCTTCAACATTACTGGTCTGGGCATAGACTTGGATTACCGTGATATTGAATAGTTTCTCTTGGAAATGAACAGAGATCCTTCTGTCGTTTCTGAGACTGCATCCAAGTACCGCATTTTGGACTCTTTGGTTGACTCTGATGGCTGCTCCATTTTCTAAGGGATTCCTGCCCACAGACCTCGATATAATGGTCATCTGAGCTCAATTCACTCAATCCAGTCTATTTTAGTTCGCTGGTTCCTAACATGTCGACATTCACTCTTGCCACCTCCTGTTTGATCACTTCCAATTTAGCGTGATTTATGGAACTATCATTCAAGGTTCCTTCAATATTGCTCTTTACAGCATTGGACATTGCTTGTATCACCAGTCACATCCACAGCAGGGTACTGTTTTTGCTTTGGCTCCGTCTCTTCATTCTTTCTGGAGATATTTCTCCATTGATCTCCAGTAGCCTAATGGTCACTTACTGACTTGGGGAGGTGATCGTTCAGTGCCGCATCTTTTTGCCTTTTCTTACTGTTTATGGGGTTCTCTACGCAGGAATTCGGAAGTGGTTTGCCATTCCTTTCTCCAATGGACCGCATTTTGTCATATGTCTCCACCACGCCCTGTCCATCTTGGCTGGCCCTACAGAGCCTGGCTCATATTTCATTGAGTTAGACAAAGTGGTCGTCCATGTGATTAGATTGTTTAGTTTTCTATGATTGTGATTTTTAGTTTATCTGACCTCTGATGGAAAAGGATCAGAAGCTTATGAAAGATTCCTGATGGGATAGTCTCAATGAGGGGGATACTGGGTCATGTTTTGATTGGTGAGACCCTGCTCAGTAAATCTTTAATCCAGGTTTCTGTTGATGGGTGGAGCTGTGTTCCCTCTGGGTCCAAACTATGGTGCAAGTATTGAAGATAATGGTGACCTCCCTCAAATGGTCCCATGCATGTACTGCTAGAGTTCCTGTGCTTAACCCTGAAGCAGGCCACACCAATCCACACTTTCACCCACCAGAGACTCCCAGACACCCACAGGCAAGTCCGGGACAGTCTCCTCTGGGGTCACTGTTCCTTTTTCCTGGGTCCTGGTGCACAAATTCCTGCTGTGCCCTCCAAGAGTCTATTTCGAGTCCTGTGTAAGTTCTGGCCACTCTATCGTGGGGTTAATGGCGGCCTCCTCCAGGAGGAATTATGCCATACCCACACTCAGAGCCCCTGTCCCTTGACACTCCCAGAAGCGTCCTTCTGATGAAGCAGAACAGCCACTACCCTCTTTTTCCATAAGATTGTGGAATGGACTGTGAGAGTGTCGAACTTAGCGAAGAACCAAAGGTGACTCCAGTTGGAACTGTTTCTTTGACTTGCTTTCTGTTGCCATTCTTACTATAATCATACCTTGTGGCCTGCCTCCGAATGCCCTACCCTTCAGCCTGACTGTGAAAGTGCCTTTTCTCAGCTCACAGGGAGATAAACTGACCCTACCCAGCTATGAAAAGAAGAAATTACCCAGGGGAAGGGAACAAGATAGCATAGGAACAGGACGGAGAGACCAATTTCTCCCCCACAAATTCATCAAGAGAACATTTGAACTTGGAGTAAAGTCCACCAAGCAACTTCTGAATGCTGGCAGAGGACATTAGGCACCCAGAAAAGCAGCCCATTGTCTTCAAAATGAGGTAGGAAAAACCAATAGATAAAAAGAGAGACAAAAGAAGTAAGAACAGTGCTCCGTCCAGGCTAGGGAGGCTTTAAAAAGAGAGAAGTTTCCAAACACCAGGAAACACTCACTGGCGAGTCTGTGGCAAGCCTTGGAACCTCAGAGGGCCACATTACCAGCAGGAAAAGAAAGAAAGAATTAAAACCCACAGATTACCCGCCAAACATTAACTCCAAGAGGAGAAGCAGTGCAGACGCCTGCATCCGCCATTAGCAAGACGGGGCTGGGCAGGGAGGGGTCGGCTGAACTGCTTAGAGAGAGGACTGGGCATGAATGCCACGAGAACCATCTGAGAAAACTAACTGGGGATAGCAAAGCAGACTGGGATAGCTTCCCTCGTGAAAAGGTGGAAAGACCTAACCTAAGACTCTGCCAGCCCCGCTCACATAAAAAAGAACCCCATCCCCCACCGAGACAGGCAGGGAGGGCAACCAGAGCCAGAGGGGGCAACCGCGGCCTCAGAAACGCATCCGATACCAAACTGCAGGCTGGCTTTGTTGCTAATCAAGACTTCTTGCGCTCGGGCCGGTAGATATCCACCTCAAAAATTGCGTCGGTTGTACACACAGAAAACCAAATGGCAGAGACTGGGGAGGCCATAACTTACAGAGACCGCACTGACAAAACATCTGGTCACCTGAGCTGCTTGGACCGGGGAAGGCACAAAACGCAGGCCCAACGAAGCCTGCGCCTGTGTGGAGTACCCAAGAAACTGAACTTGACCCGCTCAGACCTGGGAAGTGCATACAACCCAGCTCTGGCCTCAGACAGTTCCCAGCAGAGCACCTAGAGACTGTGCATTGTAGACTGGGACAGCACACATGCTGTGAGTGGGGACAAACCCATTGTGGCTGAGACACTGCGAGAACTCCCCACAGACGCCAGAGATATTTGTCTGCAGCGTTCCTCCCTTCCCAGAACAGGACTGACAAACTGACCCTTAAAAAGTGTCCACCACCGCCCCCTAGTGTCAGGGCTGAAATTAGACACGGAAGAGACCACCAAGCAGAAGCTAATACAGAGGGAACCACCTTGGAAATGACAGATAGAGAAGTCTAGGGGCTACTCCAAGAATAAGACCGAAAACCAGAGGGAAGAGGCTTAAGCCCGAATCCTGAAAATATCAGAGAACTCCTGACTCCAGGGAACATTAATCGATAGGAGCTCATCAACTGCCTCCATACCTACACTAAAACCAAACACCACCCAAGGGTCAACAAGTTCCAGAGCTAGACATACCACGCAAATTCTCCAGCAACACAGGAAAATAGCCCTGAGCTTCAATATACAGGCTGCCAAAAGTCACTCCAAACCCACTGACATCTCATAACTCATTACTGGACAATTCATTACACTCCAGAGAGAAGAAATCCAGCTCCTCTCACCAGAACACTGACACAAGCTGCCCTAACCAGGAAACCTTGACAAGCCACCCAACAAACCCCACACACAGCAAGGAAACTACATAATAAAGAGAACTCCACAAACTGCCAGAAGATGGAAAGACCACCCCAAGCAAAGCAATATAAGCAAGATGAAGAGGCAGAGAAATATCCAGCAAGTAAAGGAACAAGATAAATGCCCACCAATACAAACAAAAGAGGAAGATATAGGGAATCTACCCGATAAAGAATCTTGAATATTGCTGGTGAAAATGATTCAAAATCTTGAAAGCAAAATGGAGTTACAGATAGAAAACCTGGAGAAAAGGATTGAGAAGATGCAAGAAAGATTCCATAAGGATTTAGAGGAAATAAAAAGTCAATATACAATGAAAAATGCAATAGATGAGATCAGAAACACTCTGGAGGGAGCAAACAGTAGAATAACAGAGGCAGAAGACAGGATAAGCGAGCTAGAAGATAGAATTGTAGAAATAAATGAACCAGAGAGGAAAAAAGAAAAACGAATTGATAGAAATGAGGACAATTTTAGAGAACTCTGGGACAATGCTAAACGTCCCAACATTCGAATCATAGGATTCCGAGAAGAAGAAGAAGACAAAAAGAAAGACCATGAGGAGATAATAGTTGAAAACTGTCCTAAAATAGGGAAAGAAATAATCACCCAAGTCCAAGAAACCCAGAGAGTCCCCAACAGGAAAAACCCAAGGAGAAATACCCCAAGACACAAATTAATCAAATTAATAAATATCAAACACAAAGAACAAATATTAAAAGCAGCAAGGGAAAAGCAGCAAATTGCAAATAAGGGGATTCCCATATGGATAACAGCTATTCTTTCAACAGAAACTCTTCAGGCCAGGAGGGAATGGCAAGACATACTTGAAGTGATGAAAGAAGATAACCTACAGCCCAGGTTACTGTACCCAACAAGGATCTCATTCAAATATGAAGGAGAAATCAAAAGCTTTACAGACGGTAAAAGCTGAGAGAATTCAGCATCACCAAAACAGCTCTCCAACAAATGCTAAAGGATCTTCTCTAGACAGCAAGCACAGAAGGGGTGTATAAACTTGAACCCAAAGCAATAAAGAAAATGGCTATGGTATCATACTTATCAATAACTACCTTAAACGTAAATGGGTTGAATGCCTTAAACAAAAGACAAAGGCTGGCTGAATGGATACAAAAACAAGACCCCCATATATGTTGTCTACAAGAGACCCACCTCAAAACGAGGGACACATACAGACTGAAAGTGAAGGGCTGGAAAAAGATATTCCATGCAAATAGAGACCAAAAGAAAGCAGGAGTAGCAATACTCATATCTGATAAAATAGAGATTAAAACAAAGACTGTGAAAAGAGACAAAGAAGAAAACTACATAATGATCAAAGGATCAATCCAAGAAGAATATATAACAATTATAAATATTTATGCACTCAACATAGGAGCACTGCAATATGTAAGGCAATTACTAAGAAGTATGAAAGAGGATATTAACAATAATGCAATAATAGTGGGAGAGTTTAGTACCCCACTTACATCTATGGATAGATCAACTAAACAGAAAATTAACAAGGAAACACAAACTTTAAATGATACAATAGACCAGGTAGACTTAATAGATATCTATAGGTCATTTCACCCCAAAACAATGAATTTCACCTTTTTCTCAAGCGCACACGGAACCTTTTCCAGGATAGATCACATCCTGGGCCATAAATCTAGCCTTGGTAAATTAAAAAACATTGAAATCATTCCAAAAATCTTTTCTGACCACAATGCAGTAAGATTAGATCTCAATTACAGGAGAAAAACTATTAAAAATGCCAACAAATGGAGGCTGAACAACACGCTGCTGAATAATGAACAAACCACAGAAGAAATCAAAAGAGAAATCAAAATATGCATAGAAATGATGAAAGTGAAAACACGACAACCCAAAACGTCTGGGACATTGTAAAAGCAGTGCTAAGGGGAAGGTTCAGAGCAATACAGGCACACCTCAAGAAACAAGAAAAAAGTCAACAAAATAACCTAACCCTACATCTAAAGAAACTAGAAAAGGAAGAAATGAAGAACCCCAGGGTTAGTAGAACGAAAGAAATCTGAAACATTAGGGCAGAAATGAATGCAAAAGAAGGAAAAGAGGCCATAGCAAAAATCAACAAAACCGAAAACTGGTTCTTAGAGAGGGTAAATAAAATTACAAACCACTAGCCAGACTCATCAAGAAACAAAGGGACAAGAACCAAATCAATAAAATTAGAAATGAAAATGGAGAGATCACAACCAACAACACAGAAATACAAAGGATCATTAGAGAATACTATCAACAATTATATGCAATAAAATGGACAACTTGGAAGAAATGGACAAAGTCTTAGAAAAGTACAACTTTCCAAAACTGAACCAGGAAGAAACAGAAAATCTGAACAGACCCATCACAAGCATAGAAATTGAAACGGTAATCAGAAATCTTCCAGCAAACAAAAGCGGAGGTCCAGACGGCTTCACAGCTGAATTCTACCAAAATTTTAGAGAAGAGCTAACACCTATTCTACTCAAACTCTTCCAGAAAATTGCTGAGGAAGGGAAACTTCCAAACTCATTCTAAGTGGCCACCATCACACCAATCCCAAAACCTGGTAAAGATCCCACATAAAAGGAAAACTACAGGCCAATATCACTGATGAACATAGATGCAAAAAGCCTTCACAAAATTCTAGCAATCAGAATCCAACAGCACAATAAGAAGATCATACATCATTAACATATGGGCTTTATCCCAGGGATGCAAGGATTCTTCAATATTCGCAAATCAATCAACGTAATACACCACATTAACAATCTGAAAAATAAAAATCATATGATTATCTCAATAGATGAAGAGAAAGCCTTCGAAAAAATTCAACATCCATTTATGATAAAAACCCTCCAGAAGTTGGGAAAAGAAGAAACATATCTCAACATAATAAAAGCTATATATGACAAACCCACAGCAAACATTATCCTCAATGGTGAAAAACTGAAAGCATTTCCCCTAAAGTCAGGAAAAGACAAGGGTGCGCACTCTCACCACTACTATTCAACATAGTTTAAGAAGCTTTGGCCACAGCAGTCAGAGCAGAAAAAGACATAAGAGGAATCCACATTGGAAAAGAAGTAAAACTTTCACTGTTCGCTGATGACATGATCCTCTACACAGAAAACCCTAAAGACTCTACGAGAAAACTACTAGAGCTAATCAATGAATACAGTAAAGTTGCAGGATATAAAATTAACACACAGAAATCCCTTCATTCCTATACACTAATAATGAGAAAATAGAAAGAGAAATTAAGGAAACTATTCCATTCACTGTTGCAACGAAAAGAATAATATACTTAGGAATATATCTACCTAAAGAAACAAAAGACCTGTACATAGAGAACTATAAAACCCTGGTGAAAGAAATCAGAGAGGACACTAATAGATGGAAAAATATACCATGTTCGAGGATTGGAGAAAAAATATTGTGAAAATGAGTATACTACTCAAAGTAATTTATACATTCAATCCAATGTCTATCAAGCTACCAACGATATTTTTCACAGAGCTAGAACAAATAATCTCACAATTTGTATGGAAATACAGAAAACCTCGAATAGCCAAAGCAATCTTGAGGAAGAAAAATGGAACCGGGGGAATCAACCTGCCAGACTTCCGGCTGTATAACAAAGCCACAGTCATCAAGACAGTATGGTACTGGCAGAAAGACAGAAATATAGATCAATGGAACAAAATAGAAAGCCCAGAGATAAATCCAGGCACTTATGGACACCTTACCTTTGACAAAGGAGGCAAGAATATAAAATGGAGTAAAGACAGTATCGTTAACAAGTGATACTGGGAAAACTGGTCAGCCACTTGTAAAAGAATGAAACCAAAACACTTCCTAACACCATACACAAAAATAAACTCCAAATGGATGAAATATCTCAATGTAAGACCAGAAACTATAAAACTCCTAGATGAGAACATAGGCAAAACACACTCCGACATAAATCACAGCAGGATCCTCCATGACCCACCTCCCAGAATATTGGAAATAAAAGCAAAAACATACAAATGGGACCTAATTAAAATTAAAAGCTTCTGCACTACTAAGGAAAGTATAAGCAAGATGAAAAGACAGCCTTCAGAATGGGAGAAAATCATAGCAAATGAAATAACTGACAAAGAATTAATCTCTAAAATATACAAGAAACACCTGCAGCTCAATTGCAGAAAAATAAACGACCCAATCAAAAAATGGGCCAAAGAACTAAACAGACATTTCTCCAAAGAAGACATACAGGTGGCTAACAAACACATGAAAAAATTGTCAACATCCCTCATAATCAGAGAAATGAAAATCAAAACCACAATGAAATACCATTTCACACCAGGCAAAATGGCTGCTATCCAAAAGTCTACAAGCAATAAATGCTGGAGAGGGTGTGGAGAGAAGGGAACCCTCTTACACTGTTGGTGGGAAATCAAACTAGTACAGCCACTATGGAAAACAGTGTGGAGATTCTTCAAAAAACTGGAAATAGAACTGCCATATGATCCAGAAATCGCATTCCTGGGCATACACAATGAGGAAACCAGAATTGAAAGAGACACGTGTACCCCAATGTTCATCGCAGCACTGTTTATAATAGTCAGGACATGGAAGCAACCTAGATGTCCATCTGCAGACGAATGGAAAAGAAAGCTTCGATACATGAACACAATGGAGTATTACTCAGCCATTAAAAAGAATGCATTTGAATCAGTTCTAAAGAGGTAGATGAAACTAGAGCCTATTATACAGAGTGAAGTAAGCCAGAAAGAAAAACACCAATACAGTATACTAATGCATATATTTGGAATTTAGAAAGATGGAGATGACAACCCTGTATACAAGACAGCAAAAGAGACACAGATGTATAGAACAGCCTTTGGGACTCTGTGGGAGAGGGTGAGGGTGGGATGATTTGGGAGAATGGCATTGAAACATGTATATTATCATATGTGAAATGAATCGCCAGTTCAGGGTCGATGCATGTTACAGGATGCTCAGGGCTGTTGTGCGGGGATGACCCAGAGGAAGCATAAGGGGAGGAGGGAGGGGTTGAAGAAGGGGAACTCATGTACAGGCGGGGCAGATTCATGTCAATGTGTGGCAAAAGCAGCCGATATAATATTGTAAAATAATTAGCCTTCAATAAAAATAAATTAAATAAATAAAAGAAATTACCACACACATTCCGAAGGCTGGCCCATCCTGGGATGATCTGCAAGACTGAAAATCCTTTTTACTTTACTTCCTCACTGACTCTAACGTGCTATTCTGCCTTTTGACTTTAGTTTGTCATCACTGCTCTCCCTCTGGCTCTATACAAGAACCTGGCCTCCAGACCCTGACAAGATGGTTACTTCGAGACATTCTTCTACCACCTTCTCAGCCGACTGTCCAAAGTAATTCCTATTGCTTGCCTCCCCACCACCTTTCTCGGGTTCACTGGTCTGTCAGTAGCACAACTAGAGAGTCCGTGTGCCATGACTAAAGACCCCAGCTATGATGAAACAAAGATTTTACGTGCAGCAACTGAGACCTGGTGCAGACAAATAAATTAATGGAGAAATAAATCTAGTACTATATTTTTGTAATAAATGTCATATACACAATTACTTTCTTAAAAACAGTGGGCTTGTGTTTTGTTGGTTCAACTTTAGACTCTAAATGCATTGCAACCTTGACTATGTATCTTTGAGGCAACCTGGAATTTCGAGTGGCCAAGATCAATAGGCCTCCTAGCACTGTTTAGTTAGGAGTTGCGCAATCTAAAATGTAAAAACAGTGGTTACAGAAAGAAAAATTTAAAAAAAGAAAAAACAGAAGAGTAAAGCAAAATTAATAACCTGTTGTTAGAGGCTTCTCAGTTACAAAAATATGAATAAATTTGAGGAGAAAACAGGAAGCTGTAACAAGCAGTACTTAGGCTTATTTGGAGGGAATTACAGCAGTACTGTATTTATAAGATGGTTCTGGTTTGATTTATTATTCTATTGCCTACATTTTCACCAATATTAAAGAGAGTTGGGATGAAAGGGCATACGAGACTTTGCAGTATAAAGCAATAGGATTTTTTACATCAGTTTCCTTAAGAATGAAATCTTATTTCTTTTCAATTCTATCTTTTAATTGGTGGAGAATGTTTTACAATGTTCTCTGGGCTCCTGCCATACAACATTGGAAATCAGCCGTAATTATTCATTAATCACCTCCTTTTTGAGCCTCCTCCCCTCACTGCATCTCACCCCTCCAGGTCACCACAGAGCGCCTCTCTGGGCTCCCTGTGTTTCGCCACCTTCTCATCAGCTGCCTATCGTTTGCGGGGAGGAAACCGAGAGGCAGATATAGAGAACAGAATGTGAGCACAGGGAGGGAAGAAGAGTACGGAGACCAGTGGAAACCAACACGATTACTACAACTGTCGCAAGAATCTCTGAGAAGAATTCGTGTCTAATCTCCCCTTGATTGGCAGTTAGAAAGACTTCCTAAGATGGGATGGGCCTAGGATACACTCCCAGGGGACACATGTTGGTAAGAGTCCAAAAGGAAACCCTGGGAATGCTGGTGGTACAAAATAGAGATGGAAGGGTGATGATGGGTTGATAAGGAGTGTTAGCTGGGATCACTGGACCACTGAAATTAATCCGAGTCAGGGACTTCTCTGGTGGTCCAGTGGTTAGGATACTGTCCTTCCCCTGCACAGACTATAGGGTTCATACGGGCTTCATCCCTGTTGGAGAGCTAAGAACCTGCATGCTGCATGGGGCAGCCTAGATAAAGAAACAGACTCAAAAAAAAAAATTAAATTAATATCTGGGTCAAAGAACAAGGAGAGGAAACGGTTTCAGGATATTCAGAGACATGAAACCTTCAATCACACAGACTTTCCAGCTGAAAATATGACACGATAATATACAGAGGAATGCATGAACAATGGAGATAACATGACTTTGCAACTGAAAGAAAAGAGAGTAAAAGGAGAAAATATAGATACTATTTTCGGTCCATGTGAACATGAAGGGAAGTGATCCTCTGAGGATGTGAGCTGAGGACGCCCTTGAGACGACAAACTCTCCTCAAAGGTCTGAATTCAATTGAAATGAATGAATCTTATCTCCAATCAGTCGCAGGAGCAGACAGCACTGGGTCAGTTCTCACTTCGTTGACTCAGGAAATCTGAATCTCATTTCTTCTTTTCTGTACTAAGAAAAAAATAAATCTTTTAAAGTATCTACTTGACAAAAAAAAAACAGTGAATAAAGATGAAAATAAGTAAATTTTGATTTAAAAAATGAACAAAATGACTCACTGTTTCTGTGATCTTGAGTTAGGAAATTTTTTTTTCCCATTAAAAATTCTAAAAATTTCAAGAACTGCTGTCCAGCCTTTTTTGCTCACTGGGAGAAACAACTGAGTTAGTGAGTAAATATTATATTAAGGTTAAAATGGGTAAAAGGGGGTCTCTACAGAAATCACTGAAAATAAACTACTGATATGCCTTCTTCAGATGACTTTAAGCAGTGCATTACCAGATCGACTTCTTACTACTTAGAGGAAAAAAGCCCACATTGGGGCAGGAGAGGGTTACAAATACTCTGTGCTAACCTGCTCCCCACCTCAGAATAATAGGATTCTTTCCAAGGGTCTCTTTGGAAATAGTGTTCCCTTGGCTAAACCACACAGTCAATCATTACTTTTAGAAAATAAATCTTACACTATCACCTGCATATTAACAGAACCATGCAGAAGTGAGGGATATGTACCTTGGACAGCTCGTCTCATTTTGGATCTCGTGATAAGCAGGAAAATAAATAATTGTCCTCTTGCAATATTGGACGTACTGCAGTTTCTCACTTTAATGGTCAAATGCCCACATCCACATATGCTTCTCTTAAAACAAATATCGTTATTAAGATGACCGAATGCCAGAAAAGTTCATCTCTGCAAACCAGGATACTGAAGGTGCCTTATGTTTTAACTGTAGTCATAAGAGAAACAAGCATTGGTTCATGATGTGTCACGCCAACAGATGCAGGCTACAAAAGAGGCAGCACTTTTGCATCTTCTCCAACCACTGGGAAACCCTCAGCTTCTAGAGAAGAAGGGCCACAAGAGTCAACAAGATGAAGGCTCTGCTGTTCAGTCTTGTCCTCGGTCTGCTTGTTGCCAGTCAAGGTGAAGCTCAGACAGACGCCTCACAGGTACCAGGGCATTTGAACGGTGGTCCAAGCTTGGGAGGAGTTCTTAGCGTGTATCCGTGTGAGTGTCCTTTTCGAGGTTTTGGTCATGTGGACTGCTAAGTCTCGCCATCTCCCTGCAACTGAAAATTGCTCCATTCACTGGCTCTATGCCTGCTGTTTGTGAGGTCTGTATCATCTCTACCATCCATTCATCGGCTCTCATGTATGTTCACTACTCGTGTAAAACCGAAGGATGGTTTCACAGGTGTTGGATTGGGTCTCTTGCATTTGACAACATAGCTCAAGCTATCTCAGTAATACCTCAATTATTTCCTTTATCTCACTTGAGTTTTCACGTGATTTCGTACCTAGGGCTGTGTTCATAAAGATAGGTAACTTCTGCTAAGTGAAAGGGCAGGGAATCTCCTGAGGGATGGTATCGAGCAGAATTTACAGAGATGGACTAAGATTTCTGAAGGGAATTTTGCTTTTAGCTTACAGGAAGATGGTTAACCCAATACGTGGCGGCCAGTAACAAAGAGAAGATCACCGAGCGGGGGGGGGCATTCCACGCTTTCATGCGTTACATTGAGCTTCATGAAGAAAATGGAACAATACTGATGCACTTTTATGTCAAGTAAGTAAAAGTCACCCAAAAGGAAAACACCTCTAAACTCTGGCCTGAGGGAGGGTGTCTCTCCCCCATCTGCAGGCAGCTCTCTGGTTGATGTTGAGAGGAAGACGCCCTGAGCTGTGGGGCTGAGCAGGGATACTGAGCTGGGGGGAGGTCAGTATCCCTGTGAGCACCAGGGATTGTCCCGAAAACTCTGCGGAGAGGGGGAACCAGAAGCTCACTGTCATCAACTCATTACAGTAAAGGGGGACACAGCCAGGGAAGAGGCTCATGTCCTGGAACCCACAGTCCCCACCAGGCGCTTGACCCCTTCCTGCAGAATTTGTAAGAGACGGTTCCCACTGAGCCCAGAAGTGAGAGCAGGGGGAGAGCACACAGTGAGCTCTGACTTCGGGGCTTCCTCATGGGAGGTTTCAACATTGCTGAGTTTCCCAAAGTCGTCAGAGCCCCTAGTGACTTTCCCAAGTCCTTTCCCAGGCGCTGCCATTACACGTGATAGCAGTTCGATCCCTGGATCAGGAAGATCCCCTGGAGAAGGAAATGGTGACCCACTTCAGTATTCTTGCCTGGAGAATCCCATGAACAGAGATGCCTGCTGGGCTATTGTCCAAGTGTTCGCAATAGGTCAGACAGGACTGAGCAACCAACCACACACACACAGAGATCCAAGTACCATTCATGGAATGTCCACTATACTGCAGATGGTTTCCTAGGAACGTGCAAAGTACGGCAAAAATCAACACATTTGTTCAGCAATTATCTCCCACCCCACCCCACCCGAAAAAAACCAGAACATGTAAACTCAGGTATACATTGTGAGGAATAAAAGTATTAAGAACAGAAACAACTAAACATTTTATGCTTGGAGATATTGCTTTATAAATATATATCACCGATTATGTATTATATATAACCATATGGTTGATAGCATCAGTTCATTCGCTCAGTCGTTTCTGTCACTTTGCGACCCCATGAACTGCAGCAAGCCAGGCCTCCCTGTCTATCAACAACTCTCAGACTTCACCCAACTCATGTCCATTGAGACGGTAATACCATCCAACCATCTCATCCTCTGTCGTCCCATTCACCTCTTGCCCTCAATCTTTCCCAGCTTCAGGGTTTTTTCCAAGGAGTCAGTTCTTTATATCAGGTAGCCAGAGTATTGGACTTTCAGCTTAGCATCAGCCTTTCCAATGAATATTTAGGACTGATTTCTTTAGGATGGACTGGTTGGATCTCCTTGCACTTCAAGGGACTCTCAAGAATCTTCTCCAATACCACAGTTCAAAAGCATCTATTTTTTGGTGCTCAGCTTTTTTTACAATCCAAGCCTCACATCCATACATGACAACTGGAAAAACCATAGCCTTGACAAGATAGACCTTTGTTGGCAAAGTAATGTCTCTGCTTTTTAATATGCCACCTTGATTGGTCATAACTTTCTTCCAATGAGCAGGCGTCTTTTAATTTCATGTCTGCAATCAGGATCTGCAGTGATCTTGGAGCCCCCAAAAATAAAGTCTGACACTGTTTCCACTGCTTCCCCATCTATTTCCCATGAAGTGATGGGACCGGATGCCAGGATCTTACTTTTCGGAATGTGGAGTTTCAAGCCAACTTTTCCACTCTCCTCTTTCACTTTCATCACGAGGCTTTCTAGTTCTTGTTTATTTTTGCCATTAGGGTTGTGTCAACAGCACATCTGTGGTTATTAATAATTTTCCTGGCAATCTTGATTCCAGCTTGCACTTCTGCCAGCCCAGTGTTTCTCATGATGTATTCTGCATATAAGTTAAATAAGCAGGGTGATATATACAGCCTTGACAAACTGCTTTTTCTATTTGGAACCAGTCTGCTGTTCCATGTCCAGTTCTAACTGTTGCTTCCTGACCTCCATATACATTTCTCAAGAGGGAGGTCAGATGATCCGGTATTTCCATCTCTTTGAGAATTTCCACAGTTTATTGTGATTCACACAGTCAAAGGCTTTGGCATAGTCAGTAAACTCGAAATAGATGGTTTTCTGGAACTATTTTGCTCTTTTGATGATCCAACAGATGTTGTCAATTTGATCTCTGGTTCCTCTGCCTTTTCTAAAACCTTCTGGAACTTCTGTAAGTTCACGGTTCATGACTTGTTGAAGTCTGTCTTAGAGATTTTTGAGCATTACTTTGCTAGTGTGTGAGATGAGTTCAATTGTTTGGTAGTTTGAGCATTTCTTGCTATTCCCTTCCTTTGGCATTGGGATGAAAGCTGGCATTTTCCTGTCCTGTGGCCACTGCGGAGTTGTCCAAATGTATTGCCATATTGAGTGCAGCACTTTCATAGCATCATCGTTTAGTATTTGAGATAGCTCAACTGGAATTGCATCACCTCCACTAGCTTTGTTCATAGTGATGCTTCCGTGGGCCATCTTCACTTCACATTCCTGGATGTCTGGCTCCTGGTCAGTGATCACACCATCATGATATCTGGGCGGAAGAGGTCTTTTTTGTATAGTTTTCTGTGTATTCTTGCCACCTCTTCTTTATATCTTCTGCTTCTGTTCGGTCCATTTCTGTCTTTATTGTGCCCATCTTTGCATGGGATGTTCCCTTAGGATCTGTACTTTTCTTGAAGAGATCGCTAGTCTTTCGCATTTTATGATTTTCCTCTATTTCTTTGCACTGACCACTGAGGAAGGCTTTCTTATCTCTCCCTGCTATTCTTTGGAACTCTGCATGCAAATGGGTATATCTGTCTTTTTCTCCTTTGCTTTTTGCTTCTCTTCTTTTCACAGCTATTTGTAAGGCCCTTCAGACAGCCATTTTGGTTTTATTCATTTCTTTACCTTCGGGATGATCTTGCTCCCTGTCTCCCATGCAATGTCACGAACATCCGTCCATAATTCTTCAGGGACTCTGTGTATCAGATCTAGTCCCTGAAATCTATTTCTCACTTCCACTGTTTAATCAGAAGGCATTTGATTTAGGTCATATCTGGATGGTCTAAAGGTTTTCCCTACTTTCTTCAATTTAAGTCAGAATTTGGCAATATGGAGTTCATGATCTGAGCCACAGTCAGCTCCTGGTCTTCTTTTGCTGTACTGTATACAGCTTCTCCATCTTTGGCTGAAAGAACATAATCTATCTGATCTCAGTGTTGGCCATCTGGTGATGTCCATATGTAGAGTCTTCTCTTGTGCTGTTGGAAGAGGCTGTTTGCTATAACCAGTTCGTTCTCTTCGCAAAGCTTATTAGACTTTGCCCTGCTTCATTCTGTACTCCAAGGCCAAATGTGCTTGTTACTCCAGCTGTTTCTTGACTTCCAACTTTTCCATTCCAGTCCCCTATAACGAAAAGGAATTCTTTTTATGATGCTAGTTCTAAAACGTCTTGTAGGTCCTCATAAAGCCATTCTATTTCAGCTTCTTCAATGTTACTGGTTGGGGCATAGACTTGGATTACCGTAATGTTGATTGGCTTTCCTTCAAAATGAACAGAGATCATTCTGTCGTTTTTGAGATTGCATCAAAGTTCTGCATTCCCGACTCTTTTCTTGATCATGATGGCTACTCCATTTCTTCTAAGGGATTCCTGCTCACAGTGGTAAGTTTATTGTTCATCTGAGTTAATATTCACCCATTCCAGTCCATTTTAGTTCACTGATTCCTAGAGTGTCAATGTTCACACTTGCCATCTCTTGTTTGACCACTTCCAATTTGTATTGATTCATGCACCTAACAGTCCAGGTTCCTATGCAATATTGCTCTTTACAGCATCAGACCTTACTTCTATCACCAGTAACATCCCCAAATGGGCGTTGTTTTCGGCATCCCTTCATTCTTTCTGGACTTCTTTCTCTACTGATATCCACTAGCATACTATGCCCTTACCGACCTAGGGAGTTCACCTTCCAGTGTCCTATTTTTTGCCTTTTCATACTGTCCTTTTCTTTACTCATCATTAAATGTCTATGCCTAGAGCCAGAGGTAAGACCAGATCAGCATATTGCAAAAGTTTTGGCTCTTCACGTGAGAAAATTATGCAGTCTGAATCATCTTCCCCACCTTCCTCTCGCAGCACAAAATTTAAAACAGTTATCAGTGTCTGCATATGCAAGGAATCACGTTTTCCAAGCCAAATGAAAGGAGTTTGTCTGCTCAGATAAAATTTTTTTGTATTTGCAGTTATGTTGGATAATTGCTGTGTTCCCACTTTGTGGTTGTTTTTCAGTGAGTTCAATGCCTTTCAATTCCCTAATGACTCAGAGGGCTTCCCTGATAGCTCAGGTGGTAAAGAATCTGCCTGCAATGCAGGAGACCCTGGTTCAATTCCTGGGTCAGGAAGATGCCCTGGAAAAGGGATAGGCTACAACTCCCGTATTCTGGCCTGGAGAATTCCATGGAATCTATAGTCCATGGGGTCTCAAATAGGTAACATACCTGAATGACTTGCACTTTCACTTTCAATGACTAAGAACACTCACCACACTTCACTGTGGGCATTCTTTTCCAAGGTGTCTGTTCAAAAATAAATCCAGTCCCTGTAGAGTTATTTCCCTTTTAGTATTTGTTTCATGAAAATCCTTTATATGGGCCAAATACACCTTTTTCACATACATGTAGAGAGGACATATGTGAAGCCACGTACTCCTGTTATAGAGCTGACAATATATACTTATCATATAGTGTATCCATAAATTTCTTCATGATATCGTACAAACACATCGTGTGTACTAAAATTTTTGCTTGTTAAGTGTCCGTGTGAGTGTAAAATCTGTCTGTATACAGACACGTGTCTTTCAAGTTTAATCCTCATATGGTATTGTGATGGAGGAAGAGTGTGTGTTTGGAGAAAATTAAACTTTTTTTAAATTGCGTTATTTTGGGCTCTTATATTGTCTAATGAGGGCTTCCCTGGGGCCTCGTATATTGTGAAAGAAAGCCTGGTGGATTTTATGTTTTCTAATAAGGCCTGGTGGCTCTCATATTGTCTAATAAGGGCTTTCCCTGGTGTCTCAGAGGGTAAAGAATCTGCCTGTAATGCAGGAGACCCGGATTCGATCTCTGGGTCAGGAAATTCCCATGCAGAAGGAAATGGCAACCCACTCCAGTCTTCTTGCCTGGAGTTTCCCACAGACAGAGGAGGAGACTGTTGGGCTACAGTCCATGGGTTCGCAGAGAGTCAGACACAACTGAATGACAAACTCTTTCACTGTCATTGTCTAATGAATCACTTCCAGGGTTGTGACCATGCTCAAGGTTTGTCTTGATGGCTAAGCCTCTCAGTTTTCAGAATCCATATAAAGGAAAAGTTCATTCTTTTCCTTTCTTCCTAAAATTCTAGATTTCGCCATGTTTATTGCTTTACACACGACCTGCTTTGTGTCTGTGGTTATCTCTGTAACTACTAGTCAAATTTAGCGTGTAGACAAATCATCTTTGCCGATTGATATATGCTGGATCTCAGACAACATATTTTATCTCTTTTGAAGGTCAAATTGTTCACCAGCACTGAGGTGATACCTGACACATATTCTTGGGTGACATACAGAAAGAAACCAAATTTTTATTATGTTAATCAACCAACATGAATATATTTTGTTTTTAAGGAAGAACGGAGAATGCATAGAAAAATATGTCTCAGGCACAAAGGAAGGAAACGTTTATGCTATTGACTGTAAGTATGAAAGTTTCACTGGAAAGACGACGTTCAGGTAGAAATCTTGGTCTCAGCTTTCTTCACTAACCCCATACACCTGAATTCTACTCCCACTAAAAATCAGAGGTCAGGGACTGGATAGCCTTCCCTCAACGGAGTGTTACTCAGGGAGGCCAGATCCAGACATCCTAGACTGAGAAGTTAAGTGGGTCTTAGGAAGCATTATGAAACAATGCTAGTGGAGGTGACAGAATTCAAGCTGTGCTCTTTAAAATCCTAAAAAGTGATGCTGTTAAAGGGCTGCAGGCAATGTGTCAGCAACTTTGGAAACCTTCGCAGTGGCCACAGAACTGGAAAAGATCAGTTTCCATTTCAATCTCCAAAAAGGACCATGACAAACAATGTTCAAACTACCGCACGGCTATGCTCACTTCACATGCGAGCAAGGTTCAGTTCAGTTCAGTTCAGTCCCTCAGTCGTGTCCGACCCTTTGCGACCCCATGAATCACAGTACGCCAGGCCTCGCTGTCCATCACCAACTCCCAGAGTTCACTCAAACTCACGTGCATCGAGTCGGTGATGCCATCCAGCCATCTCATTCTCTGTCGTCCCCTTCTCCTCCCTCCCCCAATCCTTCCCAGCATCAGAGTCTTTTCCAGTGAGTGCTCAAGATCCTTCAAGTCAAGATTCATTTTTCTTATTCCCACTATACGGTTTCTTTTGGCCAAATCATGAATGCTTCCACTGTCTTTACTCTTCTCCATTTTTGCAATCCTTTTTAGCTTGAATTTTACACAGTGACTTAAGAAGGAAGACAACAAAAGTGCAAAACTTCTTGGAAGGTCTCTAGGGGACCAATCATTGCAGCCTTCAGGTTTGTTTAGAAACGGTGAAGTGAAGCTACCTCAGGCCCAGTTACCAGCAGTGGCCTTGATGGTACCTGACGCCCTGAAGATAGCTTTGCTTTCACTTTCCTTTCACCTTCATTAACATCACAGTCAATTCATTGATGTTGCTATGTCCACCTCGGTAAATCCATGGTGAACCACAAGTGGTCACTGATAATCTGAGGACATTCATAGTTTCAATTAAGCTGTCCTACCGTGAGCAAGGATGGTGAACTCAGCATGGCCTTGGGAAAATTGCATATTCTTGTCAGGGCTATGAGAGTCTGAAGCTGCTTTGGATGCCTTCTTTTTTTTTTTTTCCTTTTTTTTTATTAAGCACACTGATAATTTTCAGTGGCTCAGACACTGAGCAGTGGTGTTTGCAGGCTTCGGGAATACAGATGTGCATTTTTACATTCCACGTTGCTGAGTGATTGCAGGAAGGTGAGATGGAGGCCAGGACATAGGGAGTGTGGCGGTGACACACAGTAGGTCAGAGCTGCTTCTTGTTCAGACACGCAGGCAGGGCAGAGCGGAGGGGCAGCGCTCCAGGTGGGGAAGGAACTCACCACTAGGAGGTGAGACCAGAGAAGGAATATATCGCAAATGCATGTTTCAGAGAGTGTGGTGGGAAGACATCTACTGTTTCTCTCGGAATCATATGAGATCAAACAGTGGTCTTGCGGAAAGTGTGAAAGTGGAAGTCGCTTGGTCATCTCCAACTCCTTGTAATGCCATGAACCATGACAGTCCATGGAACTCACCACACCAGTATACTGGAGAAGCCTTTCCCTTCTCCAGGGAATCTTCCCAACCCAGGGATCCAGCCCAGGTCTCCCCCACTGAGCCACAAGGGAAGCCCAAGAATACTGGAGTGGGTAGCCTTTCATTCTCCAGCAGATCCTCCAGACCCAGGAATCGATCCGGGGTCTCCTGCATTGCAGGCGGTTTCTTTACCAACTGAGGTATCAGGGAAGCCCTGCTTCAGGGAAGCAGAGCTCTGTTTCATACCGATTCTCTTGGGGGAGGAATGTGTGGGGACAATCACCAGGTCAGTACTGATGGGGACACTAATAATTTCCACCAACTCATGGGGATTCCTGCTTCTGTCAGATGACTCCGGTCTGCAAGATTTTTGAAGGGTAAGACTCTCTCACCACAGCTGCTTGGCGTTAATTAATCAAAGTGCTTTCAATAATATGGCTCAAGAGCAGCGACATTATGGAACAAAAAATTCTTTAGTGATACATTTAAAGTGGTGGAACTAACATTTCACAAATATGAAATAATAGTGTTACTTGTTGCTTCATATGAAAGGGGCAGCGTTAAAAATGGACTGTGTTTACTTACAAGAGTGTCAGAGTCACTTTTTTTCACTCCTCTGGACAGTTATCTAGGGAAAAACAAAATGGGACAAATGAAAGAGCCACCGATTACTAACATTCCCCAGCATTTCCAAGTTTTCTTCCTTCCTTCCTTCCTTTGTTTTAATAACTGATCTTAAAAGAGATTACTTGTGGAAGAAGACATTTTGAATAAGTTGACTTGTTTTCTGGTTTATACACAACAGGTGAATGGTATGTGCAGGGAAAATTTTAATTCCTTTACCAATGTCGATGAAGTCCAGGACATTTTCTTCTGGAATCCCTTTTTCTCCCACCGCCTTGTCGAACTTCTCTTTGTATTTCGAGTCTACATTATTTCCTTTGCCGGTAAAATCACCGAGCAAAAAACAGAATTGTCGACCCCTGGGAACCCATGGAAATTTCTCAATCTACAGAAGAAGAAATGGAACGTGACAATCAGATGTTCACTTGTAGAATCCAAGAGATCTCAATGGTTCCCACGACACAAACATGTGCTTTTGTCTTAAGAATTGACCCCAGTCCAACTTGGTTAGTAGAACAACTTACTCCTCAGCATCAGGAGCTGGACCCAAAAAACTTGCCAGGATCTTCATGAATTTGGGGCTGAGCCCATCCTACTATGGAACCTACTTACTTGTCTCACCTTCCTTGCGTATATACCTGCCTCTCATATCTGTTTGTACACCAGGCTTAGTAGGAACCACCTTTCTCTCCTTCCACGGACACATTCACCTGATCACACATAATAACAGGGCGTGATTTACTCTTTCATGAACCTACCATTCTACCCAGTAACATTTTCTGAAATAGACACCTGTTGTCCGCATGGCACACACACCTCTTAGTGCTCCTGTGTGGTTACTTGACGGGGAGATATCAGTGTTGATAAGAACAATGCATTTGAAACATGGAACATGTCAAAGGTTTATCTTATAAGTGTTCCAAGGCTTACAGTGTATCAAAAAACTGTTATTGTATACTAACATATACATATGGAATCTGCATATCTATGGAATCTAGAAAGATGGTACTGATAATGGACTTATTTGCAGGGCATCAGTGGAGAATCAGTCATAGAGAAGAGACATATGTGCATGGGGAGAGGGGAGGAGACGGTAAGATGTATGGTCAGAGAAATATGCAAAATGACATGAACATATGAAAAATAGATAGCCAATGGGAATTTGCTGTATGTCTCAGGGAACTCAATCAGGGGCTCTATCTCAACCTAGAGGGGTGGGAGGTAGATAGGAGGCAGTTTCAAAATGGAAGGGACATATATGTGTGTGTATATATATATATACCTATTGACTTCCCTCTGACTCTGCTAGTAAAGAACTCTCCTGTAGTGTGGGAGCCCTGGGTTTGATCTGTGTGTTGTTAAGTTACCCTGGAGAAGGGAAAGGCTGCCCATTCCAGTTTTCAGACCTGATGAATTCGATGGAATGTATAGTCCATGGGGTCACAAAGAGTCAGACAAGACTGAGTACTTTTCACACAATCATATGTTTACCTATGGCTGATTCATGTTGATATTTGGCAGAAAACAGTACAATCTATAAAGCAGTTATCCTTCAATTAAAAAATAAATAAAATTTTAAACATGAAATGAAGTCAGCTTCATTACAGACATGGCTTGAAATTTGTTGACATATGTAAAATAAAATATTCTAGCAAAACTTCATTTTTTTTAAGATTTCAGCACATAGGAATCATTGTGAAATGCCTGATGATGTGATATTCTGCACCCTATGGCCTCCTGTTTCTTGGTAAATTACCTTCCAGGATCCTTAATTTGGTGAGCATAAATACGCAGGCCTTGCACCCTGAATATGGAATACTGTCAGCACCTCCTGATATTCTGAATGAAAGTCCTGAGAGTGTACCTGTTACATGACAGTGGTTATGGGAATTTTAGAATATCATACCTACCAAATAATCCCACCAGTTCTGTCTCCTTGCCATGTCCATCCACCTTGATATTATACACTAAGAGAGTGTTCTCATCCCCACTAATGAGTTGAAATTCATTGCGACCCGCATCTGTGAGAGAGAGAAAAGATACAAGCAGCCCACCCTTAACTTGTCAGTTAGATTATTGTGGCACATGGCGGGCATGAAGAACGGTCCATCCTGTATAGACCCACTCACTTTATGCTTGGACAGAATGCTACCGTTATCCATGGCAAAAGAAGGAGGTACGATTTTCCTCATCCACACCTTTTCCTACAGTTAACCAGCCACTCCTTGCTGTCTTACTAAGATGCTTTATAGAATGTGTGTTCTGAGAAGCCTAAGATGCTTTATAGAACGTGCGTGCAGATAAACCTAACAGATTCTTTTTCTGATTTTTATTTATTTATTTTTGATTTTCTGAGTCTTCCCTGTTGCCCGTGGACTTTCTCCACTTGTGGTGACGGTGGAGTACAGTCTAGTTGTGGTGTGCAGGACCTCAGTTCATAAATCTGTTGAAAATTATCTGTGAGAATCCTACAAAATCGATATACACTCAAGTTTACCACATCCTTCTTGTTGATATTAAATCTCTATGTCATGTCTGACTCTCCATTACCCCATGAGCTGTACCACACCAAGTTCCCTGTCCTCTATGAGCTTCCAGATTTTGCTCAAATTCGTGTACTTTGAGCCGATAATTACATCCAACCATCTAATCCTCTGTCATCCCCTTCTCCACCAGCCTTCAAATATTCCCAGCATCAGGGTCTTGTGCAATGAGTCAGTTCTTCACATCAGGTGGCCAAAGGACTGGGACTTCAGCTTCAGCATCATTCCTTCCAATGAATATTCAGGACTGATTTCCTTTAAGATGGACTGGTTGAATCTCCTTGCAGTCCAAGGGACTCTCAAGGGTCTTCTCCAGCACCACTATTCAAAAGCATCAATTCGTTGGTGCGCAGCCTTTTTTATGGTCCAACTCTCAAATACATACATAAATACGGGGAAAAAAAAAAAAACATTCAGTTGACTAAAACGACCTTTGTTGGTAAAGTGATGTCTCTGCATTTTAATAAGCCGTTTTGGGTTGTCATAGCTGTCCTTCCCAGTATCAGTTATCTTTAATTACGTGGTTACAGTCACAATCCTCAGAGATTTTCGAGCCCAAGAAGATAAAACCTGTCACTGCGTCCACTCTTGCACTTTCTATTTGCCATAAAGTGAGGGACCAGAGGCCATGATCTTCCTGGTGTTGAATGTTGAGTTTGAGACCAGCTTTTTCAGTCTCCTCTTGCACCGTTATCATGAGACTCTTTAGTTCCTCTTCACTCTCTTCCATAAAGTTGTATCATCTGCATGTCTGATGCTGTTGCTTTTTCTTCCAGCAATCTTGATTCCAGTTTGTCATTCATCCAGCCTGGGGTTTAGCATGATGTACTCTGCATATAAGTTATAGAAGCCGCATGACCGTATTTGCTATCTTGTACTCTTTTCCCAATTTTGAACCAATATGTTGTTCCCTGTCCAGTTCTCACTGTTGCTGACTGATCCACATACAGGTTTTTCTGAAGCCTGGTAAGGCAATCCAGTATTACCATATCTTGAAGAATTTTCCGCAGTTTGTTGTGATCCACAAAGTCAAAAGCTTTCCCCTAATGAAGCCGGAAAAAAATTGTTTTTTCTGGAATTGCCTTGCTCTCTCCATGACCCACTGAATGTTGACAATTTCATCGTGTTATTCTACCTTTTCTTAATCAAGCCTATATTTCTGGAAGTTTTCTGATCATATACCTCTGAATCTAACTTGAAGGATCTTGAGCACTATCTTGCTCGCATGTGAAATGAGCACAGCAGTGCGGTAGTTTGAACATTTTTTGTCATGGTCCTTCTTTGAGATTGAAATGGAAACTGACCTTTTCCAGTCCTTGGCCACTGCCAAGGTTTCCAAAGTTGCTGACACATTGCTTGCAGCCCTTTAACAGCATCATTTTTCAGGATTTTAAAGAAGACAACTTGAATTCTGTCACCTCCACTAGCGTTGTTTTATAATGCTTCCTAAGACCCACTTAACTTCTCAGTCTAGGATGTCTGGATCTGGTCTCTCTGAGTAACACTCCGTTGAGGAAAGGCTATCCAGTCCCTGACCTCTGAATTTAGTGGGAGTAGAATTCAGGTGTATGGGGTTAGTGAGGAAAGCTGAGACCAAGATTTCTACCTGAACGTCGTCTTTCCACTGAAACATTCATACTTACAGTCAAGAGCATAAACGTTTCCTTCCTTTGTGCCTGAGAGGTATTTTTCTATGCATTCTCCATTCTTCCTTAAAAACAAAATATGTTCATGTTGGTTGATTAGCATAATAAAAATTTGATGTATATTTAGGATTCTTTCTTTGTGACACCCAAGAATATGTGTGAGGTATCACCTCAGTGCTGGTGAACAATTTGACCTTCAAAAGAGACAAAATATGTTGTCTCAGATCCAGCATATATCAAGCCACAAGGATGATCTGTCTACAAGCTAAATCTGACTAGTCGTTCCAAAGGTAACCACAGATACAAAACAGGTAGTGTGCAAAGACAATAAACATGGCAAAATGTAGAATTTTAGGAAGAAAGAAAAAGAATGAACTTTTCATTAATATGGTTTCTGAAAAATAAGAGGCTTAGCCATCAAGACAAACCTTGAGCATTGTCACAACCCTGGCACTGATTTATTAGACAATGAAAGGGAAAGTGTTTGTCATTCAGTTGTGTCTGACTCTCTGCGACCCCATGGACTGTAGCCCACCAGTCTCCTCCTCTGTCTGTGGGAAACTCCAGGCAAGAAGACTGGTGTGGGTTGCGAAATCCTTCTGCATGGGAGTTTCCTGACCCTGAGATCGGATCCAGGTCTCCTGCATTATAGACAGATTCTTTACCCTCTGAGACACCAGAGAAAGCCCTTTTTAGACAATATGAGAGCCGCCAGAACTTATTAGACAATATGAAATCCACCAGGCTTTCTTACACAATATAAGAGCCCCCAGGGAAGCCCTCATTAGACAATATGAGACCCCAAAATCACAAAATTTAAAGAAAGTTTAATTTTCTCCAAACACACACTCTTCCTCCATCTCAATACCATATGAGGATTAAACTTGAAAGACACATGTCTGTATACAGAAACATTTTGCACTCTCACGGACACTTACACAAGTAAACACTTAAAAACACACGATGTGTTTGTATGATATCATGAAGAAATTTATGGATATAGTATATGATAAGTATATATTGTCACCTCTATAACAGGAGTACGTGGCTTCACATACTGAATATGTACGTGATAAATGTGTATTTGGCCCATATAAAGAATTTTCATGAAACAAATACTAAAAGGTAAATAACTCTACAGGAACTGGATTGATTTTTGAACAGACACCTTGGAAAAGAATGCCCACAGTGAAGTGTGGTGAGTGTTCTTAGTCATTGAAAGTGAAAATGCAAGTCACTCATTCATGTTGCCTCTTTGTGACCCCATGGGCTATACAGTCCATGGAATTCTCCAGGCCAGAATACTGGAGTTGTTAGCCTATCCCTTCTCCAGAGCATCTTCCTGACCCAGGAATTGAACCAGGGTCTCCTGCATTGCAGGCAGATTCTTTACCACCTGAGCTATCAGGGAAGCCCTCTTAGTCATTAGGGAATTGAAATGCATTGAACTCACTGAAAACCAACCACAAAGTGGGAACACAGCAATTATCCAACATAACTGCAAATACACAACATTTTATCTGAGCAGACAAACTCCTTTCATTTGGCTTGGAAAACGTCTTGCATATGCAGACGCTGATAACATCTTTAAACTTTGTGCTGAGAGAGGGAAGGTGGGGAATATGATTCAGAGTGCATAATTTTCTCACGTGAAGAGCCAGAAAAGTTTAGAATATGCAGATCTGTTCTTACCTATGGCTCTAGGCGTAGACATATAATAACGAGTAAAGAAAAGGGTGGTATGAAAAGGCAAATAATAGGACACTGAAAGGTGAACTCCCAAGGTCAGTAGGTGCCCAATATGATACTGGAGATCAGTAGAAAAAGAAGTCCAGAAAGAATGAAGGGATGGCAAAAACAACGCCCATTTGGGGATGTTACTGGTGATAGAAGCAAGGTCTGATGCTGTAAAGAGCTATATTGCATAGGAACCTGGACTGTTAGGTGCATGAGTCAAGACAAATTGGAAGTGGTCAAACAAGAGATGGCAAGAGTGAACATTGACACTCTAGGAATCAGTGAACTAAAATGGATATGGAATGGGTGAATTTAACTCACATGACCATTGTATCTACTACTGTGGGCAGGAATCCCTTAGAAGAAATGGAGTAGCCATCATAGTCAACAAAAGAGTTGGAAATGCAGAACTTGGATGCAATCTCAAAAACGACAGAATGTCCTCTGTTTGTTTCCAAGGCAAACCAATCAACAGAACAGTAATCCAAGTCTATGCCCCAACCAGTAACATTGAAGAAGCTGAAATAGAACGGTTTTATGAGGACCTACAAGATGTTTTAGAAGTAACATCCCAAAAAGATGTCCTTTTCATTATAGGGTACTTGAATGGAGAAATTGGAAGTCAAGAAACACCTGGAGTAACAAGTAAATTTGGACTTGGAGTACAGAATGAAGCAGGGCAAAGGCTAATAGAGCTTTGCGAAGAGAACGAACTGGTCTTAGCAAACAGCGTCTTCCAACAGCACAAGAGAAGACTCTACACGTGGACATCACCAGATGGCCAACACTGAGATCAGATAGATTATGTTCTTTCAGCCAAAGATGGAGAAGCTGTATACAGTCCGGCAAAAGAAGAGTGGGACCTGACTGTGGCTCAGATCATGAACTCCATATTGTCAAATTCTGACTTAAATTGAAGAAAGTAGGGAAAACCACTAGACCATTCAGATATGACCTGAATCAAATCCCTTATGATTAAACAGTGGAAGTGAGAAATAGATTTCAGGGACTAGATTTGATAGAAAGAGTGCCTGATGAACTATGGATGGTGGTTGGTGACATTGCATGGGAGACAGGGAGCAAGATCATCCCCAAGGTCAAGAAATGAATAAAAGCACAGTGGCTGTCTGAAGGGCCTTACAAATAGCTGTGAAAAGAAGAGAAGCAAAAAGCAATGGAGAAAAAAACAGATATACCCGTTTCCATGCAGAGTTCCAAAGAATAGCAGGGAGAGATAAGAAAGCCTTCCTCAGTGGTCAGTGCAGAGAAATAGAGGAAAATAATATAACGTGAAAGACTAGAGATCTCTTCAAGACAAGTAGAGATACTAAGGGAACTTTCCATGCAAAGATGGGCAAAATAAAGGACAGAAATGGACCGAACAGAAGCAGAAGATGTTAAGAAGAGTTGGCAAGAATACACAGAAGAACTGTACAAAAAAGACCTTTTCGGCCCAGATCATCACGATAGTGTGATCACTGACCAGGAGAGAGACATCCAGGAATGAGAAGTGAACTGGGCCTTCGGAAGCATCACTATGAACAAAGCTAGTGGAGGTGATGCAATTCCAGTTGAGCTATCTCAAATACTAAACTATGATGCTATGAAAATGCTGCATTTAATATGGCAATAAATTTGGAGAACTCAGCAGTGGCCACAGGACAAGAAAATGCCAGCTTTCATCCCAATGCCAAAGGAAGGGAATAGCAAAGAATGCTCAAACTACCAAACAATTGAACTCATCTCACACACTAGCAAAGTAATGCTCAAAATTCTCCAAGAAAGACTTCAACAAGTCATGAACCGTGAATTTCCAGAAGTTCCATAAGGTTTTAGAAAAGGCAGAGGAACCAGAGATCAAAATGACAACATCTGTTGGATCATCAAAAGAGCAAAAGTGTTCCAAAACATCTATTTCGTGTTTACTGACTATGCCAAAGCCATTGACTGTGTGAATCACAATAAACTGTGGAAAATTCTTTAAGAGATGGGAATAACGGACCATCTGACCTGCCTCTTGAGAAACGTATATGCAGGTCAGGAAGCAACAGTTAGAACTGGACATGGAACAACAGACTGGTTCCAAATAGGAAAAGCAGTTTGTCAAGGCTGTATATATCACCCTGCTTATTTAACTTATATGCAGAATACATCATGAGAAACACTGGGCTGGCAGAAGTGCAAGCTGGAATCAAGATTGCCAGGAAAAATATTAATAACCACAGATGTGCAGTTGACACCACCCTAATGGCAAAAATAAAGAAGCACTAGAGAGCTTCATGATGAAAGTTAAAGAGGAGAGTAGAAAAGTTGGCTTGAAACTCCACATTCCGAAAAGTAAGATCCTGGCATCCGGTCCCATCACTTCATGGGAAATAGATGGGGAAGCAGTGGAAACACTGTCAGACTTTATCTTTGGGGGCTCCAAAATCACTGCAGATCCTGATTGCAGACATGAAATTAAAAGATGCTTACTCCTTGGAAGGAAAGTTAAGATCAATCGAGATGGCATATTAAAAAGCAGAGACGTTACTTTGCCAACAAAGGTCTATCTAGTCAAGGCTATGGTGTTTCCAGTTGTCATGTACGGATGTGAGGCTTGGACTGTAAAACAAAGCTGAGCACCAAAAAATAGATGCTTTTGAACTGTGGTATTGGAGAAGATTCTTGAGAGTCCCTTGAATTGCAAGGACACACAACCAGTCCATCCTAAAGAAATCAGTCCTGAATATTTATTGGAAAGGCTGATGCTAAGCTGAAAGTCCAATACTCTGGCCACCTGATGTAAAGAACTGACTCCTTGGACAAAAAAACCCTGATGCTGGGAAAGATTAAGGGCGAGAGGTGAATGGGACGACAGAGGATGAGATGCTTGGATGGTATTACCGTCTCAATGGACATGAGTTTGTGTGAAGTCTGAGAGTTGTTGATGGACAGGAAGGCCTGGCTTGCTTCAGTTCATGGGGTCATAAAGTGACAGACACGACTGAGCGAATGAACTGATGCTATCAACCATATGGTTATATATAATACATAATCTGTGATATATATTTATAAAGCAATATCTCCAAGCATAAAATATTTAGTTGTTTCTGTTCTTAATACTTTTATTCCTCACAATGTATACCTGAGTTTACATGTTCTGGTTTTTTTCGGGTGGGGTGGGGTGGGGTGGGAGATAATGGCTGAACAAATGTGTTGATTTTTGCCATACTTTGCACGTTCCTAGGAAACCATCTGCAGTATAGTGGACATTCCACGAATGATACTTGGATCTCTGTGTGTGTGTGCTTGGTTGCTCAGTCCTGTCTGACCTATTGCGAACACTTGGACTATCGCCCAGCAGGCATCTCTGTTCATGAGATTCTCCAGGCAAAAATACTGAAGTGGGTCACCATTTCCTTCTCCAGGGGATCTTCCTGACGCAGGGATTGAACTGCTGTCACGTGCAATGGCAGCGCCTGGGAAAAGACTTGGGAAAGTCACTAGGGGCTCTGACGACTTTGGGAAACTCAGTAATGTTGAAACCTCCCATGAGGAAGCCCCAAAGGCAGAGCTCACTGTGTCGGCTCCCCCTGCTCTCACTTCTGGGCTCAGTGGGAACCGTCTCTTACAAATTCTGCAGGAAGGGGTCAAGCGCCTGGTGGGGACTGTGGGTTCCAGGACATGAGCCTCTTCCCTCGGCTGTGTCCCTCTTTACTGTAATGAGTTGATGACAGTGAGCTTCTGGTTCCCCCAATCTGCAGAATTTTCAGTACATTCCCTGGTGCTCACAGTGAAACTGCCCTCCTCCCAGCGCAGGATCCCTGCTCAGCCCCACAGCTCACGGCGTCTTCCTCTCAACATCAGCCGGAGAGCTGCCTGCAGACGGGGAAGAGACACCCTCCCTCAGGCCAGAGTTTAGAGGTGTTTTCCTTTTGCGTGACTTTTACTTACTTGACATAAAAGTGCATCAGTATTGTTCCATTTTCTTCATCAAGCTCAATGTAACGCATGAAAGCGTGGAATGGCGCCCCCTCGGTGATCTTCTCCATGTTACTGGCTGACGTGTATTGGGTTAACCATCTTCCTGTTAACTAAAAGCAAAATTGCCTTCAGAAATCTTAGTTCATCTCTGTAAATTCTGCTCGATACCACCCCTCAGGAGTTTCCCTGCCCTTTCACTTAGCAGAAGTTACCTATCTTTACTAACACAGCCCTAGGTATAAAATCACGTGAAAACTCAAGTCAGATAAAGGAAATAATTGAGGTATTACTGATATAGCTTGAGCTATGTTGTCAAATGCAAGAGACCCAATCCAACAGCTGAGAGATCATCCATTAGTTTTGCAAGAGTAGTGAACATACAAGAGAGCCGATAAATGGATGGTAGAGATGATACAGACCTCAAAAACAGCAGGCATAGAGCCAGTGAATGGAGCAATTTTAAGTTGCAGGGAGATGGCGAGACTTAGCAGTCCCCATGACCAAACCTCGAAAAGGGTACTCACACGGACACACGCTAAGAACTCCTCCCAAGCTTGTCCACCGTTCAAATGCCCTGGTACCTGTGAGGCGTCTGTCTGAGCTTCACCTTGACTGGCAACAAGCAGACCGAGGACAAGACTGAACAGCAGAGCCTTCATCTTGTTGACTCTCGTGGCCCTTCTGCTCTAGAAGCTGAGGGTGTCCCAGTGGTTGGAGAGGATGCAAAAGTACTGCCACTTTTATAGCCTGCATCTGTTGGCGTGACACATCGTGAACCAATGGTTGTTCGTCAAATGACCACAGTTAAAACAGACGGCACCTTTAGTATCCTGGTTGGCAGAGATAAACTTTTCTGGCATTCTGTCATTTTAATAATGATATTTGTTTTAAGAGAAGCATATGTGGATGTGGGCATCTGACCTTTAAAGTGAGAAACTGCAGTACATCCAATATTGCAAGAAGACAATTATTTATTTTCCTGCTTATCACGAGATCCAAAATGAGATGAGCTGTCCAAGTTACATATCCCTCACTTCTGCAAGGTTCTGTTAATATGGAGGAGATAGTGTAAGATTTATTTTCTAAAAGTAAAGATTGACTTTGTGATTTAGCCAAGGGAACACTATTTCCAAAGAGTCCCTTGGAAAGAATCCTATTATTCTGAGGTGGGGAGCAGGTAGCACAGAGTATTCGTCACCTTCTCCTGCCCCAATGTGGGCTTTTTCCTCCTAAGTACTAAGAGGGCGATCTGGTTATATGCTGCTTAAAGTCATCTGATGAAGGCATATCAGTAGTTTATTTTCAGCGATTTCTGTCTAGACACCCTTTTACCAATTTAATCCTTAATATAATATTTACTCACTTACTCAGTTCTTTCTCCCTTGAGCAAAAAAAAATCTGAATAGCAGTTCCTGCAATTCTTAGAGTTTTTAATGGAAAAAGCAAATTCCTAACACAAGGTCACTGAAACAGTGAGTCTTTTTTTTTCCTTTTTAATCAAAATTTACTTATTTTCATCTTCATTCACTGTTAATAGGCAAATAAATACTTTAAAAGATTTTTTTTTTCTGAGTATCAGTTCAGTTCAGTTCAGTTGCTCAGTCGTGTCCGACTCTCTGCGACCCCATGAATCACAGCACGCCAGGCCTCCCTGTCCATCACCAACTCCTAGAGGTCACTCAAACTCATGTTCACAGAGTCGGTGATTCCATCCATCCATCCCATTCTCGGTCGTCCCCTTCTTCTCCCGCCCCCAAACCTTCCCAGCATCAGAATCTTTTCCAGTGAGTCAACTCGTCGCATGAGGTGGCCAAAGTATTGCAGTTTCAGCTTTAGCATCAGTCTTTCCAATGAACACCCTTGAGCGGTCTCCCTTAGAATGGACTGGTTGGATCTCCTTGCGGTAAAAGGGATTCTCAAGAGTCTTCTCCAACACCACAGTTCAAAAGCATCAATTCTTCGGCCATCAGCTTTCTTCACAGTCCAACTCTCACATCCATACGTGACCAAGGGAAAAACCATAGCCTTGACTAGACGGACCTTGGTTGGCAAAGTAATGTCTCTGCTTTTTAGTATATTATCAAGGTTGGTCATAACTTTCCTTCCAAGGAGTAAGCGTCTTTTAATTTCATGGCTGCAATCAGCATCTGCAGTGATTTTGGAGCCCAAAAAAATAAAGTCTGACACTGTTTCCACTGTTTTTCCATCTATTTCCCAGGAAGTGATGGGACCAGATGCCATGATCTTTGTTTTCTGAATGTTGAGCTTCAAGCCAACCTTTTCACTCTCCTCTTTCACTTTCATCAAGAAGCTTTGAGTTCCTCTTCACTTTCTGCCATAAGGGCATCGTCATCTGCATATCTGAGGTTATTGATATTTCTCCCAGCAATCTTGATTCCAGCTTGTGCTTCTTCCAGCCCAGCGTTCCTCATGATGTACACTGCATATAAGTTAAATAAACAAGGTGACAAAATACAGCCTTGACGCACTCCTTTTCCTATTTGGAACCAGTCTGTTGTTCCATGTCCAGTTCTAACTGTTGCTTCCTGACCTGCATACAGGTTTCTCAAGAGGCAGGTCAGGTGGTCTGCTATTCCCATCTCTTTCAGAATGTTCCACAGTTTATTGTGATCCACACATAAAGGCGTTGGCATAGTCAATGAAGCAGAAATTGATGTTTTTCTGGAACTCTCTTGCTTTCTCCATGATCCAGCGGTTGTTGGTAATTTGATCTCTTGTGCCTCTGCCTTTTCTAAAACCTGCTTGAACATCTGGAAGTTCACGGTTCACATATTGCTGAAGCCTGGCTTGGAGAATTTTGAGCATGACTTTACTAGCGTGTGAGATGAGTGCAATTGTGCGGTAGTTTGAGCGTTCTTGGCATTGCCTTTCTTTGGGATTGGAATGAAGACTGACCTTTTCCAGTCCTGTGGCCATTGCTGAGTTTTCCAAATTTGCTGGCATATTGAGTGCAGCACTTCTACAGCATCATCTTTCAAGATTTGAAATAGCTCAACTGGATTTCCATCACCACCACTAGCTTTGTTCGTAGTGATGCTCTCTAAGGCCCACTTGACTTCACATTCCAAGATGTCTGGCTCTAGGTCAGTGATCACGTTATCGTGACTATCTTATTCGTGGAGATCTTTTCTGTACAGTTCTTCTGTGTATTCCTGCCACCTCTTCTTAATATCTTCTGCTTCGGTTAGGTCCATACCATTTCTGTCCTTTATCGAGCCCATCTTTGCATGAAATATTCCCTTGAAATCTCTAATTTTCTTGAAGAGATCTCTTGTTTTTCCTATTCTGTTGTTTTCCTCTATTTCTTTGCATTGATCACTGAGGAAGTCTTTCTTATCTCTCCTTGCTATTCTTTCGAACTCTGCATTCACATGCTTATATCTTTCCTTTTCTCCTCTGCTTTTCGCTTCTCTTCTTTTCACAGCTATTTGTAAGGTCTCCTCAGAGAGCCATTTTGCTTTTTTGCATTTCTTTTCCATGGGGATGGTCTTGGTCCCTGTATCCTGTACAATGTCAGGAACCTCTGTCCAGAGTTCATCAGGTACTCTATCTATCAGATTTAGACCCTTAAATCTATTTCTGTAATCATAAGGGATTTGATTTAGGTCATATCTGAATGGTCTAGTGGCTTTCCCTACTTTCTTCAATTTAAGTCTGAATTTGGCAATAAGGAGTTCATGATCTGACCACAGTCAGCTCCTGGTCTTGTTTTTGCTAACTGCATACAGCTTCTCCATCTTTGGCTGCAAAGAATGTAATCAATCTGATTTCGGTGTTGACCATCTGGTGATGTCCATGTGTAGATTCTTCTCTTGTGTTGTTGGAAGAGGGTGTTCGCTATGACCAGTGCGTTCTCTTGGCAAAACTCTATTAGCCTTTGCCCTGCTTCATTTCGTGCTCCAAGGCCAAATTTGCCTGTTACTCCATGTGTTTCTTGACTTCCTACTTTTGCATTCCAGTCCCCTAAAATGAAAAGGACATCTTTTTTGGGTGTTAGTTCTAAAAGGTCTTGGAGTTCTTCATAGAACTGTTCAACTTCGGCTTCTTCAGGGTTACTGGTTGGGGCATAGGCTTGGGTTACTGTAATATTGAATGGTTTGCCTTGGAAACGAAAAGAAATTATTCTGTCGTTTTTAAGATTGCATCCAAGTAATGCATTTTGGACTCTTTTGTTGACCATGATGGCTACTCCATTTCTTCTAAGGGATCCCTGCCCACAGTAGTAGATATAATAGCCATCTGAGTTAAATTCACCCATTCCAGTCCATTTTCGTTCACTGATTCCTAGAATGTCGACATTCACTCTTGCCATCTCCTGGTTGACCACTTCCAATTTGCCTTGATTCATGGACCTAACTTTCCAGGTTCCTATGCAATATTGCTCTTTACAGCACCGGAACTTGCTTCCATCACCGGTCACATCCACAACTGGGTATTGGTTTTGCTTTTGCTCCATCCCTTTATTCCTTCTAGAGTTACTTCTCCACTGATCTCCAGTAGCATACTGGGCCCCTACCGACCTGGGGAATTCCTCATTTAGTATCCTATCATTTTGCCATTTGATATTCTTCATGGGGTTCTCAAGGCTAGTATACTGAAGTGGTTTGCCATTCCCTTCTCCAGTGGACCACATTCGGCTGTGGTCCATGTGATCAGATCGACTAGTTTCCTGTGATTATGATTTCAGTGTGTCTGCCTTCTGATGCCCCCTCGCAATACCTACCGTCTTATTTGTGTTTTTCTTACCTTCACGCGAGAGATGCCGGCCCCTTTGCAGCCGACCAGGCAAAGAGGCGCGGCCGAGAGGAGCTACCCCACGCCTGATGCCAGGGCCAGCGGCCAAGAGGAGAGACCCCACGTCCAACAGGCAGTGGCTGAGCGGGCACAGGAGGGCCGAGAGGAGCTACTCCGTGTTCAAGGTCAGGAGGGGCGGCCTTGAGGAAAAACTCCTCGTCCAAGGTAAGGTACAGTGGCTGCACTTTGCTGGAGCGGCTGTGAAGAGATGTTTTTCTGAGTATAGAAAAGAAGAAATGAGATTCAGATTTCCCGAGTCAACTAAGTGAGAACTGACCCGGTGCTGTCTGCTCCTGGGACTGATTGGAGCTCAGATTCCTTCATTTGGAATGAATTCAGACCTTTGAGGAGACTTTGTCCTCTCAAGGGCATCCTCAGCTCACATCCTCAGAGGATCACTTCCCTTCATGTTCACATGGACCAACAATAGTATTTATATTTTCTCCTTTTGCTCTCTTTTCTTTCAGTTGCAAAATCATGTTATCTCCTTTGTTCATGCATTCCTCTGTATATTATCCTGTCATATTTTCAGCTGGAAAGTCTGCGTGATTGAAGGTTTCATGTCTCGGAGTATCCTGAAACCATTTCCTCTCTTTGGTCTTTGACCCAGGTATTCATTTTCTTTCTTTCTTTTTTTTTTTTTTTTGTCTGTTTCTTTATCTAGGCTGCCCCATGCAGCATGCAGGTTCTTAGTTCTCCAACAGGGATGAAACCCCTATGAACCCTATACTCTGTGCAGGGGAAGGACAGGATCCTAACCACTGGACCACCAGAGAAGTCCCTGACTTGGATAAATTTCAGTGGTCCTGTGATCCCAGCTAACACCCCTTATCATCACCCTTCCATCTCTATGTTTTTACCGCCAGCATTCCCAGGGTTTCCTTTTGGACTCTTATCAACGTGTGTCCCCTGGGAGTGTATCCTAGGCCCATGCCATCTTAGGAAGTCTTTCTAACTGCCAATCAAGGGGAGATTAGACACACGTGTACCCCATCTTAGGAAGTCTTTCTAACTGCCAATCAAGGGGAGATTAGACACAGTTCTTCTCAGAGATTCTTGCGACAGTTGTAGTAATCGTGTTGGTTTCCACTGGTCTCCGTACTCTTCTTCCCTCCCTGTGCTCACACTCTGTTCTCTATATCTGCCTCTCTGTTTCTTCCCTGCAAACGATATGTAGCTGATGAGAAGTTGGTGAAACACGGAGCCCAGAGAGGCGCTTGTGATGTTCTGGAAAGGTGAGATGGTGTGAGGGGAGCAGCTCAAAAGGCAGGTGAGTAAATAATAATTTTTGCTGATTTGCACTGTTGTATGGCAAATGGCAACCCACTCCAGTGTTCTTGCCTGGAGAATCCCGGGTACGGGGAAGCCTGGTGGGCTGCCCTCTATGGGGTCGCAAAAGAGTTGGACACGACTGAAGCGACTTAGCAGCAGCAGCAGCATGGCAGAAGCCAAGAGAACATTGTAAAACATTCTCCACTCACTAAAAGATAGAATAGAAAAGAAATAAGATTTCATTCCTAAGGAAACTGATAAAAAAATAATTCTATTGCTTTGTACTGAAAGGTCTCTTTTACCCTTTCATCCCAACTCTCATTAATATTGGTCAAAATGTAGGCAATAGAATAGTAAATAAAACCAGAACCATCTTACAAAATTTTTACTGCTGTAACTCCTTACAAATAATGCTAAGTACTGCTTGGTACATCTTCCTGTTTTCTCCTCAAATTCATTCACGTTTTTGTAACTGAGAAGCCTCTAACAACAGATTATTAATTTTGTTTTACTTTTCTGGTTTCTTTTCTTTCTTTCTTTTTTTTTTTTTTTTCTGTAACCACTGTTTTTACATTTTAGATTGCACAATTCCTAACTTAACACTGCTAGGAGGCCTATTGATCTTGGCCACTCAAAATTCCAGGTTGCCTCAAGGATACATGGTCAATAACCTCAGGTATGCAGATGACACCACTGTTATGGCAGAAAGTGAAGAGGAACTAAAGAGCCTCTTGGTGAAAGTGAAAGAGGAGAGTGAAAAAGTTGACTGAAATCACAACATTCAGAAAACCAAAATCATGGCATCTGGTTCCAGCACTTCATGGGAACTTGAGGGGGAAACAGTGTCAAACTTTATTTTTTGGGTTCCAAAATCACTGCAGATGGTGATTGTAGCCATGAAATGGAAAGACGCTTACTCATTGGAAGGAAAGTTATGACCCACCTACATAGCATATTAAAAAGCAGAGATATTATTTTGTCAGCTAAGGTCCATCTAGCCAAGGCTATGGGTTTTCCCGTGGTCATGTATGGATGTGAGAGTTGGACTATAAAAGAGAGCTGAGCACTGAAGAATTGATGCTTTTGAACTGTGGTGTTGGAGAAGACTCTTGAAAGTCCCTTGGACTGCAAGGAGATCCAAGCAGTCCATCTTAAATGAGATAAGTGCTGGGTGTTCCTTGGAAGGACTGAAGCTGAAGCTGAAGCTTCAATAGTTTGGCCACCTCATGTGAAGAGTTGACTCACTGGGAAAGACCCTTATGCTGGTAGGGATTGGGAGCAGGAGGAGAAGGGGACGACAGAGGATGAGATGGCTGGATGGCATCACCGACTCAATGAGCATGAGTTTGGGTGAACTCTGGAGGTTGGTGATGGATAGGGAGGCCTGGCATGCTGCGATTCATGGGGTTTCAAAGATTTAGAGACAACTGAATAATTGAACTGAACAGAACAGTAATGTCATCCTGCGCTTTCTGTGCACAAGCCTTAGTGAGTGGAATGTATTTTCCTTTCTTGGGAATGAATAAGATGCATTTGAGACACTTTCCTTTGATCAGACTGCCCCCTTCCGAACAGGAGACAGAAAGTGAAAGTATTAGTTGTTCAGGCCTGTCCATCTCTTTAGAATGCTATGGACTGTAGCCAACCAGGCTCCTCTGTCCATGGCATTCTTCACTGGAGTGGGTTACCGTTTCCTCTTCCCGAGGATCTTCCTCACCCAAGGATAGACCTTGGGTCTTCTGCATTGCCAGCAGATTCTTTACAATCTGATCCATCAGAGAAGCCCGTATGGTGGAAGATCCATAACTCTGCCCCATGATGATTCTTTAGTCTCCTTTCTCCCTCTTCCCTGGACATCTGAGGGCATATCTACCAAATCTACATAAGGAGTGTCTCTGATGAACCCCTGTCCTATGAAAGGCACAGTTTCCTGGATACTTAGTGTGGACTTTGTGTGTTTTAAATGAGGTGACTTTGCACAGACATGCGTGTGCAGGGTAGATATTCAATCTATTTATTTAAACCCTCAACAATCAAATAACACGAATCAAGACATGATGTAGTGACGGGGAGCGATGCGGTGGAAGAGGGAGTGTGAGTGTGAAGAGAGCAGGATCATGTTAATCAAGAACCAGGAAAGTCATCTTCGTGTTGTTGATCTTGATTCCACGGACACAAGGACATATCTTGTCTCAGTGACTCTTTTTCTAGGTGAATAAAAGAGAACCAGAGGTTTAGTACAGTCAACGGTGTGATGGCTGACAGGGGTGAGCTTCAGGAAGTCAGCTGTCCAGGTTACAGGGAGGTGGTAGCTGATCCAGTGTCCAATTCCAGGTGGACCTCAACACTCCACCTCTGTGACAGAGGGTTGCCTGTGGAATTGTCCTAGGATGTACACAAGGTTGGAAATTCCCCATGGGGATTGGTTCTATGAGTAATGATTTCACAATGCATGTACATCTTCCTCTAGTGATGGTTTTAAGGCTCGGTAATTGCAGCAGACAACTCTAATCCTGCAAGTTTTGTCTTTTGGGTCCTCAAGAATTAACTTCTTTGCTTTTTAAATTATAGAGTATAGTTGATTATCAATGTTGCATTGATTTCAGGTGTACAGCCAAGTGATTATACATACAAAAACTAGGATCTATTCTTTTTCAGATTCTTTTCCCATTTAGGTTTTACAGAGTATTGCGTACAGTCTCCTGTGCTATGCAGTTGAAAATTGTTCTCTATCCATCCTGTATATAATAGTTTGCATCTACTAACCCCACACTTCTCAGAGTGTAAGATATCTGCAAACAATTCAGGAGACCCAGGTTCAATCCCTGTGTTGGTGAGATCCTACATAGGAGGGAATGGCTACCCTCGCCAGTATCTTTCCCTACAGAATCCCATGCACAGAGGAGTCTGGAAGGCTATGGTGCATGGGTCGCAGAGATTGGGACATGACTGAGCAACTAGCCCTTTCTTTCACTTTCTCTTTTCAACCACAAACCTCCCGATTCTTCTCTTACCAAAGTCCCTCCGACTTGACAACCACAAGTCTGTTTTCTACACCTGTGAGCCTGTTTCCGTTTTGTAAATAAGTTCCTCCGTGTCATGGTTTAGATTCCAAGCAGAAGTGATATCTATGCACAAGTGAAAGTCACTCAGTCGTGTCTAACTCTCCATGACCCCTTGGATTGTTGCCCACCAGGTTCTTCTGTCCATGGATATGCTCCAGGTAAGAATACTGGAGTGTGTTGCCATTTCACTCTCCAGGGGATCTTCCTGAAACAGGGATCGAATGTGGGTCTCCTGCATTGTTGGCAAATTTGTGACCATCTGCACCATGGCATTTTATCTACACTAAACTAAAAGGTGGACTCTAAAGAAAGCTGAGCACCAAAGAATTGATGCTTTTGAATTGTGGAGTTGGAGAAGACCCTTGAGAGTCCCTTGGACTGCAAGGAGATCCAACCACTCCATCCTAAAGGAAATCAGTCCTGATATTCATTGGAAGTACTGATACAGAAGCTATAACTCGAATACTTTTCCACCTAATGCCAATAAATGACCTATTTGAAAACATCCTGATGCTGGGTATGATTCGAGAGGGTTGGAGATGGGGACGAGAAAAGATGTGATGGTTGGATGTCATCACTGACTCAATGGACATGAGTTAGATTAAGCTCCGAGAGTTCATGATGGACAGGGAGGCCTGGAATACGGCAGTCCATGCGGTCACAAAGAGTTGGATATGACAGTTAGTGAACTAAACTGAAAACTATAAGTGACATTTCTGGTATTGGTCTTTCTCTTTCTGACTTCTTTCACTCAAAGTGACAAACATCTAGGTCCATCCATGTTGGTGTAAATAGAGTTAGTTGCTTCTTTTCCTGGCTGAGTAATGTTCCATTGAATATAGGTACCACATCGTTGTTATCACATTCACCTGGATGCTCGTGCTTTTAATCACTCTTTTTGTTAAGATTCTTTCTCGACAGAACATTAAACGCCATACCTTAGCTTGGATCAGTGTCCTTTATAGAGGTTTTATTAGTTTAGAAAGTTTAAATATCTCCCTTTGGAACATCTGAGTAGGAATATACTGCAAACGCATGTTTCAGACAGTGTGGTGGGAAGGCATCTACTGATTCTCTCAGAATCATATGAGATCAAACGCTAGTCTTGCGAAAAGTGTGAGAGTGGAAGCCGATCGGTCATCTCCAACTCCTTGTAATGACATGGACCGAGACAATCCATGGAATTCACCACACTAGTATACTGGAGAAACGTTTCCCTTCTCCAGGGAATCTTCCCAACCCAGGGATCCAACCCAGGTCTCTCCCCCACTGAGCCACAAGGGAAGACCAAGAATACTGGAGTGGGTAGCCTTTCCCTTGTCCAGCAGATCCTCCAGACCTCGAAATAGATCCGGGGTCTCCTGCATTGCAGGCGGATTCGTTGCCAACTGAGGTATCAGGGAAGCCCTGCTTCAGAGAAGCAGAGCTCTGTTTCATACCTATTCACTTGGGGGAGGACTGTGTGGGGACAACCACGAGGTCAAGACTGATGGGAACACTAATAATTATCACCAACTCATGGGGATTCCTGCTGCTGTCAGATGACTCTGGTCTGCAAGATTCCTGCAGGATAAGACTCTCTCACCACAGCTGCTTGGCGTTAATTAATCAAAGTGTTTGCAATAATATGGCTCAAGAGCAGAGACATTATGGAACAAAAAATTCTTTAGTCATACATTTAAAGTGGTGGAACAAACATTTCACACATATGAAATAACAGTGTTCAGTTATTGCTTCTTCTAGAAAGGCGGCATTAGTAATGGACTGTGTTTACTTACAAGAGTGTCAGAGTCACTTTTTTTCACTCCTCTGGACAGTTATCTAGGGAAAAACAAAATGGGAGAAATGAAAGAGCCACCGATTAGTAACATTCCCCAGCATTTCCAAGTTTTCTTCCTTCCTTCCTTCCTTTGTTTTAATAACGGATATTAAAAGAGATTACTTGTGGAAGAAGACATTTTGAATAAGTTGACTTGTTTTCTGGTTTATACACAACAGGTGAATGGTATGGGCAGGGGAAAAAGTATAATTCCTTTACCAATGTCGAGTAAGTTCAGGACATTTTCTTCCGGAATCCCGTTTTCTCTCACCGTGTTGTCGACCTTCTCTTTGTATTTCGAGTCTCCATTATTTCCTTTGCCTGTAAGATCACCGAGCAAAAAACAGAATTGTCGACCCCCGGGAACCCATGGAAATTTCTGAATCTACAGAAGAAATGGAACGTGACAATCAGAGGTTCACTTTTAGAATCTAAGAGCTTTCAGTGGTTCCCACAACACAAACGTGCTTTCTGTCTTAAGAATTGACCCCAGTCCAACGTGGTGAGTAAGACACCCTACTCCTCAGCATCAGGACCTGGACCCCAAAAACTTGCCAGGATCTTCATGAATTTGGGGCTGAGTCCATCCTAATATGGAACCTACTTGCTTGTCTCACCATCCTCGCATATATACCTGCATCTCATATCTGTTTGTACACCAAACTTAGTAGGAAGCACCTTCCTCCGCTTCCATGGACACATTCACCTGATTACACATAATAACAGGGCATGATGTACTCTTTCATGAACCTGCCATTGTACCCAATAACCTTTTCTGAATAGACACCTGTTGTCCCCATGGCACACACAATCTCAGTGCTTCTGTGTGGTTACTTGAGAGGGTGATGTCAGTGTTCATGAGAACAAAGTATTTAAAACGTGGAACAGGACCAAGATTTATAAGTGTCTATTCCAAGGCTTACAGTGCATCAGAAAACTGATATCATATACTAGCACATACATATGGAATCTGAATATCTATGAAACCTAGAAAGATGGTACTGATAATGGACTTATTTGCAGGGCATCAGTGGGGAATCAGTCATAGAGAAGAGACGTATGTGCGTGGGGAGAGGGGAGGAGACAGTGAGATGTATGGACAGTTAAATATGCAACCTGACATGACCATATGTAGAATAGATAGCCAATGGGAATTTGCTGTATGTCTCAGGGAACTCAAACATATGCTCTAAATCAACCTAGAGGGGTGGGTTGGAGATGGGATTCATTTTCAAAAGGGAAGGGACATATATATACCTATTGACTTCCCTGTGACTCTCCTGTAATGTGGTGCCCTGGGCTTGATCTGTGGGTTGGGAAGTTACCCTGGAGAAGGGAAAGGCTACCCATTCCAGTATTCTGGCCTGATGAAGTCTATGGACTGTATAGTCCATGGGGTCACAAAGAGTCAGACATGACTGAGCAACATTCACACAAGCATATGTATACCTATGGCTGATTCATGTTGGTATTTGGCAGAAAACAGTACAATCTATAAAGAAGTTATCCTTCTATTAAAAAATAAATAAAATTTTAAACACTAAATAAAGTCAGCTTCATTACAGACATGGCTTGAAATTTGTTGACATATGTAAAATAAAATATTCTAGTAAAACTTCATTTTTAAAGATTTCAACACATACGAATCATTGTGAAATGCCTGATGATGTGATATTCTGCACCCTATGGCCTCCTGTTTCTTGGTAGATTACCTTCCAGGATCCTTAATTTGGTGAGCATAAACACGCAGGCCTTGCACCCTGAATATGGAATGCTGTCAGCAGCACCTCCTGATATTCTGAAGGAAAATCCTGACAGTGTAAGTGTTACATGACAATGGTTACGGGAATTTTAGAATATCATACCTACCAAATAATCCCACCAGTTTTGTCTCCTTGCCATGTCCATCCACGTTGACATCTTACACTAAGAGCGTGTTCTCGTCCCCACTAAGGAGCTGAAATTCACTGTGACCCGCGTCTGTGAGAGAGAGAAAAGGTACAAACAGCCCCATCTTAACTTGTTGTCAGTTAGATTATTGTGGCACACGGCGGGCATGAAGAATGGTCCATCCTGTATGGACCCACTCACTTCATCCTGCACAGAATGCTACCGTTAACCATGGCCACAGAAGGAGGTACGATTTTCCTCATCCCCACCTTTTCCTACAATTAACCAGTCACTCCTTGCTATCTTACTAAGATGCTTTATAGAACGTGTGTGCTGATAAACCTAACAGATTGCTTTTCTGCATTTTTAAGTATTTATTTTTTGATTTGCTGAGCCTTCCCTGCTGCCCGTGGGCTTTCTCCACTTGTGGTGAAGGTGGAGTACAGTCTAATTGTGGTGTGCGAGCTTCTCATTGCAGTGGCTTCTCTGTTGCTGAGCATAGGTGCTGGGGTGCATGAGCTTCAGTAGTTACAGCTTGGGGTTCTAGAGAGCAGGATCAGTAGTTGTGGTACATGAGCTTAGTTCCCACACGCCATGTGAGATCTTCTTGGACTAGGGATTGAACCTATGTTTCCTGCCCTGGCTGGCAGATTCTTATCCGCGGGACCACCAGGGAAGTCCCCGAGAGTGTTTTAAGCAGCATACACATATTATCCAATCCAGGTTCAAAAATTATTTGTATTGCTGTGACCCCAGCCATGGAATTGGTTTCTATTGGCAAATGTCAGCCTACCTTGTGTTCATCACCTTCTGATCCTGAGTGGTTGCATCAGGCAGGTCACCTTTTGAGCACTTTAAGTATTGTTTTTCTCAAGCCTCTCACACTGGACTATGACACAGCCCCCTGTCGTGTCTGTTGGTGTGAAGACAGCTTACCTGCTGGGACAGGTAAGCAGTGACCTCCTAATGGTGAGCTCCTTCCCCACCTGGAGCTCTGCCCCTCCACTCTGCCCTGCCCGCATGTCTGGACAAGAAGCAGCTCTGACCTACTGTGTGTCACCGCCACACCCCCTATGTCCATTCTCTCTCTCCTGGCCTCTATCTCACCTTCCTGCAATCACTCAGCAACATGGAATGTAAAAATGCACATCTGTATTCCCGAAGCCTGCAAAAACCACTGCTCAGTGTCTGAGCCTCTGAAAATTATCAGTGTGCTTAAAAAAAAAAAAAAAAAGAAGGCATCCAAAGCAGCTTCAGACTCTCATAGCCCTGACAAGAATATGCAATTTTCCCAAGGCCAAGCTGAGTCCACCAGCCTTGCTCACGTTGGGACAGCTTAATTCAGACTATGAATGTCCTCAGATTATCAGTGACCACTTGTGGTTCACCATGGATTTACCGAGGTGGACATAGCAACATCAATGAATTGACTGTGATGTTAATGAAGGTGATAGGAAAGTGAGAACAAAGCTATCTTCAGGGCATCAGGTCACCATCAAGGCCACTGCTGGTAACTGGGCCTGAGGTAGCTTCACTTCACCGTTTCTAAACAAACCGGAAGCCTGCAATGGTTGGTTACCTAGAGACCTTCCAAGAAGTCTTGCACTTTTGTTGTCTTCCTTCTTAAGTCACTGTGTAAAATTCAAGCTAAAATGGATTGCAAAAATGGAGAAGAGTAAAGACAGTGGAAGCGTTCATGATTTGGCCAAAAGAAACCGTATAGTGGGAATAAGAAAAATGAAAGCACAATTTTGAAAACTTCAAATATCAGAAGCTATCCATCAAAGTATGGGGAAATATTTCAGGCATGAATTTTACTAATTTGTGGCTATCGCATATGTACTGTGTTTCTTCTTCGTTTAGGAAAGGGTTGTGATCACATATTGATGTGTTTACATTTTAATCAAACATGTTTCCTTTAGGCTGTGTGAAAATAATAATTCTATTTAGGGCCATTATAAAGAGCTCAGAGATACAAAGCTTAACCAGCATGTTTTTTGCTTTGTATAGAAGCTGCCTTTATGGTTGAACTCTCGATGATTTCCTTGAGTTCAAGTTCATCCATCTAACGTTGAATGGACTCAGATATTATAAGATTGTCTTTAAAAAGTGATGCTCGGGGCTGGTGAACTGGGATGAACAAGAGGGATGGGATGCGGAGGGAGGTGGGAGGGGGGTTCAAGACGGGGAACCCATATTCACCCGGAGCAGATTCATGTCAATATATGGCAAAACCAATACAGTAATGTAAAGTAATTAGCCTCCATTAAAATTAAAAATAAATTTAAAAAAGTGAATGGCGTTAATGTGCCATCTCAATATAGACCCCGTGATCTTAGTTCATAAACCAGTTGTAAATTATCTGTGAGACTCCTACAAAATAGAAATTACACACTCATGGTTAGCCACGTTGTTCTTGTTGACATTAAATTGCTATGTCATGTCTGACTCTCCATGACCCCATGAACTGTACTGCACCAAGTTCCCTGGCCTCCATGATCTTCCAGAATTTGCTCAAATTCATGTACTTTGAGTCGATCCTGCCATCCAACCATATAATCCTCTGTCATCCCCTTTTCCTCCCGCCTTCAAATTTTCCCAGTATAAGGGTCTTTTCCAATGAGTCAGTTCTTTCCATCAGGTGGCCAATGTACTGGGACGTCAGCTTCAGCATCGGTCCCTCCAATGAATATTCAGGACTGGTTTCCTTTAGAATGGACTGGTTTGATCTCCTTGCAGTCCAAGTCATTCTCAAGAGTCTTCTCCAGCACCACCACTCAAAAGCATCAGTTCTTTGGTGCGCACCATTCTTTATGGTCCAACGCTCAAATCCATACATAAATGTGGGGAAAAAAGTAAACATACTATTGACTAAACGGACCTTTGTTGGAAAAGTGATGTATCTGCATTTTAATAAGCTCTCTTGGGTTGTCATGGCCTTCTTTTCAAATATCATCGTTAATTACGTGGCTGAAGTCACAATCCACAGAGATTTTCGAGTCCAAGAAGAGAAAATCTGTCACTGCATCCACTCTTGCACTTTCTATTTGACATGAAGTGAGGGGACCAGAGGCCATGATCTTCCTGGTTTTGAATGTTGAGTTTGAGACCAGCTTTTTCAGTCTCCTCTTTCACCGTTATCATGAGACTCTTTAGTTCCTCTTCACTCTCTGCCATAAAGTTGTATCATCTGGATATCTGATGCTGTTGCTATTTCTTCCAGCAATCTTGATTCCAGCTTGTCATTCATCCAACCTGACACTCAGCATGATGTACTCTGTATATATGTTATAGAAGCTGCATGACCGTCTATACTATCTTGTACTCTTTTCCCAGTTTTGAACCAATCTTTTGTTACATGTCCAGTTCTCACTATTGCTGACTGATCCACATACAGGTTTCTCTGAAGCCTGCTAAGGCAATCCAGTATTACCATATCTTGAAGAATTTTCCACAGTTTGTTGTGATCCACAAAGTGAAAAGTTTTACCATAGTCAATGAAGCAGAAAAAAAATTGTTTGTTTTTTTTTTTTTTTTCTGGAATTGCCTTGCTTTCTCCATGATCCAGTGAATGTTGACAATTTGATCGGGTTCATCTGCCTTTTCGAAATAAAGCCTATATTTCTGGAAGTTGCCTGATCATGTACCACTGAATCTTGACTTGAAGGATCTTGAACACTCACTGGAAAAGACTCTGATGCTGGAAAGAATTGGGGGAGGGAGGAGAAGGGGACGACAGAGAATGAGATGGCTGGATGGCATCACCGACTCGATGCACATGAGTTTGAGTGAACTCTGGGAGTTGGTGATGGACAGCGAGGCCTGGCGTACTGTGATTCATGGGGTCGCAAAGGGTCAGACACGACTGAGGGACTGAACTGAACTGAACTGAACCTTGCTCGCATGTGAAGTGAGCATAGCCGTGCGGTAGTTTGAACATTGTTTATCATGGTCCTTCTTGGAGATTGAAATGGAAACTGACCTCTTCCAGTTCTGTGGCCACTGTGAAGGTTTGCAAAGTTGCTGACACATTGCCTGCAGTCCTTTAACAGCATCACTTTTTAGGATTTTAAGACCACAGCTTGAATTCTGTCACCTCCACTAGCATTGTTTCATAATGCTTCCTAAGACCCACTTAACTTCTCAGTCTAGGATGTCTGGATCTGGCTGAAGATTATGTTCTTTCAGCCAAAGATGGAGAAGCTATATACAGTCCGGCAAAAAAGAGTGGGACCTGACTGTGGCTCAGATCGTGAAATCCATATTGCCAAATTCTGACTTAAATTGAAGAAAGTAGGGAAAACCACTAGACCATTCAGATATGACCTAAATCAAATGCCTTCTGATTAAACAGTGGAAGTGAGAAATAGATTTCAGGGACTAGATCTGATAGACAGAGTCCCTGATGAACTATGGATGGAGGTTCGTGACATACTATGGGAGACAGGGAGCAAGATCATCCCCAGTGTAAAGAAATGAATAAAAGCAAAATGGCTGTCTGAAGGGCCTTACAAATAGCTGTGAAAAGAAGAGAAGCAAAAAGCAAAGGAGAAAAAGATAGATACACTCGTTTTCATGCAGAGTTCCAAAGAATAGCAGGGAGAGATAAGAAAGCCTTCCTCAGTGATCAATGCAGAGAAATAGAGGAAAATAATATAATGCGAAAGACTAGCGATCTCTTCAAGAAAAGTAGAGATACTAAGGGAACATTCCATGAAAAGATGGGCAAAATAAAGACAGAAATGGACCGAACAGAAGCAGAAGATATTAAGAAGAGGTGGCAAGAATACACAGAAGACTATACAAAAAGAACTTTTTTGGCCCAGATAATCACGATGGTGTGATCACTGACCAGGAGCCAAACATCCGGGAATGTGAAATGAAGTGGGCCTTCGGAAGCATCACCATGAACAAAGCTAGTGGAGATGATTCAATTCCTGTTGAGCTATCGCAAATACTAAACGATGATGCTATGAAAGTGCTGCACTCAATATGGCAATACATTTGGACAACTCAGCAGTGGCCACAGGACAGGAAAATGCCAGCTTTCATCCCAATGCCAAAGGAAGGGAATAGCAAAGAACGCTCAAGCTACCAAACAGTTGAACTCATCTCACACACTAGCAAAATAATGCTCAAAATTCTCCACAACAGACATCAACAAGTCATGAACCGTGAACTTCCAGAAGTTCCAGAAGGTTTTAGGAAAGGCAGAGGAACCAGAGATCAAACTCACAACATCTGTTGGATCATCAAAAGAGCAAAAGAGTTCCAGTAAACCATCTATTTCGAGTTTACTGACTATGCCCAAAGCCTTTGACATTGTGAATCACAATAAACCGTGGAAAATTCTTAAAGAGATGGAAACCCTGGACCACCTGACCTCCCTCTTGAGAAACGTATATGCAGGTCAGAAAGCAACAGTTAGAACTGGACATGGGATAACAGACTGGTTCCAAATAGGAAAAGGAGTTCGTCAAGGCTGTATCTATCACCCTGCTTATTTAACTTACATGCAGAGTACATCATGAGAAACACTGGGCTGGCAGAAGTGCAAGCTGGAATCAAGATTGCCAGGAAAAATATCAATAACCACCGATGTGCAGATGACACCACCCTAATGGCAAAAATAAAGAAGAACTAGAGAGCGTCGTGATGAAAGTGAAAGAGGTGAGTGGAATAGTTGGCTTGAAATTTCACATTCAGAAAACTAAGATCCTGGCATCCGGTCCCATCACTTCATGGGAAATAGATGGGGAAGCAGTGGAAACAGTGTCAGACTTTATTTTTTGGGGCTCCAAAATCACTGCAGATCCTGATTGCAGACATGAAATTAAAAGACGCTTACTCCTTGGAAGGAAAGTTAAGACCAATCGAGATGGCATATTAAAAAGCAGAGACGTTACTTTGCCAACAAAGGTCTATCTAGTCAAGGCTATGGTGTTTCCAGTTGTCATATATGGATGTGAGGCTTGGACTGCAAAAAAAAGCTGAGCACCAAAAAATAGATGCTTTTGAACTGTGGTATTGGAGAAGATTCTTGAGAGTCCCTTGAACTGCAAGGAGATCCAACTAGTCCATCATAAAGAAATCAGTCCTGAATATTCATTGGCAAGGCTCATGCTAAGCTGAAACTCCAATACTCTGGCCACCTGATGCAAAGAACTGACTCCTTGGATAAAACCCTGATGATGGGAAAGATTGAGGGTAAGGGGTGAATGGGTTGACAAAGGATGAGATGGTTGGATGTCATTACCGTCTCAATGGACATGAGTTTGTGTGAAGTCTGAGAGTTGTTGATGGACAGGGAGGCCTGACTTCCTGCAGTTCATGGGGTCGCAAAGAGACAGACACGACTGAGCGAATGAACTGATGCTATGAGCCATATGGTTATATACAATACATAATCGGTGATATATATTTATAAAGCAATATCTCCAAGCATAAAATATTTAGTTGTTTCTGTTCTTAATACTTTTATTCCTCACAATGTATACCTGAGTTTACATGTTCTGGTTTGTTTTTTTCGGGTGGGTTGGGGTGGGGTGGGAGATAATTGCTGAACAAATGTGTTGATTTCTGCCATACTTTGCATGTTCCTAAGAAACCATCTGCAGTATAGTGGTCATTCCATGAATGGTACTTGGATCTCTGTGTATGTGTGCTTGGTTGCTCAGTCCTGTCTGACCTATTGCGAACCCCTGGACTATAGCCCAGCAGGCATCTCTGTTCATGGGATTCTCCAGGCTAGAATACTGAAGTGGGTCAACATTTCCTCCTCCAGGGGATCTTCCAGACCCAGTGATCGAACTGCTGTCACGTGCAATGGCAGCGCCTGAGAAGGGACTTGGGAAAGTTACTAGGGGCTCTGACGGCTTTGGGACACTCAGTGATATTGAAACCTCCCATGAGGAAGCCCCGAGTGCAGAGCTCACTGTGTGCTCTCCCCCTGCTCTCACTTCTGGGCTCAGTGGGAACCGTCTCTTACAAATTCTGCAGGAAGGGGTCAAAGCGCCTGGTGGGCACTGTGGGTTCCAGGACATGAGCCTCTTCCCTCGGCTGGGTCCCTTTTTACTGTAATGAGTTGATGACAGTGAGCTTCTGGTTCCCCCTCTCCGCAGACTTACGGGACATTCTCTGGTGCTCACAGTGAAACTGCCCTCCCCCCAGCCCAGGATCCCTGCTCAGCCCCACATCTCAGGGCGTCTTCCTCTCATCATCACCCAGAGAGCTGCCTGCAGATGGGGAAGAGACACCCTCCCCCAGTCTAGAGTATACAGGTGTTTTCCTTTTCGGTGACTTTTACTTACTTGACATAAAAGTGCATCAGTATTGTTCCATTTTCTTCATCAAGCTCAATGTAACGCATGAAAGCGTGGAATGGCCCCCCCTCGGTGATCTTCTCTTTGGTACTCGCTGCACGTATTGGGTTAACCATCTTCCTGTAAGCTAAAAGCAAAATTCCCTTCAGAAACCCTAGTCCATCTCTATAAATTCTGCTCGACATCATCCCTCAGGAGATTCCCTGTGCTTTCGCTTAGCAGAAGTTACTTATCTTTATGAACACAGTCCTACGTATAAAATCACTTGAAAACTCAATTCAGATAAAGGAAATAATTGAGGTATTAATGAGATAGCTTGAGCTATGTTGTCAAATGCAGGAAACCCAATCCAAGAGCTGTGAGATCATGCTTCGGTTTTACAAGAGTAGTGAACATACATGTGAGCCGATGAATGGATGGTAGAGATGATACAGACCTCACAAACAGCAGGCATAGAGCCAGTGAATGGAGCAATTTTCAGTTGCAGGGAGATGGCGAGACTTAGCAGGCCACATGACCAAACCTCAAAAAGGACACTCACACGGATACACGCTAAGAACTCCTCCCAAGCTTGGACCACCGTGCAAATGCCCTGGTACCTGTGAGACGTCTGTCTGAGCTTCATCTTGACTGGCAACAAGTAGTCCAAGGACAAGACTGAACAGCAGAGCCTTCATCATGTTGACTCTCGTGGCCCTTCTGCTCTAGAAGCTGAGGGTGTCCCAGGGGTTGGAAAGGATGCAAAAGTGCTGCCACTTTTATCGCCTGCATCTGTTGGTGTGACACATCGTGAACCAATGGTTGTTCGTCATATGACCACAGTTAAAACAGACGGCACCTTCAGTATCCTGGTTGGTAGAGATAAAATTTTCTGGCATTCTGTCATTTTAATAATGATATTTGTTTTAAGAGAAGCATATGTGGTTGTGGGCATTTGACCATTAAAGTGAGAAACTGCAGTACATCCGATATTGCAAGAGGACAATTAGTTATTTTCCTGCTTATCATGAGATCCAAAATGAGATGAGCTGTCCAAGGTACATATCCCTCACTTCTGCATGGTTCTGTTAATATGCAGGTGATAGTGTAATATTTATTTTCTAAAAGTAAAGATTGTGTGGTTTAGCCAAGGGAACACTATTTCCAAAGAGACCCTAGGAAAGAATCCTATTATTCTGAGGTGGGGAGCAGGGCAGCACAGTGTATTTGTCAATTTCTCCTTCCCCAATGTTGGCTTCTTTCCTACTAAGTATTAAGAAGTCGATCTGGTAATACACTGCTTAAAGTCATCTGAAGAAGACATATCAGTAGTTTATTTTCAGTGATTTCTGTACAGACCCCCTTTTACCCATTTAATCCTTTATATTATATTTACTCGCTAACTCAGTTGTTTCTCCGAGTATGCAAAAAAGGCTGGACAGCAGTTCTTGAAAGTTTTAGAATTTTTAATGGAAAAAACAAATTTCCTAACTCAAGATCACAGAAATAGCGAGTCATTTTGTTCATCATTTTTAATCAAAATTTACTTATTTTCATCTTTATTCACTGTTTTTTTGTCAAATAAATACTTTAAAAGATTTATTTTTTTCTGAGTACAGAAAAGAAGAAATGAGATTCAGATTTCCTGAGTCAACGAAGTGAGAACTGACCCAGTGCTGTTTGCTCCTGGGACTGATTGGAGCTCAGATTCCTTCATTTGGATTGAATTCAGACCTTTGAGGAGACATTGTCGTCTCAAGGACGTCCTCATCTCACATCCTCAGAGGATCACTTCCCTTCATGTTCACATGGACCGAAAATAGTATCTATATTTTCTCCTTTTACTCTCTTTTCTTTCAGTTACAAAATCATGTTATCTCCATTGTTCCTGCATTACTCTGTATATTATCGTGTCATATTTTCAGCTGGAAAGTTTGCGTGATTGAAGGTTTCATATCTCTGAATATCCTGAAACCGTTTCCTCTCTTTGGTCTTTGACCCAGATATTCATTTTCTTTCTTTCTTTTTTTTTTTTTTTTGTCTGTTTCTTCATCTAGGCTGCCCCATGCAGCATGCAGGTTCTTAGTTCTCCAACAGGGATGAAACCCCTATGAACCCTATACTCTGTGCAGGGGAAGGACAGGATCCTAACCACTGGACCACTAGAGAAGTCCCTGACTCGGGTAAATTTGAGTGGTCCTGTGATCCCAGATAACACCCCTTATCAACCCATCATCACCCTTCCATCTCTATTTTGTACCGCCAGCATTCCCAGGGTTTCCTTTTGGACTCTTATCAACGTGTGTCCCCTGGGAGTGTATCCTATGCCCATCCCATCTTAGGAAGTCTTTCTAACAACCAATCAAGTGGAACTTAGACACTAGTTCTTCTCAGAGATTCTTGCGACAGTTGTAGTAATCGTGTTGGTTTCCACTGGTCTCAGCACTCTTCTTCCCTCCCTGTGCTCACACTCTGTTCTCTATATCTGCCTCTCTGTTTCTTCCCTGCAAACGATATGTAGCTGATGAGAAGTTGGTGAAACACGGAGCCCAGAGAGGCTCTCTGTGGTGACCTGGAGGGGTGAGATGCGGTGAGGGGAAGGGGCTCAAAAAGGGGGTGATTAATGAATAATTACAGCTGATTTCCAATGTTGTATGGCAGGAGCCCAGAGAACATTGTAAAACATTCTCCACCAATTAAAAGAGAGAATAGAAAAGATATAAGATTTCATTCTTAAGGAAACTGATAAAAAAAATCCTATTGCTTTGTTCTGAAAGGTCTTGTATGCCCTTTCATCCCAATTCTCTTTAATATTGGTGAAAATGTAGGCGATAGAATAATAAATAAAACTAGAACCATCTTACATAAAGTTTACTGCTATAACTACGTCCAAATAATGCTAAGTACTGCTTGGCACATCTTCCTGTTTTCTCGTTCTGCTTCATCAGAAGGACGCTTCTGGGAGTTTCAAGGGACAGGGGCCCTGGGTGTTGGTATGGCATAATTCCTCCTGGAGGAGGCCGCCATTAACCCCACCATAGAGTTGCCATAACTTACACAGGACTCGAAATAGACTCTTGTAGGGCACAGCAGGAATTTGTGCACCAGGACCCAGGAAAAAGGAACAGTGACCCCAGAGGAGACTGTCCCTGATTGCCTATGGGTGTCCGGGAGTCTCTGGTGGGTGAAAGTGTGGATTGGTGTGGCCTGCTTCAGGGTTAAGCACAGGAACTCTAGCAGTACATGCATGGGGCCATTTGAGGGAGGTCACCATTATCTTCAATACTTGCACCATAGTTTGGCCCCAGAGGGAACACAGGCTCCACCCATCAACAGAAAACTGGATTAAAGATTTACTGAGCATGACCACACCAATCAGAACAAGACCCAGTATCCCCCTCAGGGAGACTATCCCATCAGGAATCTTTCATAAGCTTCTGATCCTTTTCCATCAGAGGTCAGATAAACTAAAAATCACAATCATAGAAAACTAAACAATCTAATCACATGGACGACCGCCTTGTCTAATTCAATGAAATATGAGCCAGGCTGTGTAGGGCCAGCCAAGATGGACAGGGCGTGGTGGAGCGATATGACAAAATGCGGTCCATTGGAGAAAGGAATGGAAAACCACTTCCGAATTCCTGCCTAGAGAACCCCATAAACAGTAAGAAAAGGCAAAAAGATGCGGCACTGAACGATCACCTCCCCAAGTCAGTAGGTGACCAATAGGCTACTGGAGATCAATGGAGAAATATCTCCAGAAAGAATGAAGAGACGGAGCCAAAGCAAAAACAGTACCCTGCTGTGGATGTGAATGGTGATACAAGCAATGTCCGATGCTGTAAAGAGCAGTATTGCATAGGAAACTGGAATGATAGTCCATAAATCACGGTAAATTGGGAGTGATCAAACAGGAGGTGGCAAGATTGAATGTCGACATTTTAAGAACCAGCGAACTAAAATAGACTGGATTGAGTGAATTGAGCTCAGATGACCATTATATCGACGTCTGTGGGCAGGAATCCCTTACAAAATGGATCAGCCATCATAGTCAACCAAAGAGTCCAAAATGCGGTACTTGGATGCAGTCTCAAAAACGACAGAATGATCTCTGTTCATTTCCAAGAGAAACTATTCAATATCGTGGTAATCCAAGTCTATGCCCAGACCAGTAATGTTGAAGAAGCTAGAGTTCAACAATACTATGAAGACGTACAAGACCTTCTATAACTAACAAAATAAAAAAAGATGTCCTTTTCATTATACGGCCTGGAAGACAAAGTAGGATGTCAAAACGCACCTGGAGTAACAGGCACATTTGACTTGGAGTACAAAATGGAGCTGGACAAAGGCTAAAAGAGTTCTTCCCAGAGAATGCACTGGTCATAGCAAATACCCTCTTCCAAAAATACAAGAGAAGTCTAGACACATGGACATCCTCAGATGGTCAGCACTGAAATCACATTGATTATATTCTTTGCAGCCAAAGATAGAGAAACTCTATGCAGTCAGCAAAAACAAGCCCGGCAGCAGACTGTGGCACAAATCGTGAACTCTTTATTGCCAAAGTCAGCCATTCATATATAACCACGGGGAGGAATGACCTAAATCATATCCCTAATGATTACACAGTGGAAGTGAGAAATAGATTTAAGGGACTAGATCTGATAGACAGAGTTACTGAAGAACAATGGATGGAGGTTCATGACATTGTACACCAGACAGTGAGCAAAACCATCCCCAAGAAAAATAAATGGAAAAAAAAAAGGTGTCTGAGGAGGCCTTACCAATAGTTGTGAAAAGAAGAGAAGCAAAAGGTAAAGGAGAAAAGGAAAGATATAAGCATCTGAATGCAGAGTTCCAAAGAAGAGCAAAGAGAGGTAAGAAAGACTTCCTGAGCGATCAATGCAAAGGAATAAAGGAAAACAATAGAATGGGAAAGACTAGAGATCTTTTCATGAAAATTAGAGATATCAAGGGATCATTTCATGCAAAGATGGGTTGTAGAAAGGACGGAAATTGTAGGGACCTAACAGAAGCAGAAGATATTAAGGAGAGGTGGCAAGAATACACAGAACAACTGTACAAAGAAGATCTTCAAGACCCAGATAATCACGATGGTGTGATCACTCACATAGAGTCAGACATCCTGGAATGTGCAGTCAAGTGGGCCTTAGGAAAACTCACTACGAAGAAACCTGGTGGAGGTGATGGAGTTCCGGTTGAGCTCTTCGAAATCCTGAAAGATGATGATGTGACAGTGCTTGACTAATTATGCCAGCCAATTGGGAAAACTCAGCAGTGGACGCAGGAATGAAAAAGTTCAGTTTTCATTCCAACCCTAAAGAAAGGTAGTGCCAAAGAACACTCAAAGTACCGCAAAATAGCACTCATCTCACATGCTAGTAAAGTCATGCTCAAAATTCTCCAAGCCAGATTTCAGCAATATGTCAACCGTGAACTTCCAGATGTTCAAGCTGGTTTTAGAAAAAGCAGAGGAACCAGAGATCGAATTACCAACATCCGCTGAATCATCGAAAAAGCAAGAGAATTCCAGAAAAATATCTATTCCTGTTTATTGACTATGCCAAAGCCTTTGACTGTATGGATCAGAATAAACTATGAAACTTCTGAAAGAGATGGGAATACCAGATCACCTGACCTGCCTTTTGAGGAACCTGTATGCAGGTCAGGAGACAACAGTTAGAACTGGACATGGAACAACAGACTGGTTCCCAAAAGGAAAAAGAGTCCGTCAAGGCTGTATATTGCCACCCTGCATATATAACGTATATGCAGAGTACATCATGAGAAATGCTGGGCTGGAAGAAGCACAAGCTGGAATCAAGACTGTCGGGACTAATATCAATAACCTCAGATATGCAGATGACCCCACCATTATGGCAGAAAGTGAAGAGGAACTAAAGAGCCCCTTGATGAAAGTGAAAGAGGAGAGTGAAAAAATTGGCTTAAAGCTCAACACTCAGAAAACCAAAATCATGGCATCGGTTCCAACACTTCACGTGAACTTGGTGGGGAAACAGTGGAAGCAGTGTCAAACTTTATTTTTTAGGTTCCAAAATCACTGCAGATGGTGACTGTAGCCATGAAATGAAAAGACGCTTTCTCCATGGAAGGAAAGTTATGACCCACCTACATAGCATAATAAAAAGCAGAGATATTATTTTGTCAACCAAGGTCCGTCTAGTCAAGGCTATGGTTTCTTCAGTGGTCTTGTATGGATGTGAGAGTTGGACTGAAAAAGAGAGCTGAGCACTGAAGAATTGATGCTTTTGAACTGTGGTGTTGGAGAAGACTCTTGAGAGTCCCTTGGACTGCAAGGAGATCCACGCAGTCCATCCTAAATGAGATCAGTCCTGAGTGTTTATTGCAAGGACTGATGCTGAAGTTTAAGCTCCAATATTTTAACCACCTCATATGAAGAGTTGATTATGGTGGGAGTAATTGGGGGCAGGAGGAGAAGGGGAAGACAGAGGATGAGATGGCTGGATGGCATCTCCGACTCGATTGACATGACTTTGGGTGAACTCTGGGAGTTGGTGATGAGCAGGGAGGCCTGGGTTGTGCGATTCATAGGGTCACAAAGATTCGGACACGACTAAGCGATTGAACTGAACTGAATAGTAATGTCATTGCGCATTCCGTGCACAAGCCTTAGTGAGTGGAATGTATGTTCCTTTCTTGGGAATGAATAGGATGCATTTTAGACACTCTCCTTTGATCAGACTGACCCCTTCCGTACAGTACACTGGAAATGAAAGTGTTAGTCGCTCATGCCTGTCAATCTCTTTAGAATGCTATGGACTGTTGCCAACCAGGCTCCTCTGTCCATGACATTCTTCACTGGAGTGGGTTACCGTTTCCTCTTCCCGAGGATCTTCCTCACCCAAGGATAGACCTTGGGTCTTCTGCATTGCCAGCAGATTCTTTACAATCTGATCCATCAGAGAAGCCCGTATGGTGGAGGATCCATAACTCTGACCCATGATGCTTTAGTCTCCTTTCTCCCTCTTCCCTGGACACCTGAAGGCATGTCTACCAAAACTACATAAGGAGTGTCTCTGATGCACACCTGTCCTAACAAAGGCACAGTTTCACGGATACTTAATGTGGACATTTGTGTGTTTTAAATGAGTTGACTTTTGCACAAACATGCGTGTGCAGGGCAGATATTCAATTGATTTATTAAAACCCTCAGCAATCTAATAACACCAATCAAGACATGATGTAGTGACGGGGAGCGATACGATGGGAGAGGGAGTGTGAGTGTGAAGAGAGCAGGATCATGTTAATCAGGAACCAGGAAAGTCGTCTTCGTGTTGTTGATCTTGATTCCACGGAGACAAGGCCATGTCTGGTCTCAGTGACTCTTTCTCTAGGTGAATAAAACAGAACCAGAGTTTAGTAGAGTCGACTGTGTGATGGCTGACAGGCGTGAGCCTCAGGCAGTCAGCTGTCTAGGATACAGGGAGCTGGTCGCTGATCCAGTGTCCAATTCCAGGTGGACCTCAGCACTCCACATCTCTGTGACAGCAAGTTGCCTTGGAATTTTCCCTAGCATGTACACAAGGTTGGAAATTTCCCATGGGGATTGATTCTATGAGTAATGATTTCACAATGCATGTACATCTTCACCTAGTGATGATTTTAAGGCTCGGTATTTGCTGCAGACAACTCTAATCCTGCAACCTTTGTCATTTGGGTCCTCAAGAATTAACTTGTTTACCTTTTTAAGTATAGAGCACAGTTGATTATCAATGTTGCATTGATTTCAGGTGTACAGCCAAGTGATTATACATACAAAAACAAGGATCTATTCTTTTTCAGATTCTTTTCCCATTTATGTTTTACAGAGTATTGCGTACTGTCCCCTGTGCTATGCAGTTGAAAATTGTTCTCTATCCATCCTGTATATAATAGTTTGCATCTACTAACCCCACACTTCTCAGAGTGTAAGATATCTGCAAACAATTCAGGAGACCCAGGTTCGATCCCTGTGTTGGTGAGATCCTATATAGGAGGGAATGGCTACCCTCGCCTGTATTTTTACCTGCAGAATCCCATGCACAGAGGAGTCTGGAAGGCTATGGTGCATGGGTCACAGAGATTCGGACATGACTGAGCAACTAGCCCTTTCTTCTACTTTCCCTTTTCAACCACAAACCTCCCGATTCTTCTGTTACACAAGTCCCTCCGACTTGACAACCACAAGTCTGTTCTTCACGTCTGTGAGTCTGTTTCCGTTTTGTAAATAATTTCCTCCATGTCATGGTTTAAATTCGAAGCAGAAGTGATATCTATGCAAAAGTGAAAGTCACTCTGCCGTGTGCAACTCTCGGTGACCCCTTGGACTGTAGCCCACCAGGTTCCTCTGTCCATGGAGATGCTCCAGGCAAGAATATTGGAGTGTGCGACCATTTCACTCTCCAGGAGATCTTCCTGAAACAGGGATCAAATGTGGGTCTCCTGCATTGTTGGCAAATTTGTGACCATCTGAACCATGGCATTTTATCTACACTAAAATGAAAGGTGGACTCTAAAGAAAGCTGAGTGCCAAGGAATTGATGCTATTGAACTGTGGAGTTGGAGAAGACCGTTGAGAGTCCCTTGGACTGCAAGGAGATCCAACCAGTCCACCCTAAAGGAAATCAGTCTTGATATTCATTGGAAGTACTGATGTAGAAGCTATAACTCCAATACTTTGGCCACTTAATGTGAATAAATGACCTATTTGAAAACATCCTGATGCCGGGGATGACTGGAGGCGTTGGAGACGGGGACGAGAAAGGATGAGATGGTTGGATGTCATCACTGACTCAATGGACATGAGTTAGAGCAAGCTCCGAGAGTTCATGATGGACAGGGAGGCCTGGAATAAGGCAGTCCATGGGGTCACAAAGAGTTGGATATGACAATTAGTGAACTAAACTGAAACCTAGAAGTGACATTTCTGGCATTGGTCTTTCTCTTTCTGACTTCTTTCACTCAGCGTGACAAATATCTTGGTCCATCCATGTTGCTGTAAATAGAGTTAGTTGCTTCTTTTTCTGGCTGAGTAATGTTCCATTGAATATAGGTATCACATCGCTGTTATCACATTCACCTGGATGCTCTTGTTTTAGTCACTCCTTTTGTTAAGATTCTTTCTCGACAGAGCATTAAACGCCATACTTTAGCTTAGTGTCCTTTCTGGAGGTTGTATTAGTTTAGAAAGTTTAAATATCTCCCTTTTGGAACATCTGAGTAGAAATATATTGCAAAAGCATGTTTCAGACAGTGTGGTGGGAAGGCATCTACTGTTTCTCTCGGAATCATATGAGATCAAACACTAGTCTTGTGAAAAGTGTGAAAGTGGAAGTCGCTCGGTCATCTCCAACTCCTTGTAATGCTATGGACCGTGACAATCCGTGGAATTCACCACACTAGTATACTGGAGAAACCTTTCGCTTCTCCAGGGATTCTTCCCAACCCAGGGATCCAACCCAGGTCTCCCCCACTGAGCCACAAGGGAAGTCCAAGAATACTGGAGTGGATAGCCTTTCCTTTCTCCATCAGATCCTCCAGACCCCGGAATCGACCCGGGGTCTCCTGTATTGCAGGCAGATTCTTTAGCAACTGAGGTATCAGGGAAGCCCTGCTTCAGGGAAGCAGAGCTCTGTTTCATACCGATTCTCTTGGGGGAGGAATGTGTGGGTACAACCACGAGGTCAGGGCTGATGGTAACACTAATAATCTCCACCAACTCATGGGGATTCCTGCTTCTGTCAGATGACTCTAGTCTGCAAGATTTCTGTAGGATAAGACTCTCTCACCACAGCTGCTTGGCGTTAATTAATCAAAGTGTTTATAATAATATGGCTCAAGAGAAGTGATATTACAGAACAGAAAATTCTTCAGTGATACATTTAAAGTGGTGGGACAAACACTTCACACATATGAAATAACAGTGTTACGTTATTGCTTCATCTGGAAGGGGCAGCATTTATAACGGACTGAGTTTACTTACGAGAGTGCCAGAGTCACTTTTTTTTCACTCCGCTGGACAGTCATCTAGGGCAAAACAAAATGGGAGAAATGAAAGAGCCACCGATTAATAACACTCCCCAGCATTTCCAAGTTTTCTTCCATCCTTCCTTTCTTGTAATAAAGGATATTAAAAGAGATTAAATGTGGAAGAAGACATTTTGAATAATTTGACTTGTTTTCTGGTTTATACCCACCAGGTGAATGGTATGGGCAGGGGAAAAAGTATAATTCCTTTACCAATGTCGATGAAGTTCACGACATTTTCTTCCGGAATCCCGTTTTCTCTCACCGTGTTGTCGAACTTCTCTTTGTATTTCGAGTCTATATTATTTCCTTTGCCTGTAAAATCACCGAGCAAAAAACAGAATTGTCGACCCCCGGGAACCCATGGAAATTTCTGAATCTACAGAAGAAGAAATGGAACGTGACAATCAGATGTTCACTTGTAGAATCTAAGAGCTTTCGATGGTTCCCACGACACAAACATGTGCTTTCTGTCTTAAGAATTGACTCAAGTCCAACTTGGTGAGTAGGACACCCTACTCCTCAGCATCAGGACCTGGACCCCAAAAACTTGCCAGGATCTTCATGAATTTGGGGCTGAGTCCATCCTAATATGGAACCTACTTGCTTCTCTCACCTTCCTCGCGTATATACCTGACTCTCATATCTGTTTGTAGACCAAGCTGAGTAGGAACCACCTTTCTCCCCTTCCATGGACACACTCACCGGATCACACATAATAACAGGGCATGATGTACTCTTTCATGAACCTGCCATTGTACCCAATAACCTTTTCTGAAATAGACAACTGTTGTCCCCATGGCACACACACCTCTCAGTGCTTCTGCGTGGTTACTTGAGGGGGTGATATCAGTTTTCATAAGAACAATGCATTTGAAACATGGAACAGGTCAAAGATTTATCTTATATGTGTTCCAAGGCTTACAATGCATCAGAAAACTGATATTGTATAATAACACATACATATGGACTCTGCATATCTATGGAATCTAGAAAGATGGTACTGAAAATGGACTTATTTTCAGGGCATCAGTGGAGAATCAGTCATAGAGAAGAGACGTATGTGCATGGGGAGAGGGGAGGAGACGGTGAGATGTATGGAGAGAGTATCATGCAAAATGACATGACCATAGGTAAAATAGATAGCCAGTGGGAATTTGCTGTATGTCTCAGGGAACTCAAACAGGGGCTCTATATCAACCTAGAGGGGTGGGAGGGAGATGGGAAGCAGTTTCAAAAGGGAAGGGTCATATATATACCTATTGACTTCCCTTTTGACTCTGCTAGGAAAGAACTCTCCTGCAATGTGGGTGCCCTGAGCTTGATCTGTGGGTTGGGAAGTTACCCTGGAGAAGGGAAAGGCTACCCATTCCAGTACTCTGGCCTGATGGATTCAATGGACTGTATAGTCCATGGGGTCACAAAGAGTCAGATATGACTGAGCAACTTTCACACAAGCATATGTATACCTATGGCTGATTCATGTTGGTATTTGGCAGAAAACAGTACAATCTATAAAGCAGTTATCCTTCAATTAAAAAATAAATAAAATTTTAAACATGAAATAAAGTCAGCTTCATTACAGACATGGCTTGAAATATGTTTACATATGTAAAATGATATATTGTAAGCAAACTTCATTTTTTTAAGATTTGATCACATAGGAATCATTGTGAAATGCCTGATGATGTGATATTCTGCACCCTATGGCCTCCTGTTTCTTGGTAGATTACCTTCCAGGATCCTTAATTTGGTGAGCATAAGCACGCAGGCCTTGCATCCTGAATATGGAATGCTGCCAGCACCTCCTTATATTCTGAATGAAAGTCCTGACAGTGTATGTGTTACATGACAATGGTTATGGGAATTTTAGAATATCATACCTACCAAATAATCCCACCACTTCTGTCTCCTTGCCATGTCCATCCACGTTGACAACATACACTAAGAGCATGTTCTCGTCCCCACTAAGGAGTTGAAATTCACTGTGACCCGAGACTGTGAGAGAGAGAAAAGATAAAAAAAGCCCCACCTTAACTTGTTGTCAGTTAGATTATTGTGACACACGGCGGGCATGAAGAACGGTCCATCCTGTATGGACCCACTCACTTCATGCTGCACAGAATGCTACCGTTAACCATGGCAACAGAAGGAGGTACGATTTTCCTCATCCCCACCTTTTCCTATAATTAACCAGTCACTTCTTGCTATCTTACTAAGAAGGTTTATAGAATGTGTGTTCTGAGAAGCCTAAGATGCTTTATAGAACGTATGTGCTGATAAACCTAACAGATTCTTTTCCTGCATTTATAATTAATTATTTTTGATTTGCTGAGTCTTCCCTGCTGCCCGTGGGCTTTCTCCACTTGTGGGGACGGTGGAGTACACTCTAACTGTGGTGTGCAAACTTCTCACTGCAGTGGCTTCTCTTATTGCTGAGCATAGGCACTGGGGTGCATGAGCTTCAGTAGTTACAGCTCGGAGTTCTAGAGAGCAGGATCAGTAGTTGTGGTACATGAGCTTAGTTCCGACACGGCATGTGGGATCTTCTTGGACTAGGGATTGAACCTATGTTTCCTGCCCTGGCTGGCAGATTCTTATCCGCGGGACCACCAGGGAAGTCCCCGAGAGTGTTTTAAGCAGCATACACATATTATCCAATCCAGGTTCAAAAATTATTTGTATTGCTGTGACCCCAGCCATGGAATTGGTTTCTATTGGCCAATGTCAGCCTACCTTGGGTTCATCACCTTCTGTTCCTGAGTGGTGACATCAGGCCAGGCAACCTTTTGAGCACTTTAAGTATTGTGTTTCCCAACCCTTCACACTGGAGTATGATACAGCCCCCTGTCGTGTCTGTTGGTGTAAAGACAGCTTACCTGCTGGGACAGGTAGGCAGTGACCTCCTAGTGGTGAGCTACTTCCACACCTGGAGCGCTGCCCCTCCCCTCTGCCCTTCCCGCGGGTCTGGACAAGATGCATCTCTGACCTACTGTGTGTCACCGCCACACCCTCTATGTCCATTCTCTCTCTCCTGGCCTCCATCTCACCTTCCTGCAATCATTCAGCAACATGGAATGTGAAAATGAACATCTGTATTCCTGAAGCCTGCAAACACCACTGCTCAGTCTGAGCCACTGAAAATTATCAGTGTACTTAAAAAAAAAAAAAAAGAAGGCATCCAAAGCAGCTTCAGAATCTCATAGCCCTGACAAGAATATGCAATTTTCCCAAGGCCATGCTGAGTCCACAAGCCTTTCTCACGTTGGGACAGCTTAATTCAGACAACGAATGTCTTCAGATTATCAGGGACCACTTGGGGTTCACCATGGATTTACCAAGGTGGACATAGCAACATCAATGAATTGACTGTGATGTTAATGAAGGTGATAGGGAAGTGAGAGCAAACCTGTCTTCTGGGCTTCAGGTCACCATCAAGGCCACTGCTGGTAACTGGGCCTGAGGTAGCTACACTTCACTGTTTCCAAACAAACCTGAACGCAGCAATGGCTGGTACCCTAGAGTCTTGCATTTCTGTTGTCTTCCTTCTTTAGGCACTGTGTAAAATTCATGCTAAAATGGATTACAAAAATGGAGAAGGGTAAAGACAGTGGAAGCATTCATGATTCGGCGAAAAGAAACCATATAGTGGGAATAAGAAAAATGAAAGCACAATTTTGAAAACTTCAAATATCAGAAGCTATCCATCAAAGTATGGGGAAATATTTCAGGCATGAATTTTACTAATTTGTGGCTATGCCATATGTACTGTGTGACTTCTTCGTTTAGGAAAGGGTTGTGATCACATATTGATGTGTTTACATTTTAATCAAACATGTTTCCTTTAGGCTGTGTGAAAATAATAATGCTATTTAGGGCCATTATAAAGAGCTCAGAGATACAAAGCTTAGCCAGCATGCCCATTGCTTTGTATAGAAGCTGCCTTTATGGTTGAACTCTCGATGATTTCCTTGAGTTCAAGTTCCTCCATCTAACTTTGAATGGACTCAGATATTATAAGATTGTTTTTAAAAAGTGATGCTCGGGGCTGGTGAACTGGGATGAACCAGAGGAATGGGATGGGGAGGGAGGTGGGAGGGGGGTTCAAGATGGGGAACACATGTACACCCGGAGCAGATTCATGTCAATGTATGGCAAAACCAATACAATAACGTAAAGTAATTAGCCTCAAATTAAAATTAAAAATATTTAAATAAAAGTGAATGGCACTAATGTGCCATCTCAATATAGACCCCGTGATCTTAGTTCATAAACCAGTTGTAAATTTTCTGTGAGACTCCTACAAAATAAAAATTATACACTCATGGTTAGCCACGTTGTTCTTGTTGATATTAAATCGCTATGTCATGTCTGACTCTCCATGACCCCATGCACTGTACTGCACCAAGTTCCCTGGCCTCCATGACCTTCCAGAATTTGCTCAAATTCATGTACTTTGAGTCGATCCTGCCATCCAACCATATAATCCTCTGTCATCCCCTTTTCCTCCCGCCTTTAAATTTTCCCAGCATAAGGGTCTTTTCCAATGAGTCAGTTCTTTCCATCAGGTGGCCAATGTACTGGGACTTCAGTTTCAGCATCGGTCCTTCCAATGAATATTCAGGACTGGTTTCCTTTAGAATGGACTAGTTTGAGCTCCTTGCAGTCCAAGTCACTCTCAAGAATCTTCCCCCTCACCACCGTTTAAAAGCATCAGTTCTTTGGTGTGCAGCCTTCTTTACTGTCCAACGCTCAAATCCATACATAAATGCGGGAAAAAAAAATATACTGTTGACTAAACGGAACTTTGTTGGCAAAGTGATGTATCTGCATTTTACTAAGCTCTCTTGGGTTGTCATAGCCTTCTTTCCAAATATCAGTTATATTTAATTACGTGGCTGAAGTCACAATCCACAGAGATTTTCGAGTCCAAGAAGAGAAAACCTGTCACTGCGTCCACTCTTGCACTTTCTATTTGCCATAAAGTGAGGGGACCAGAGGCCATGATCTTCCTGGTGTTGAATGTTGAGTTTGAGACCAACTTTTTCAGTCTCTTCTTTCACCGTTATCATGAGACTCTTTAGTTCCTCTTCACTCTCTTCCATAAAGTTGTATCATCTGCATATCTGATGCTGTTGCTATTTCTTCCAGCAATCTTGATTCCAGCTTGTCTTTCATCCAGCCTGACACTCAGCATGATGTACTCTGTATATAAGTTATAGAAGCCGCATGACCGTATATACTATCTTGTACTCTTTTCCCAATTTTGAACCAATCTGTTGTTGCGTGTCCAGTTCTCACTATTGCTGACTGATCCATATACAGGTTTCTCTGAAGCCTGCTAAGGCAATCCAGTATTACCATATCTTGAAGAATTTTACACAGTTTGTTGTGATACACAAATCAAAAGTTTTACCATAGTCAATGAAGCAGAAAAAAAATTTTTTTTTTTCTGGAACTGCCTTGCTTTCTCCATGATCCAGTGAATTTTGACAATTTAATTGGGTTCATCTGCCTTTTCCAAAAAAAAGCCTATATTTCTGGAAGTTGTCTGATCATGTACCGCTGAATCTTGACTTGAAGGATCTTTACCACTCACTGGAAAAACTCTGATGCTGGGAAGGATTGGGGGCAGGAGGAGAAGGGGACGACAGAGAATGAGATGGCTGGATGGCATCACTGACTCGATGGACATGAGTTTGAGTGAACTCCGTGAGTTGGTGATGGACAGGGAGGCCTGGCATGCTGTGATTCATGGGGTCGCAAAGTGTCGGACACGACTGAGCGACTGAACTGAACTCAACTGAACCTTGCTCGCATGTGAAGTGAGCATAGCTGTGCGGAAGTTTGAACATTCTTTGTCATGGTCCTTCTTGGAGATTGAAATGGAAACTGACCTTTTCCAGTTCTGTGGCCACTGCCAAGGTTTCCAAAGTTGCTGACACATTGCTTACAACCCTTAACAGCATTACTTTTTAGGATTTTAAAGAGCACAGTTTGAATATTGTCACCTCCACTAGCGTTTTTTATAATGCTTCCTGCTGATGCTGCTAAGTCATTTCAGTCGTGTCCGACTCTGTGTGACCCCATAGACAGAAGCCCACCAGGCTCCCCCATCCCTGGGATTCTCCAGGCAAGAACACTGGAGTAGGTTGCCATTTCCTTCTCCAATGTGTGAAAGTGAAGTCGCTCAGTCGTGCCCGACCCTTAGCGACCCCACGGACTGCAGCCTACCAGGCTCCTCCATCCATGGGATTCTCCAGGCAAGAGTACTGGAGTGACTTGCCATTGCCTTCTCCATAATGCTTCCTAAGACCCACTTAACTTCACAGTCTAGGATGTCTGGATCTGGTCTCGCTGAGTAACACTCCACTGAGGGAAAGCTTTCCAGTCCCTGACCTCTGATTTTTAGTGGGAGTAGAATTCAGGTGTATGGGGTTATTGAAGAAAATTGGGACCAAGATTTCTACCTGAACGTCGTCTTTCCAGTGAAACATTCATACTTACAGTCAATAGCATAATAGTTTTCTTCCTTTGTGCCTGAGACATATTTTTCGATGCATTCTCCATTCTTCCTTAAAAACAAAAAATATTCATGTTGGTTGATTAACATAATAAAAATTTGATGTATATTTAGGATTTCTTCTGTATGACACCCAAGAATATGTGTCAGGTATCACCTCAGTGCTGGTGAACAAATTGACCTTCAAAAGAGACAACATATGCTGTCTCAGATCCAGCAATTATCAAACGGCCTGGATGATTTGGCGACACACTAAATCTGACTAGTAGTTCCGAAGATAACCACAGATACAAAGCAGGTCGTGTATAAAGACAATAACCATGGCAAAATCTAGAATTTTAGGAAGAAAGAAAAAGAATGAACTTTTCCTTTATATGGTTTCTGGAACTGAGAGGCATAGCCATCAAGACAAACATTGAGCATGGTCACAACCCTGGCAGTGATTCATTAGACAATGAAAGGAAAGAGTTTGTCACTCAGTTGTGTCTGACTCTCTGCGACCCCATGGACTGTAGCCCACCAGTCTCCTCCTCTGTCTGTGGGAAACTCCAGGCAAGAAGCAAGAAGCCTGGAGTGGTTTGCCATTTCCTTCTGCATGGGAATTTCCTGACCCAGAGATTGAATCCGGGTCTCCTGCATTGCAGGCAGATTCTTTACCCTCTGAGACATCAGGAAAGCCCTTATTAAACAATATGAGAGCCACCAGGCCTTATTAGACAACATGAAATCCACCAGGCTTTATTACACAATGTAAGAGCCCCCAGGGAAGCCCTCATTAGACAATATGAGAGACAAAAATCACAAAATTTAAAAAAAAAGTTTAATTTTCTCTAAACACACACTGTTCCTCCATCACAATACCATATGAGGATTAAACTTGAAAGACACAAGTCTGTATACAGACACATTTCACACTCACACGGACACTTACACAAGCAAACACTTAAATACGCACGATGTGTTTGTACGATATCATGAAGAAATTTATCGATATAGTATATGATAAGTATATATTGTCAGCTCTATAACAGGAGTACGTGGCTTCACATATGTCCTCTGTACATGTATGTGATATAGGTATATTTGGCCCATTTAAAGAATTTTCATGAAAAAAATACTAAAAGGCATTTAACCCCGCAGGAACTGGATTATTTTTTGAACAGACACCTTGGAAAAGAATGCCCAAAGTGAAGTGTGGTGAGTGTTCTCAGCCATTGAAAGTGAAAGTGCAAGTCACTCATTCATGTTACCTCTTTGTGACCCCATGGACTCTATAGTCCATGGACTTCTCCAGGCCAGAATACGGGAGTGGGTAATCTATCCCTTCTCCAGGGGATCTTCCTGACCCAGGAATTGAACCAGGGTCTCCTGTATTGCAGGCAGACTTTTATTACCAACTGAACTATTAGGGAAGCCCTCTTAGTCATTAGGGAATTGAAATGCATTGAACTCACTGAAAAACAACCACAAAGTGGGAACACAATAATTATCCAACATAACTGCAAATACACATTTTATCTGAGCAGACAAACTCCTTTCATTTGGCTTGGAAAACGTGATTCCTTTCACATGTAGACACTGATAACAGTTTTAAACTTGGTGCTGAGAGAGGCGGAGAAGGCAATGGCAAGCCACTCCAGTACTATTGCCTAGAAAATCCCATGGATGGAGGAGCCTGGTAGGCTGTAGTCCATGGGGTCGCTAAGGGTCGGACACGACTGAGCGACTTCACTTTCACTTTACACTTTCATACATTGGAGAAGGAAATGGCAACCCACTCCAGTGTTCTTGCCTGGAGAACCCCAGGGATGGGGGAGCCTGGTGGGCTTCCGTCTATGGGGTCACGCAGAGTCGGACACGACTGAAGTGACTTGGCAGCAGCAGCAGCTGAGAGAGGACACTGGGGAAGATGATTCAGACTGCATAATTTGCTCACGTGAAGAGCCAAAATGTTTAGAATATGCAGATCAATTCTTACCTATGGCTCTAGGCATAGACATGTAGTGATGAGTAAAGAAAAGGACAGTATGAAAAGGCAAATAATAGACACTGAAAGGTGAACTCCCCAGGTCGGTAGGTGCCCAATATGGTACTGGAGATCAGTAGACAAAAAGTCCAGAAAGAATGAACGGATGGCAAAAACAACGACCGTTTGGGATGTTATTGGTGATAGAAGCAAGGTCCGATGCTGTAAAGAGCAATATTGCATAGGAACCTGGAATGTTAGGTGCAAGAATTAAGACAATTTGAAGCGGTAAAACAAGAGATGGCAAGAGTGACTGTTCATTTCCAAGGCAAACCAATCAATAGCACGGTAATCCAAGTCTATGCCCCAACCAGTAACATTGAAGAAGCTGAAATAGAATGGTTTCATGAGGACCTACAAGACGTTTTAGAACGAACATCCTAAAAAGAAATCCTCTTCATTATAGGGGACTGGAATGCAAAAGTTGGAAGTCAAGAAACTCCTGGAGTAACAAGCAGATTTGACCATGGAGTACAGAATGAATCAGGGTAAAGGCTAAAAGAGCTTTGCGAAGAGAACGAACTGGTTATAGCAAACATCCTCTTCAACAGCACAAGAGAAGACTCTACACATGGACATCTCCAGATGGCCAACACTGAGGTCAGATAGATTATGTTCTTTGCAGCCAAAGATGGAGAAGCTGTATACAGTACGCCAAAAGAACACCGGGACCTGACTGTGGCTCAGATCATGAACTCCATATTGCCAAATTCTGACTTAAACTGAGGAAAGTAGGGAAAACCACTAGACCATTCAGATATGACCTAAATCAAATCCCTTATGTTAAACAGTGGAAATGAGAAATAGATTTCAGGGACTAGATCTGATACACAGAGTGCCTGATGAAGTATGGACGGAGGTTCGTGACATTGCATGGGAGACAGGGAGCAAGATCATGCCCAAGGTAAAGAAATGAATAAAAGCAAATGGCTATCTGAGGGGCCTTACAAATAGCTGTGAAAAGAAGAGAGCAAAAAGCTAAGGAGAAAAAGACAGATACACCCGTTTGCATGCAGAGTTCCAAAAAATAGCAGGGAGAGATAAGAAAACCTTCCTCAGTGATCAGTGCAAAGAAAAGGAGGAAAATAATATAATGCTGAAGACTAGTGATCTTTTCAAGAAAATTAGAGATAGTATGCAGGTCAGGAAGCAACAGTTAGAACTGGACATGGAACAACAGACTGGTTCCAAATAGGAGAAGGAGTCCGTCAAGGCTGTATAGTGTCACCTTGCTTATTTAACTTATATGCAGGGTACATCATGAGGAACACTGGGCTGGAAGAAGCACAAGCTAGAATCAAGATTGCCGGGAGAAATATCAATAACCTCAGATATGCAGATGACTCCACCCTTAAGGCAGAATGTGAAGAGGAAGTCAAAGGCCTCTTGATGAAAGTGAAAGACGAGAGTGAAAAGTCTGGCTTGAAGCTCAACATTCAGAAAACGAAGATCATGGCTTGTGGTCCCATCACTTCATGGGAAATAGATGGGGAAATAGGGGAAAGAGTGTCAGATTTTATTTTGGGGGGCTCCAAAATCACAGCAGAGGCTGATTGCAGCCAGGAAATTAAAAGACGCTTACTCCTTGGAAGGAAAGTTATGATCAAACTTGATAGCATAGTAAAAAGCAGAGACATTACTTTGCCAATCAAGGTCCGTCTGGTCAAGGCTATGGTTTTTCCCGTGCTCGTGTATGGATGTGAGAGTTGGACTGTGAAGAACGCTGATCGCCGAAGAATTGAAGCTTTTGAACTGTGGTGCTAGAGAAGAGTCTTGAGAGTCCCTTGGACTGCAAGGAGATCCAACCAGTCCATTCAAAAGGAGATCAATCCTGGGTGTTCATTGGAAGGACTGATGCTAAAGTTGAAACTCCAATACTTTGGCCACTTCATGCGACAAATTGACTCACTGGAAAGTAGTATGATGCTGGGAGGGATTGGAGGTGGGAGGACACGGGGACGACGGAGAGTGAGATGGCTGGATGGCATCACTGACTCGATGGACATGAGTTTGAGTGATCTCAGGGAGTTGGTGATGGACAGGGAGGCCTGGCGTGCTGTGATTCGTGGGGTCGTAAAGAGTCGGACACGACTGAGACACTGAACTGAACTGAACTGAACTGAAGAGAACATTCCATGCAAAGATGGGCACAATAAAGGACAGAAATGGACCGAACAGAAGCAGAAGATATTAAGAAGAGGTGGCAAGAATAGAAAGAAAACTATACAAAAAAAACTTTTACGGCTCAGATAATCTCGATTGTGTGATTACAGACCAGGAGCCAGACATCCAGGGATGTGAAGTGAAGTGGGTCTTCGGAAGCATCACTATGAACAAAGCTAGTGGAGGTGATGCAATTCCAGTTGAGCTATCTCAAATACTAAACGATGATGCTATGAAAGTGCTGCACTCAATATGGCAATAAATTTGGACAACTCAGCAGTGGCCACAGGACAGGAAAATGCCAGCTTTCATCCAAATGCCAAAGGAAGGGAATAGCAAAGAATGCTCAAACTACCAAACAATTGAACTCATCTCACACACTAGCAAAGTAATGCTCAAAATTCTCCAAGACAGACTTCAACAAGTCATGAACCGTGAACTTCCAGATATTCCAGAAGGTTTTAGAAAAGGCAGAGGAATCAGAGATCAAATTGACAACATCTGTTGGATCATCAAAAGAGCAAAAGTGTTCCAAAACATCTATTTCGGGTTTACTGACTATGCCATAGCCTTTGACTGTGTGAATCACAATAAACTGTGGAAAATACTTTAAGAGATGGGAATACCAGACCACCTGACCTGCCTCTTGAGAAACGTATATGCAGGTCAGGAAGCAACAGTTAGAACTGGACATGGAACAACACAGTGGTTCCAAATAGGAAAAGGAGTACGTCAAGGCTGTATATATCACCCTGCTTATTTAACTTATATGCAGAGTACATCATGAGAAACACTGGGCTGGCAGAAGTGCAAGCTGGAATCAAGATTGCCAGGAAAAATATCAATAACCTCAGATATGAAGATGACACTACCCTTATGGCAGAAAGTGAAGAGGAACTAAAAAGCCTCTTGATGAAAGTGAAAGAGGAGAGTGAAAAGTTTGGCTTGAAACTCCACATTCAGAAAACTAAGATCATGGCATCTGGTCCCACCACTTCATGGGAAATAGATGGGGAAGCAGTGGAAACAGTGTCAGACTTTATTTTTTGGGCTCCAAATTCACTGAAGATGCTGACTGTAGACATGAAATTAAAAGACGCTTACTCCTTGGAAGGGAAGTTATGACCAATCGAGATGGTACAGTAAAAAGCAGAGACATTACTTTGCCAACAATGGTCTGTCTAGTCAAGGCTATGGTTTTTCCAGTTGTCATGTATGGATGTGAGGCGGGAATTTAAAAAAAAAGCTGAGCACCGAAAAATAGATGTTTTGGAACTGTGGTATTGGAGAAGATTCTTGAGAGTCACTTGAACAGCAAGGAGATCCAACCAGTCCATCCTAAAGAAATCAGTCCTGAATATTCATTGGAAAGGCTGATACTAAGCTGAAAGTCCAATACTCTGGCCACCTGATGTAAAGAACTGACTCCTTGGAAAAAACCCTGATGCTGGGAAAGATTGAGGGCAAGAGGTGAATGGGACGAAAGAGGATGAGATGGTTGGATGGTATTACCGTCTCAGTGGACATGAGTTTGAGTGAAGTCTGAGAGTTGTTGATGGACAGGGAGGCCTGGCTTGCTGCAGTTCATGGGGTCGCAAAGAGACAGACACGACTGAGCGAATGAACTGATGCTATGAACCATATGTTTATATATAATACATAATCCGTGATATATATTTATAAAGCAATATCTCCAAGCATAACATATTTAGATGTTTCTGTTCTTAATATTTTTATTCCTCACAATGTATACCTAAGGTTCCATGTTCTGGTTTGTTTTTTCGGATGGAGTGGGTAGGATATAATTGCTGAACAAATGTGTTGATTTCTGCCATACTTTTCACGTTCCTAGGAACCGTCTGCAGTATAGTGGACATTCCATGAATGGTACTTGGTTCTCTGTGTGTGTGTGCTTGGTTGCTCAGTGCTGTCTGACTTTTTGCGACTCCTTGGACTATATAGAACAGCAGGTATCTCTGTTCGTGGGATTCTCCAGGCAAGAATACTGAAATGGGTCACCATTTCCTCCTCCAGGGGATCTTCCCAAACCAGTGATCGAACTGCTGTCACGTGCAATGGATGCGCCTGGGAAGGGACTTGGGAAAGTCACTAGGGGCTCTGACGACTTTGGGAAACTCAGTGATGTTGAAACCTCCCGTGAGGAAGCCCCGAGGGCAGAGCTCACTGTGTGCTCTCCCCACTGTTCTCACTTCTGGGCTCAGTGGGAACCGTCTCTTACAAATTCTGCAGGAAGGGGTCAAGCGCCTGGTGGGAACTGTGGGTTCCAGGACATGAGCCTCTTTCCTCGGCTGTGTCCCTTTTTACTCTAATGAGTTGATGATAGTGGAGCTTCTGGTTTCCCCTCTCTGCAGACTTTTCGGGACATTCCCTGGTGCTCACAGAGAAACTACCCTCCCCCAGCTCAGTATTCCTGCTCAGCCCCACAGCTCAGGGCGTCTTCCTCTCAACATCACCCAGAGAACTTCCTGCAAATGGGAAGAGACATCCTCCCTCAGGCCAGAGTTTACAGGTGTTTTCCTTTTGGGTGAGTTTTACTTACTTGACATAAAAGTGGAAGTGTATTGTGCCATTATCTTCATCAAGCTCAACGTAACGCATGAAAGCGTTGAATGGCCCCCCCTCGGTGATCTTCTCTATGTTACTGGCTGCCAGGTATTCGGTTAACCATCTTCCTGTAAACTAAAAGCAAAGATCTGTTCAGAAATCTTAGTCCATCTCTGTAAATTCTGCCCGACACCATCCCTCAGGAGGTTCCCTGCCCTTTCACTTAGCAGAAGTTACCTATCTTTATGAACACAGCCCTAGGTATAAAATCATGTGAAAACTCAAGTCAGATAAAGGAAATAATTGAGGTATTACTGAGATAGCTTGAGCTATGTTGTCAAATGCAAGAGACCCAATCCAACAGCTGTGAGATCATCCTTCGGTTTTACAAGTGTAGTGAACATACATGAGAGCCGATGAATGGATGGTAGAGATGATACAGACATCACAAACAGCAGGCGTAGAGCCAGTGAATGGAGCAATTTTCAGTTGCAGGGAGATGGCGAGACTTAGCAGTCCACATGACCAAAACCTCGAAAAGGACACTCACACGGATACACGCTAAGAACTCCTCCCAACCTTGGACCACCGTGCAAATGCCCTGGTACCTGTGAGAGGTCTGTCTGAGCTTCACCTTGACTGGCAACAAGCAGTCCAAGGACAAGACTGAACAGCAGAGCCTTCATCTTGTTGACTCTCGTGGCCCTTCTGCTCTAGAAGCTGAGGGTGTCCCAGTGGTTGGAAAGGATGCAAAAGTGCTGCCACTTTTATAGCCTGCATCTGTTGGCGTGACACATCGTGAACCAATGGTTGTTCATCATATGACCACAGTTAAAACAGACGGCACCTTCAATATCCTGGTTGGCAGAGATAAACTTTTCTGGCATTCTGTCATTTTAATAATGATATTTGTTTTAAGAGAAGCATATGTGGATGTGGGCATTTGACCATTAAAGTGAGAAATTGCAGTACCTCCAATATTGCAAGAGGACAATTAGTTATTTTCCTGCTTATCACGAGATCCAAAATGAGATGAGCTGTCCAAGGTACATATCCCTCACTTCTGCATTGTTCTGTTAATATGGAAGAGATAGTGTAAGATTTATTTTGTAAAAATAAAGATTGACTGTGTGGTTTAGCCAAGGGAACACTATTTCCTAAGAGAACCTTGGAAAGAATCCTATTATTCTGAGGTGGGGAGCAGGGCAGCACAGAGTATTCATCACCTTTTCCTGCCCCAATGTGGGCTTTTTCCTCCTAAGTACTAAGAGGTCGATCTGGTAATTCACTGCTTAAAGTCATCTGAAGAAGGCGTATCAGTAGTTTATTTTCAGTGATTTCTGTCCAAACACCTTTTTACCCATTTAATCTGTAATACAATATTACTCACTAACTCAGTTGTTTCTCCCAGTGAGCAAAAAACGCTGGACAGAGGTTCCTGCCATTGTTAGAATTTTTAATGGAAAAATAAAAATTCCTAACAGTAGGTCACTGAAACAGTGAGTCTTTTTTTATTTTTTGGTCTTTTTTTTTTTATCAAAATTTACTTATTTTCATCTTCATTCACTGTTATTTGTCAAATAAATACTTTAAAACATTTATTTTTTTCTGAGTATAGAAAAGAAGAAATGAGATTCACATTTCCTGAGTCAACTAAGTGAGAATTGACACAGTGCTGTCTGCTCCTGGGACTGATTGGAGCTCAAATCCCTTCATTTGGATTGAATTCAGACCTTTGAGGAGAGTTTGTCATCTCAAGGCTGTCCTCAGCTCATATCCTCAGAGAATCACTTCCCTTCATGTTCACCTGGACTGACAATAGTATCTATATTTTTTCCTTTTACTCTATCAAGTTATCTCCTTTGTTCATGCATTACTCTGTATATTATCGTGTCATATTTTCAGCTGGAAAGTCTACGTGATTGAAGGTTTCATGTCTCTGAATATCCTGAACCCGTTTCCTCTCCTTGTTCTTTGACCCAGATATTAATTTAATTTTCTTTTTTTTTTTTTTTGGTCTGTTTCTTTATCTAGGCTGCCCCACGCAGCATGCAGGTTCTTAGTTCTCCAACAGGGATGAAACCCCAATGAACCCTATACTCTGTGCAGGGGAAGGACAGGATCCTAACCACTGGACCACCAGAGAAGTCCCTGACTCGGGTAAATTTGAGTGGTCCTGTGATCCCAGCTAACACCCCTTATCAACCCATCATCACTCTTCCATCTCTATTTTGTACCGCCAGCATTCCCAGGGTTTCCTTTTGGACTCTTACCCACATGTGTCCCCTGGGAGTGTATCCTAGGCCCATCCCATCTAAGGAAGTCTTTCTAACTGCCAATCAAGGGGAGATGAGACACAGTTCTTCTCAGAGATTCTTGCGACAGTTGCAGTAATCGTGTTGGTTTCCACCGGCCTCCGTACTCTTCTTCCCTCCCTGTGCTCACACTCTGTTCTCTATAACTGCCTCTCTGTTTCTTCCCCGCAAACGATATGCAGCTGATGAGAAGTTGGTGAAACACAGGGAGCCCAGAGAGGCGCTTGTGATGTCCTGGAGGGGTGAAAAGTGGTGAGGGGAGGGTGCACAAAAAGGAGGTGATTAATGAATAATTATGGCTGATTTGCATTGGCAGGAGCCCAGAGAACATTGTAAAACATTCTCCACCAATTAAAAGATAGAATTGAAAAGAAATAAGATTTCATTCTTAAGGAAACTGATTTAAAAAAAAAATCCTATTGCTTTGTACTGAAAGGTCTTGTATGCCCTTTCAGCCCAACTCTCCTTAATATTGGTGAAAATGTAGGCAATAGAATAATAAATAAAACCAGAACCATCTTACAAATACAGTACTGCTGTAACTCCCTCCAAATAAGGCTAAGTACTGCTTGGTACAGCTTCCTGTTTTCTCCTCAAATTTTTTCATATTTTTTGTAACTGAGAAGCCTCTAACAACAGGTTATTAATTTTGCTTTACTTTTCTGTTTTTCTTTTCTTTTTCTTTCTGAAACCACTGTTTTTACATTTTAGATTGCGCAACTCCTAACTAAACAGTGCTAGGAGGCCTATTGATCTTGGCCACTCAAAATTCCAGCTTGCCTCAAGGATACATGGTCAAGGTTGCAATGCAGTTAGAGTCTAACGTTGAGCCAACAAAACACAAGCCCACTATTTTTAAGAAAGTAATTGTGTATATGACTTTTATTACAAAAATATAGTATTAGATTTATTTATTTATGCATTAATTTATTTGTCTGCACCAGGTTTTAGTTGCTGCACACAAAATCTTTGTTTCCTCATAGCTGGGGTCTTTAGTCATGGCACATGGACTCTCTAGTTGTCCTACTGACAGACCAGTGAATCCGAGAAAAGTGGTGGGGAGGCAATAGGAATTACTTTGGACAGTTGTCTGAGTAGATGGTAGACGAATGTCTCGAAGTAACCATCTTGTCAGGGTCTGGAGGCCAGGTTCTTTTATAGAGCCAGAGGGAGAGCAGTGATGACAAAGTAAAGTCAAAAGGCAGAATAGAGCGTGAAAGTCAGTGAGGATGTAAAGTAAAAAGGATTTTCAGTCTTGAAGAACATGCCAGGATGGGCCAGCCTTCGGAATGTGTGTGGTAATTTATTCTTTTTCTTTTAATTTATTTTTATTGAAGGCTAATTATGTTACAATATTATATTGGTTGGTTTTGCCATACATTGACATGAATCTGCCCCGGGTGTACATGAGTTCCCCTTCTTGAACCCCTCTCCCACATCCCTCTTACCCTTATGCTTCCTCTGGGTCATCCCCACACACCAGCCCCGAGCATCCTATAACATGCATCGACCCTGATCTGGCGATTCATCTCACATATGATAATATACATGTTTCAATGCCATTCTCCCAAATCATCCCACCCCTCTCCCACAGAGTCCCAAAGACTGTTCTATACATCTGTGTCTCTATTGCTGTCTTGTATACAGGGTTGTCATTTCCATCTTTCTAAATTCCATATATATGCATTAGTATACTGTATTGGTGTTTTTCTTTCTGGCTTACTTCACACTGTATAATAGGCTCTAGTTTCATCTACCTCATTAGAACTGATTCAAATGCATTCTTTTTAATGGCTGAGTAATACTCCATTGTGGATATGTATCGAAGCTTTCTTTTCCATTCGTTTGCAGATGGACATCTAGGTTGCTTCCATGTCCTGACTATTATAAACAGTGCTGCGATGAACGTGTCTCTTTCAATTCTGGTTTCCTCAGTGTGTATGCCCAGGAATGCGATTGCTGGATCATATGGCAGTTCTATTTCCAGTGTTTTGAGGAATCTCCACACTGTTCTCCATAGTGGCTGTACTAGTTTGCATTCCCACCAACAGTGTAAGAGGGTTCCCTTCTCTCCACACCCTCTCCAGCATTTATTGCATGTAGACTTTTGGATAGCAGCCATTCTGCCTGGTGTGAAATGGTATTTCATTGTGGTTTTGATTTGCATTTCTCTGATTATGACAGATGTTGAGCATTTTTTCATGTGTTTGTTAGCCACCTGTCTGTCTTCTTTGGAGAAATGTCTGTCTAGTTCTTTGGCCCATTGTTTGATTGGGTCGTTTATTTTTCTGGAATTGAACTGCAGATGTTGCTTGTATATTTTTGAGATTAATTCGCTGTCAGTTGTTTCATTTGCTATGATTTTCTCCCATTCTGAAGGCTGTCTTTTCACCTTGCTTATAGTTTCCTTTGTTGTGCAGAAGCTTTTAATTTTAGTTAGGTCCCATTTGTATGTTTTTGCTTTTATTTCCAATATTCTGGGAGGTGGGTCATGGAGGATCCTGCTGTGATTTATTTCGGAGTGAGTTTTGCCTATGTTCTCCTCTAGGAGTTATATAGTTTCTGGTCTTACATTGAGATCTTTCATCCATTTGGAGTTTATTTTTGCGTATGGTGTTAGGAAGTGTTCTAGTTTCATTCTTTTCCAAGTGTCTGACCAGTTTTCCCAGCACCACTTGTTAAAGAGACTGTCTTTTCTCCATTTTATATTCTTGCCTCCTTTGTCAAAGATAAGGTGTCCATAAGTGCCTGGATTTATCTCTGGGCTTTCTATTTTGTTCCATTGGTCTATATTTCTGTCTTTATGCCAGTACCATACTGTCTTGATGACTGTGGCTTTGTTATAGAGCCAGAAGTCTGGCAGGTTAATTCCCCCAGTTCCATTCTTCTTCCTCAATATTGCTTTGACTATTCGAGGTTTTTTGTATTTCCATACAAATTGTGAGATTATTTGTTCTAGCTTTGTGAAAAATATCTTGGTAGCTTGATAGGCATTGCATTGCATGTATAAATTACTTCGAGTAGTATACTCATTTTCACAATATTTTTTCTTCCAATCCTCCATCACGGTATATTTCTCCATCTATTAGTGTCCTCTCTCATTTCTTTCACCAGGGTTTTATAGTTCTCTATGTACAGGTCTTTTGTTTCTTTAGGTAGATATATTCCTAAGCATTTTATTCTTTTCGTTGCAACAGTGAATGGAATAGTTTCCTTAATTTCTCTTTCTATTTTCTAATTATTAGTGTACAGGAATGAAGGGATTTCTGTGTGTTGATTTTATATCCCGCAACTTTACTCTATTCATTGATTAGCTCTAGTAGTTTTCTCGTAGAGTCTTTAGGGTTGTCTGTGTAGAGGATCATGTCATCTGCGAACAGTGAAAGTTTTACTTCTTCTTTTCCAATGTGGATTCCTCTTATGTCTTTTTCTGCTCTGACTGCTGTGGCCAAAACTTCTGAAACTATGTTGAAGAGTAGTGGTGAGAATGCGCACCCTTGTCTTGTTCCTGACTTTAGTGGAAATGCTTTCAGTTTTCACCATTGAGGATAATGTTTGCTGTGGGTTTGTCATATATAGCCTTTATTATGTTGAGGTATGTTCCTTCTATTCCCAACTTCTGTAGGGTTTTTTATCATAAATTGAATTTTTTCGAAGGCTTTCTCTACATCTATTGAGGTAATCATACGATTTTTACTTTTCAGTTTGTTAATGTGGTGTATTACATTGATTGATTTGTGGATATTGAAGAATCCTTGCATTCCTGGGATAAAGCCCACATCGTCATGATGTATGATCTTCTTATTGTGTTGTTGGATTTTGATTGCTAGAATTTTGTGAAGGATTTTTGCATCTATGTTCATCAGTGATATTGGCCTGTAGTTTTCTGTTTTTGTGGGATCTTTACCAGGTTTCGGGATTAGTGTGATGGTGGCCTCATAGAATGAGTTTGGAAGTTTCCCTTCCTCAGCAATTTTCTGGAAGAGTTTGAATAGAATAGGTGTTAGTTCTCTAAATTTTTGGTAGAATTCATCTCTGAAGCCGTCTGGACCTCGGCTTTTGTTTGCTGGAAGATTTTTGATTACAGCTTCTATTTCTGTGCTTGTGATGGGTCTGTTCACATTTTCTATTTCTTCCTGGTTCAGTTTTGGAAAGTTGTACTTTGACAAGAATTTGTCCATTTCTTCCAAGTTGTCCATTTTATTGCCGTATAATTGCTGATAGTATTCTCTAATGATTCTTTGTATTTCTGTGTTGTCGGTTGTGATCTCTCCATTTTCATTTCTAATTTTATTGATTTGGTTTTTGTCCCTTTGTTTCTTGATGAGTCTGGCTAGTGGTTTGTCAATTTTATTTACCCTCTCTAAGAACCAGCTTTCGGTTTTGTTGATTTTTGCTATGGGCTCTTTTGTTTCTTTTGCATTTATTTCTGCCCTAATGTTTCAGGTTTCTTTCCTTCTACTAACCCTGAGGTTCTTCATTTCTTCCTTTTTTAGTTTCTTTAGATGTAGAATTAGGTTATTTAGTTGACTTTTTTCTTGTTTCTTGAGGTGTGCCTGTATTGCTCTGAACCTTCCCCTTAGCACTGCTTTTATAGTGTCCCAGAGGTTTTGGGTTGTCGTGTTTTCAGCTTCATTCATTTCTATGCATATTTTAATTTCTCTTTTGATTTCTTCTGGTGTTTGTTCATTATTCAGCAGCGTGTTTTTCTGCCTCAATATGTTGGCATTTTAATGTTTTTCTCCCGTAATTGAGATCTAATTTACTGCATTGTGGTCAGAAGATTTTTGGAATGATTTCAATGTTTTTGAATTTGCCAAGGCTAGATTTATGGCCCAGGATGTGATCTATCCTGGAAAAGGGTCCGTGTGCGATTGAGAAAAAGTTGAAATTCATTGTTTTGGGGTGAAATGTACTGTTGATATCTATTAGGTCTACCTGGTCTATTGTATCATTTAAAGTTTGTGTTTCCTTGTTAATTTTCTGTTTAGTTGATCTATCCATAGATGTAAGTGGGGTATTTAAATCTCCCACTATTATTGCATTGTTGTTAATTTCCCCTTTCATACTTGTTAGTAATTGTCTTACATATTGCTGTGCTCCTATGTTGGGTGCATAAATATTTATAATTGTTATATCTTCTTCTGGGATTTATCCTTTGATCATTATGTAGTTTCCTTCTTTGTCTCTTTTCACAGTCTTTGTTTTAATCTCTGTTTTATCTGATATGAGCATTGCTACTCCTGCTTTCTTGTGGTCTCTACTTGGTGGAATATCTTTTTCCAGCCCTTCACTTTCAGTCTGTATATGTGTCCCTCGTTTTGAGGTGGGTTTCTTGTAGACAACATATATGGGGGTCTTGTTTTTGTATCCATTCAGCCAACCTTTGTCTTTTGCTTGGGGCAATCAACCCATTTACGTTTAAGGTGATTATTGATATGTATGATCCGGTTTCCATTTTCTTTATTGCTTTGGGTTGGAGTTAATACATCCTTTGTGCTTCCTGTCTAGAGAAGATCCTTTAGCATTTGTTGGAGAGCTGTTTTGGTGATGCTGAATTCTCTCAGCTTTTGCTTCTCTGTAAAGCGTTTGATTTCTCCTTCGTATTTGAATGAGATCCTTGCTGGGTACAGTAAGGGGTTAGGTTATTTTCTTTCATCACTTTAAGTATGTCTTACCATTCCCTCCTGGCCTGAAGAGTTTCTGTTGAAAGATCAGCTCTTATCCTTATGGGAATCCTCTTGTGTGTTATTTGCTGCTTTTCCCTTGCTGCTTTTAATATTTGTTCTTTGTGTTTGATCTTTATTGATTTGATTAATTTGTGTCGTGGGGTATTTCGCCTTGGGTTTATCCTGTTTGGGACTTTCTGGGTTTCTTGGACTTGGGTGATTATTTCTTTCCCTATTTTAGGAAAGTTTTCAACTTTTATCTCCTCATGGTCTTTCTTTTTGTCTTCTTCTTATTTGACTCCTATGATTCGTATGTTGGGACGTTTAACATTATCCCAGAGGTCTCTAATATTGTCCTCATTTCTATCAATTCATTTTTCTTTTTTCCTCTCTGGTTCATTTATTTCTACAATTCTATTTTCTAGCTCTCTCATCCTTTCTTCTGCCTCTGTTATTCTACTGTTTGTTCCCTCCAGAGTGTTTCTGATCTCATCTATTGCATTATTCATTGCATATTGACTTTTAATTTCCTCTACATCCTTATGGAATCTTTCTTGCAGCTTCTCAATCCTTTTCTCCAGGTTATCTATCTGTAACTCCATTTTGCTTTCAAGATTTTGAATCATTTTCACCATCAAAATTCGAAATTCTTTATCAGGTAGATTCCCCATATCTTCCTCTTTTGTTTGTGTTGGTGGGCATTTATCTTGTTCCTTTGCATGCTGGATATATCTCTGTCTCTTCATCTTGCTTATATTGCTTTGCTTGGGGTGGTCTTTCCGTCTTCTGGCAGTTTGTGGAGTTCTCTTTATTATGTAGTTTCCTTGCTGTGTGTGGGGTTGGACGGGTGACTTGTCAAGATTCCCTGGTTAGGGAAGCTTGTGCCGGTGTTCTGTTGGGTCGAGCTGGATTTCTTCTCTCTGGAGTGTAATGAATTGTCCAGTAATGCGTTATGAGATGTCAGTGGATTTGGAGTGACTTTGGGCAGCGTGTATATTGAAGCTCAGGGCTATTTTCCTGTGTTGCTGGAGAATTTGTGTGGTATGTCTAGCTCTGGAACTTGTTGACCCTTGGGTGGTGCTTGGTTTTAGTGTAGGTAAGGAGGCGTTTGATGAGCTCCTATCGAATAATTTTCCCTGCAGTCAGGAGTTCTCTGGTGTTCTCAGGATTCGGCCTAAGCCTCTTCCCTCTTGTTTTCCGTCTTATTCTTGGAATAGCATCTAGACTTCTCTATCTGTCATTTCCAAGGCGGTTCCCTCTGTTTGAGCTTCTGTTTGCTGGTCTCTTCAGTGTCTAATTTCAGCCCTGACACTAGAGGGCAGTAGTGGACACTTTTTAAGGGTCATTTTCCAGTCCTGTTCTGGGAAGGGAGGATCGCTGCAGACAAATATCTCTGGCATCTGTGGGGAGTGTTCACAGTGTCTCAGCCACAATGGGTTTGTCCCCACTCACAGCATGTGTGCTGTCCCAGTCTACACTTCCCAGACTCTAGGTGTTCTGCTGGAAACTGTCCGAGGTCGGAGCTGGGTTGTATGCACTTCCCAGGTCTGAGCGGCTCAAGTTCAGTTTCTCGGGTACTCCACACAGGCGCAGGCTAGGTAGGGCCTGCGTTTTGTGCCTTCCCTGGTCCAAGCAGCTCAGATGACCAGGTGTTTTGCGAGTGCGGTCTCTGTAACTTATGGCCTCCCCGGTCCCTGCCGCTTGGTTTTCTGGGTGTACAACCGACGCACTTTCTGAGGCGGATATCAACCGGCCCGAGCCCAAGAAGTCTTGATTAGCAACAAAGCCAGCCTGCAGTTTGGTATCGCATGCGTTTCTGGGGCCGTGGTTGCCCCCTCTGGCTCTGGCTGCCCTCCCTGCCTGTCTCGGTGTAGGATGGGTTTTGGGCTGATCGCAGTCGGCTCGCTCTGCTCAGTCCTTTGTTCTGTGAGCGGGGCTGGCGGAGTCTTAGGTTAGCTCTTTCCACCTTTTCACCAGGGACGATATCCCAGTCTGCTTTGATATCCCCAGTTAGTTCTCTCAGATGGTTCTCGTGGCATTCCTGCCCAGTCCTCTCTCTAAGCAGTTCAGCCAACACCTCCCTACCCAGCCCCCTCTTGCTAATGGCGGATGCAGGCGTCTGCACTGCTTCTCCTCTTGGAGTTAATGTTTGGAAGGTAATCTGTGGGTTTTAATAATTTCTTTCTTTTTCCTGCCTGTTTTGTGGCCCTCTGAGGTTCCAAGGCTTGTCACAGACTCACCAGGTAGAGTGTTTCCTGCTGTTTGGAAACCTCTCTTTTTAAAGCCTCCCTTCCTGGGATGGAGCTCCGTCCTTACTTCTTCTGTCTCTATTTTTATCTTTTATGTGTTTTCCTACCTCCTTTTGAAGGCTATGGGCTACTTTTCTGGGTGCCTGATGTCCTCTGCCAGCATTCAGAAGTTGTTTGGTGGACTTTACTCCGCGTTCAAATGTTCTCTTGATGAATTTGTGGGGAGAAAGTGGTCTCTCCGTCATGTTCCTCTGCTATCTTGTTCCCTTCCCCTGGGTAATTTCTTCTTTTCATAGCTGGGTAGGGTCAGTTTATCTCCCTGTGAGCTGAGAAAAGGCACTTTCACAGTCAGGCTGAAGGGTAGGGCCTTCTGAGGCAGGCCATAAGGTATGATTATAGTAAGAATGGCAACAGAAAGCAAGTCAAAGAAACAGTTCCAAATGGAGTCACCTTTGGTTCTTCGCTAAGTTCGACACTCTCAAAGTCCATTCCACAATCTTATGGAAAAAGAGGGCAGTGGCTGTTCTGCTTTATCAGAAGGATGCTTCTGGGAATGTCAAGGGACATGGGCTCTGGGTGTGGATATGGCATAATTCCTCCTGGAGGAGGCCGCCATTAACCCCACCATAGAGTTGCAGAGCTTACACAGGACTTGAGATAGACTCTTGGAGCGCACAGCAGTAATTTGTGCACCAGGACCCAGGTAAAAGGAACAGTGACCCCACAGAAGACTGTCCCAGACTTCCCTGTGGGTGTCTGGGAGTCTCTGGTCGGTGAAGGTGTGGATTGGTGTGGCTTGCGTCAGGGTTAAACACAGAAACTCTAGCAGTACATGCATGGGGTCTTTTGAGGGAGGTCACCATTATCTTCAATACTTGCACCATAGTTTGGCCTCAGGTAAATATCAGGGAAGGAACACAGCTCCACCCATCAACAGAAATTCGATTAAAGATTTACTGAACAGGGCCACACCAATCAGAATAAGACCCACTATCCTTCTCAGTGAGTCTATCCCATCAGGAATCTTTCATAAGCTTCTGATCCTTTTCCATCAAGGACAGATAAACTAAAAATCACAATCATAAAAACTAAACAATCTAATCACATGGACGACCGCCTTGTCTAACTCAATGTAACTATGAGACAGGCCGTGTAGGGCCACCCAAGATGGACAGGTCATGGTGGAGAGATATGACAAAATGTGGTCCATTGGCAAAAGGAATGGCAAACCACTTCAGAATTGCTGCCTAGAGAACGCCATAAACTGTAAGAAAAGGCAAAAAGATACGGCACTGAACAATCACCTCCCCAAGTTAGTAGGTGACCAATAGGCTACTGGAGATCAATGGAGAAATATCTCCAGAAAGAATGAAGAGACGGAGCCAAAGCAAAAACAGTACCCTGCTGTGGATGTGACTGGTGATACAAACAATGTCTGATGCTGTAAAGAGCAATATTGCATAGGAACCTGGAATGATAGTTCCATAAATCAAGGTAAATTGGAAGTGATCAAACAGGAGGTGGCAAGAGTGAATGTCAACATTTTAGAAACCATGAACTAAAATAGACTGGATTGAGTGAATTGAGCTCAGATGACCATTATATCGACTTCTGTGGGCAGGAATCCCTTAGAAGAAATGGATCAGCCATCATAGTCAACAAAAGAGTACAAAATGCGGTACTTGGATGCAGTCTCAAAAAAGACAGAATGATCTCTGTTCATTTCCAAGAGAAACTATTCATTATCACGGTAATCCAAGTCTATGTCCAGAGCAGTAATGTTGAAGAAGCTAAAGTTGAACAATACTATGAAGACCCACAAGACCTTCTATAACTAACAAAATAAAAAAGATATTCTTTTAATTATAGGGCCTGGAAGGCAAAGTAGGAAGTCAAAAAACACCTGGAGTAACAGGCACATTTGACTTGGAGTACAGAATGAAGCTGAACAAAGGTTAACAGAGTTCTGCCCAGAGAATGCACTGGTCATAACAAATACCCTCTTCCAAAAATACAAGAGAAGACCCTACAGATAGAAGACCCATCATCAGATAGTCAACACTGAAGTCAGATTGATTATATTCTTTGCAGCCAAAGATAGAGAAACTCTATGCAGTCAGCAAAAACAAGCCCGGGAGCAGACTGTGGCTCAGATCGTGAACCCCTTATTGCCAAATTCAGCCATAAAATGAAGAAAGTAGGGAAAACCACTAGACCATTCAGTTCATTTCAGTCAGTTCAGTCGCTCAGTCGTGACCCTATGAAATACAGCACGCCAGGCCTCCTTGTCCATCACCAACTCCTGGAGTTCACTCAAACTCATGTCCACAGAGTCGGCGATGCCATCCAGCCATCTCATTCTCTGTCGTCCCGGTCTCCTCCCACTGCCAATCCTTCCTAGCATCAGACTCTTTTCCACTGAATCAACTCATCGCATGAGGTGGCCAAAGTATTGGAGTTTTAGCTTTAGAATCAGTCCTTCCAATCAACACCCAAGATTGATCTACTTTAGAATGGACTGGTTGGATCTCCTTGCAGTCCAAGGGACTCTCAAGACTCTTCTCCAGCACCACAGGTCAAAGGCATCAATTCTTCAGCGATCAGCTTTCTTCACAGTCCAACTCTCGCATTCATATATGACCACGGGAAGGAATGACCTAAATCATATCCCTAACGATTACACAGTGGAAGTGAGAAATAGATTTAAGGGACTAGATCTGATAGACAGAGTTACTGAAGGACAATGGACGGAGGTTTATGACATTGTACACCAGACAGGGAGCAAAACCATCCCCAGGAAAAAGAAATAAAAAAAAAAAAAGGTGTCTGAGGAGGCCTTACCAATAGTTGTGAAAAGAAGAGAAGCAAAAGGCAAAGGAGAAAAGGAAAGATATAAGCATCTGAATGCAGAGTTCCAAAGAATAACAAAGAGAGGTAAGAAACACTTCCTGAGAGATCAATGCAAAGGAATAAAGGACAACAACAGAATGGGATATACTAGAAACCTTTTCAAGAAAATTAGAGATATCAAGGGATCATTTCATGCAAAGATGGGCTGTAGAAAGGACTGAAATTGTAGGGACTTAACAGAAGCAGAAGATATTAAGAAGAGGTGGCAAGAATACACAGAACAACTGTACAAAGATCTTCAAGACCCAGATAATCACGATGGTGTGATCACTCACATAGAGTCAGACATCCTGGAATGTGCAATCAAGTGGGCCTTAGGAAACCTCACTACGAAGAAACCTAGTGGATGTGATGGAGTTCCGGTTGAGCTCTTCGAAATCCTGAAAGATGATGATGTGAAAGTGCTTGACTAATTATGCCAGCAAATTGGGAAAACTCAGCAGTGGACACAGGAATGAAAAAGGTCAGTTTTCATTCCAATCCTAAAGAAAGGTAATGCCAAAGAATGCTCAAAGTACCGCAAAATAGCACTCATCTCACATGCTAGTAAAGTCATGATCAAAATTCTCCAAGCCAGATTTCAGCAATATGTGAACCGTGAACTTCCAGATGTTCAAGCTGGTTTTAGAAAAAGCAGAGGAACCAGAGATCAAATTGCCAACATCCACTGAATCATTGAAAAAGCAAGAGAATTCCAGAAAAATATCTATTTCTGCTTTATTGACTATGCCAAAGCCTTTGACTGTATGGATCAGAATAAACTATGAAACTTCTGAAAGAGATGGGAATACCAGATCACCTGACCTGCCTTTTGGGAAACCTGTATGCAGGTCAGGAGACAACAGTTAGAACTGGTAATGGAACAAAAGACTGGTTCCCAAAAGGCAAAAGGGTCCGTCAAAGCTGTATATTGCCACCCTGCTTATATAACGTATATGCAGAGTACATCATGAGAAATGCTTGGCTGGAAGAAGCACAAGCTGGAATCAAGACTGTCGGGACTAATATCAATAACCTCAGATATGCAGATGACCCCACCATTATGGCAGAAAGTGAAGAAGAACTAAAGAGCCTCTTGATGAAAGTGAAAGAGGAGAGTGAAAAGTTGGCTTAAAGCTCAACATTCAGAAAACCAAAATCATGGCATCTGGTTCCATCACTTCACGTGAACTAGATGGGGAAACAGTGTCAAACTTTATTTTTTGGGTTCCAAAATCACTGCAGATGGTGACTGTAGCCATGAAATGAAAAGACGCTTTCTTCTTGGAAGGAAAGTTATGACCCACCTATATAGCATATTAAAAAGCAGAGATATTATTTTGTCAACCAAGGTCCGTCTAGTCAAGGCTATGGTTTCTCCAGTGGTCATGTATGGATGTGAGAGTTGGACTGAAAAAGAGAGCTGAGCACTGAAGAATTGATGCTTTTGAACTGTGGTGTTGGAGAAGACTCTTGAGAGTCCCTTGGACTGCAAGGAGATCAACGCAGTCCATCCTGAATGATATCATTCCTGGGTGTTCATTGGAAGGACTGATGCTCAAGCTTAAACTCCAATACTTTGACCACCTCATGTGAAGATTTGTTTCACTGGGAGAGACCCTTATGGTGGGAGGGATTGGGGGCAGGAGGAGAAGGTGAAGACAGAGGATGAGATGGATGGATGGCATCACCGACTCGATGGACATGAGTATGGGTGAACTCCGGGAGTTGGTGATGGACAGGGAGGCCTGGGTGGTGCGACACATAGGGTCGCAAAGATTCGGACACGCCTAAGTGATTGAACTGAACTGAATAGTAATATCATCCTGCGCTTTCCATGCACAAGCCTTAGTGAGTGGAATGTATTTTCCTTTCTTGGGAATGAATAAGATGCATTTTAGACAGTTTCCTTTGATCAGACTGACCCCTTCCGTACAGTACACTGGAAATGAAAGTGTTAGTCACTCAGGCCTGTCCATCTCTTTAGAATGCTGTGGACTGTAACCAACCAGGCTCCTCCGTCCATGGCATTCTTCATAGGAGTGGGATACCGTTTCCTCTTTCAGAGAATCTTCGTCACCCAAGGATAGACCTTGGGTCTTCTGCATTGCCGGCAGATTCTTTACCATCTGATCCATCAGAGAAGCCTGTATGGTGGAGAATCCATAACTCTGCCCCATGATGCTTTAGTCTCCGTTCTCCCTCTTCCCTGGACACCTGAAGGCATGTCTACCAAAGCTACATAAGGAGTGTCTCTGATGAACACCTGTCCTATGAAAGGCACAGTTTCCTGGATACTTAATGTGGACATTTGTGTGTTTTAAATGAGTTGACTTTTGCACAGTCATGCATGTGACGGGCAGATATTCAATCGATTTATTTAAACCCTCAACAATCAAATAACACGAATCAAGACACGATCTAGTGACGGGGAGCAATGAGATGGAAGAGGGAGGGTGAGTGTGAAGAGAGCACGATCATGTTAATCGGAACCAGGAAAGTCGTCTTTGTGTTGTTGATCTTAATTCCACGGAGATGAGGACATGTCTGGTCTCAGAGAATCTTTCTGTAGGTGAATAAAACAGAACCAAAGGTTTAGTAGAGTCGACCGTGTGATGGCTGACAGGGGTGAGCCTCAGGCAATCAGCTGTCCAGGGTACAGGGAGCTGGTCTCTGAGCCAGTATCCAACTCCAGATGGACCTCAGCACTCCACATCTCTGTGACAGCAAGTTCCCTGTGGAATTGTCCCCAGGATGTACACAAGGTTGGAAATTTCCATGGGGATTGATTCTATGAATAATGATTTCCCAATGCATGTACATTTTCATCTAGTGATGATTTTAAGGCTTGGTAATTGCACCAGACAATTCTAATCCTGCAACTTTTGTCGTTTGGGTCCTCAAGAATTAAGTTCTTTACTTTTTTAAGTATTAGAGTATAGTTGATTATCAATGTTGTGTTGATTTCAGGTGTACAGCCATGTGATTATACATAGAAAAACTAGTATCTATTATTTTTCAAATTCTTTTCCCATTTAGGTTTTACAGAGTATTGCGTACAGTCCCCTGTGCTGTGCACTTGAAAATTGTTCTCTATCCATCCTGTATATAATAGTTTGCATCTACTAACCCCACACTTCTCAGAGTGTAAGGTATCTGCAAGCAATTCAGGAGACACAGGTTCGATCCCTGTGTTGGTGAGATCCTATATAGGAGGGAATGGCTACCCTCGCCAGTATTTTTACCTGCAGAATCCCATGCACAGTGAAGTCTGCAAGGCTATGGTGCATGGGGTCACAGAGATTCGGACATGACTGAGCAACTAGCCCTTTCTTCCACTTTCCCTTTTCAACCACAAACCTCCCGACTCTTCTCTTCCCCAAGTCCCTCCGACTTGACAACCACAAGTCTGTTCTCCACTTCTGTAAGCATGTTACTCTTTTGTAAATAAATTCCTCCATGTCATGGCTTAGATTCCAAGCAGAAGTAATATAATGAGAAAGTGAAAGTCACTCAGTTGTGTCCACCTCTCCGTGACTCCTTGGACTGTAGCCCACCAGGTTCTTCTCTCCATGGATATGCTCCAGGTAAGAATACTGAGTGTGTTGCCATTTCAGTCTCCAGGGGATCTTCCTGAAACAGGGATCGAATGTGTGTCTCCTGCATTGTTGGCAAATTTGTGACCATATGAGCCATGGCGTTTTATCTTACTAAAATTAAAGGTGGACTCTAAAGAAAGCTGAGCGCTAAAGAATTGATGGAGTTGGAGAAGACCCTTGAGAGTCCCTTGGACTGCAAGGATATCCAACCAGTTCATCCTAAAGGAAATCAGTCCTGATATTCATTGGAAGTACTGATGTAGAAGCTATTACTCCAATACTTTGGCCACCTAATGCGAATAAATGACCTATTTGAAAACATCCTGGTGCTGGGGATGATTGGAGGGGTTAGAGACGGGGACGAGAAAGGATGAGATGGTTGGATGTCATCACTGACTCAATGGACATGAGTTAGAGCAAGCTTCGGGAGTTCATGATGGACAGGGAGGCCTGGAATACGGCAATCCATGCGGTCACAAAGAGTTGGATATGACAAGTAGTGAACTAAACCGAAGACTATAAGTGACATTTCTGGCCTTGGTCTTTCTCTTTCTGACTTGTGCATCCATGTTGCTGTAAATAGAGGTAGTTGCTTCTTTTTCTTGCTGAGGAATATTCCATTGAATACAGGTACCACATCTTTGTTATCACATTCACCTGGATGCTCGTGCTTTTAGTCACTCTTTTTGTTAAGATTCTTTTTCAACAGAACATTAAACGCCATACTTTAGCTTAGATCAGTGTCCTTTCTGGAGGTTGTATTAGTTTAGAAAGCTAAAATATCTCCCTTTTGGAACATCTGAGTAGGAATATATCGCAAATGCATGTTTCAGACAGTGTGGTGGGAAGGCATCTACTGTTTCTCTCGGAATCATATGAGATCAAACACTGGTCTTGCGGAAAGTGTGAAAGTGGAATTCGCTCGGTCATCTCCAACTCCTTGTAATCACATGGACCATGACAGTCCATGGAATTCACCACACCAGTATACTGGAGAAGTCTTTCCCTTCTCCAGGGAATCTCCCAACCCAGGGATCCAACCCAGATCTCCCCCACCAAGCCACAAGGGACGCCCAAGAATACTGGAGTGGGTAGACTTTTTTCTCTAGCAGATCCTCCATAACTAGTAATCGATCTGGGGTCTCCTGCATTGCAGGCAGTTTCTTTACCAACTGAGGTATCAGGGAAGCCCTGCTTCAGGGAAGCAGAGCTCTGTTTCATACCGATTCTCTTGGGGGAGGAATGAGTGGGGACAACCACGAGGTCAGGACTGAAGGGAACACTAATAATTTCCACCAACTCATGGGGATTCCTGCTTCTGTCAGATGACTCCGGTCTGCAAGATTTCTGCAGGATAAAACTCTCTCACCACAGCTGCTTGGAGTTAATTAATCAAAGTGCTTTCAATAATATGGCTCAAGAGCAGCGACATTATTGAACAAAAAATTCTTTACGGATACATTTAAAGTGGTGGAACTAACATTTCACACATATGAAATAACAGTGTTACTTGTTGCTTCATCTGAAAGGGGCAGCGTTAATAATGGACTGTGTTTACTTACAAGAGTGTCAGAATCACTTTTTTTCACTCCTCTGAACAGTTATCTAGGGAAAAACAAAATGGGAGAAATGAAAGAGCCACCGATTACTAACATTCCCCAGCATTTCCAAGTTTTCTTCCTTCCTTCCTTTGTTGTAATAACGGATCTTAAAAGAGATTACTTTTGGAAGAAGACATTTTGAATAAGTTGACTTGTTTTCTGGTTAATACACAACAGGTGAATGGTATGTGCAGGGAAAAAAATTAATTTCTTTACCAATGTCGATGAAGTTCAGGACATTTTCTTCTAGAATCCCTTTTTCTCTCACTGTGTTTTCCAACTTCTCTTTGTATTTCGAGTCTACATTATTTCCTTTGCCTGTAAAATCACTGAGCAAAAAACAGAATTGTCGACCCCCGGGAACCCACGGAAATTTCTGAATCTACAGAAGAAGAAATGGAACGTGACAATCACATGTTCACTTCTAGAATCTAAGAGCTCTCAATGGTTCCCACGACACAGACGTGTGCTTTTGTCTTAAGAATTGACCCCAGTCCAACTTGGTTACTAGGACAACTTACTCTTCACCGTCAGGATCTGGACCCCAAAATCTTGCCAGGATCTTCATGAATTTGGGGCTGAGCCCATCCTACTATGGAACCTACTTACTTGTCTCACCTTCCTTGCGTATATACCTGCCTCTCATATCTGTTTGCACACCACGCTTATTAGGAACCACTTTTCTCTCCTTCCACGGACACATTCACCTGATCACACATAATAACAGGGCGTGATTTACTCTTTCATGAACCTACTATTCTACCCAGTAACCTTTTCTGAAATAAACACCTGTTGTCCCCATGGCACACACACCTCATAGTGCTCCTGTGTGGTTACTTGAGGGGGTGATATCATTGTTCATAAGAACAATGCATTTGAAACATGGAACAGGTCAAATGTTTACATTATAAGTGTTCCAAGGCTTATAGTGTATCAAAAAACTGTTATTGTATACTAACACATACATATGGAATCTGCATATCTATGGAATCTAGAAAGATGGTACTGATAATGGACTTATTTGCAGGGCATCAGTGGAGAATCAGTCATAGAGAAGAGACGTATGTGCATGGGGAGAGGGGAGGAGATGGTAAGATAAACGGATAGAGAAATATGCAAAATGACATGGACATATGAAAAATAGATAGCCAATGGGAATTTGCTGTATGTCTCACGGAACTCAAACAGGGGCTCTATTTCAACCTAGAGGGGTGGGAGGGAGATAGGAGGCAGTTTCAAAATGGAAGGGATATATATATATATATATATACCTATTGAATTCCCTGTGACTCTGCTAGTAAAGAACTCTCCGGCAGTGTGGGAGCCCTGGGTTTGATCTGTGTGTTGGGAAGTTACACTGGAGAAGGGAAAGGCTACCCATTCCATTATTCTGACCTGATGAATTCAATGGACTGTATAGTCCATGAGGTCACAAAGGGTCAGACATGACTGAGCAACTTTCACACAAGCATATGCATACCTATGGCTGATTCATGTTGGTATTTGGCAGAAAACAGTACAATCTATAAAGCAGTTTTCCTTCAAGTAAAAAAATAAATAAAATTTTAAACATGAAATAAAGTCAGCCTCATTACAGACATGGCTGGAAATTTTTGACATATGTAAAATAAAATATTCTAGTAAAACTTCATTTTTTAAGATTTCAACACATAGGAATCATTGTGAAATGTCTGATGTGATATTCTGCACCCTATGGCCTCCTGTTTCTTGGTAAATTACCTTCCAGGATCCTTCATTTGGTGAGCATAAAAACGCAGGCCTTGCACCCTGAATATGGAATACTGTTAACACCTCCTGATATTCTGAATGAAAGTCCTGACAGTGTATGTGTTACATGCCAATGGTTATGGGAATTTTAGAATATCATACCTACCAAATAATCCCACCAGTTCTGTCTCCTTTCCATGTCCATCCATGTTGATATTATACACAAAGAGAGTGTTCTCGTCCCCACTAATGAGCTGAAATTCATTGCGACCTGCATCTGTGAGAGAGAGAAAAGATACAAACAGCCAAACTTTAACTTGTCATTTAGATTATTGTGACACACAGCGGGCATGAAGAACGGTCCATCGTGTACGGACCCACTCAATTCATGTGTGCACAGAATGCCTCCGTTAACCATGGCAACAGAAGTTACGATTTTCCTCATCCCCACCTTTTCCTTCATTTAACCAGCCACTTCTTGCTGTCTTACTAAGATGCTTTATAGTTGTGTGTTCTGAGAAGCCTAAGATGCTTTATAGAACCTGTGTGCTGATAAACCTAACATATTCTTTTTCTGCTTTTTGTTTATTTATTTTTGATTTGCTGAGTCTTCCCTGCTGCCCATGGGCTTTCTCCACTTGTGGTGACGGTGGAGTACAGTCTAGTTGTGGTGTGCGGGACCCCGAGACCTCAGTTCATAAACCTGTTGAAAATTATCTGTGAGAATCCTACAAAATTGATATACACTCATGTTTACCACATCCTTCTTGTTGATATTAAATCGCTATGTCATGTCTGACTCTCCATGACCCCATGAACTGTACCATACCAAGTTCCCTGTCCTCCATGACCTTCCAGAGTTTGCTCAAATTCATGTACTTTGAGCCGATAATGCCATCCAACCATCTAATCCTCTGTCATCCCCTTCTCCACCAGCCTTCAAATATTCCCAGCATCAGGGTCTTTTGCAATGAGTCAGTTCTTCACATCAGGTGGCCAAAGGACTGGGACTTCAGCTTCAGCATCAGTCCTTCCAATGAATATTCAGGACTGATTTCCTTTAGGATGGACTGGTTGGATCTCCTTGCAGTCCAAGGGACTCTCAAGGGTCTTCTCCAGCACCACTATTCAAAAGCATCAGTTCTTTGGTGCGCAGCCTTCTTTATGGTCCAATACATACATAAATACAGGAAAAAAAAAAAAACAACATTCAGTTGACTAAAACGACCTTTGTTGGTAAAATGATGTCCCTGAATTTTAATAAGCTGTTTTGGGTTGTCATAGATGTCCTTCCCAGTATCAGTTATCTTTAATTACGTGGTTACAGTCACAATCCTCAGAGATTTTCGAGCCCAAGAAGATAAAACCTGTCACTGCGTCCACTCTTGCACTTTCTATTTGTCATAAAGTGAGGGGCCAGAGGCCATGATCTTCCTGGTGTTGAATGTTGAGTTTGAGACCAGCTTTTTCAGTCTCCTCTTGCACCGTTATCATGAGACTCTTTAGTTCCTCTTCACTCTCTTCCATAAAGTTGTATCATCTGCATATCTGGTGCTGTTGCTATTTCTTCCAGCAATCTTGATTTCAGTTTGTCATTCATCCAGCCTGGGGTTTAGCATGATGTACTCTGCATATAAGTTATAGAAGCCGCATGACCGTATTTGCTATCTTGTACTCTTTTCCCAATTTTGAACCAATATGTTGTTCCATGTCCAGTTCTCACTGTTGCTGACTGATCCACATATAGGTTTCTCTGAAGCCTGGTAAGGCAATCCAGTATTACCATATCTTGAAGAATTTTCCGCAGTTTGTTGTGATCCACAAAGTCAAAAGCTTTACCATAATGAAGCCGGGAAAAAATTGTTTATTCTGGAATTGCCTTGCTCTCTCCATGACCCACTGAATGTTGACAATTTCATCGTATTATTCTACCTTTTCTTAATCAAGCCTATATTTCTGGAAGTTTTCTGATCATGTACCTCTGAATCTTGACTTGAAGGATCTTGAGCACTATCTTGCTCGCATGTGAAATGAGCACAGCAGTGCGGTAGTTTGAACATTCTTTGTCATGGTCCTTCTTTGAGATTGAAATGGAAACTGATCTTTTCCAGTCCTTGGCCACTGCCAAGGTTTCCAAAGTTGCTGACACATTGCTTGCAGCCCTTTAACAGCATCATTTTTCAGGATTTTAAAGAGGACAACTTGAATTCTGTCACCTCCACTAGCGTTGTTTTATGATGCTTCCTAAGACCCACTTAACTTCTCAGTCTAGGATGTCTGGATCTGGTCTCTCTGAGTAACACTCCGTTGAGGAAAGGCTATCCAGTCCCTGACCTCTGACTTTTAGTGAGAGTAGAATTCAGGTGTATGGGGTTAGTGAGGAAAGCTGAGACCAAGATTTCTACCTGAACGTCGTCTTTCCACTGAAACATTCATACTTACAGTCAAGAGCATAAACGTTTCCTTCCTTTGTGCCTGAGACATATTTTTCTATGCATTCTCCATTCTTCCTTAGAAACAAAATATATTCATGTTGATTTATTAGCATAAAAATAATTCGATGTATATTTGGGACTCTTTCTTTGTGACACCCAAGAATATGTATCAGGTATCACCTCAGTGCTGGTGAAAAATTTGACCTTCAAAAGAGACAAAATATGTTGTCTCAGATCCAGCAATTATCAAGTGGCAAGGATGATCTGTCTAAACGCTAAATCTGACTAGTAGTTCCAAAGGTAACCACAGATACAAAACAGGTCGTGTGCAAAGACAATAAACATGGCGAAATGTAGAATTTTAGGAAGAAAGAAAAAGAATGAACTTTTCCTTTATATGGTTTCTGAAAACTGAGAAGCTTAGCCATCAAGACAAACCTTGAGCCTTGTCACAACCCTGGCACTGATTTATTAGACAACGAAAGGGAAAGTGATTGTCATTCAGTTGTGTCTGACTCTCTGTGACCCCATGGACTATAGCCCACCAGTCTCCTCCTCTGTCTGTGGGAAACTCCAGGCAAGAAGACTGGAGTGGGTTGCAAAATCCTTCTGCATGGGAGTTTCCTGACCCTGAGATCGGATCCAGGTCTCCTGCATTATAGACAGATTCTTTACCCTCTGAGACACCAGAGAAAGCCCTTTTTAGATAATATGAGAGCCGCCAGAACTTATTAGACAATATGAAATCCATCAGGCTTTCTTACACAATACAAGAGCCCCCAGGGAAGCCCTCATTAGACAATATGAGACCCCAAAATCACAAAATTTAAAAAAAAGTTTAATTTTCTCCAAACACACACTCTTCCTCCATCAAAATACCATATGAAGATTAAACTTGAAAGACACATGTCTGTATACAGACACATTTTGCACTCTCACGGACACTTACACAAGCAAACACTTGAATACACACGATGTGTTTGTATGATATCATGAAGAAATTTATGAATATATACATGATAAGTATATATTGTCACCTCTATAACAGGAGTACGTGGCTTCACATACTGTACATGTATGTGATAAATGTGTATTTGGCCCATATAAAGAATTTTCATGAAACAAATACTAAAAGGGAAATAACTCTCCTTGAACTGGATTGATTTTTGAACAGACACCTTGGAAAAGAATGCCCATAGTGAAGTGTGGTGAGTGTTCTTAATCATTGAAAGTAAAAATGCAAGTCACTCATTCATGTTGCCTCTTTGTGACCCCATGGGCTATACAGTCCATGGAATTCTCCAGGCCAGAATACTGGAGTTGGTAGCCTATCCCTTCTCCAGAGCATCTTCCTGACCCAGGAATTGAACCAGGGTCTCCTGCATTGCAGGCAGATTCTTTACCACCTGAGCTATCAGGGAAGCCCTCTTAGTCATTAGGGAATTGAAATGCATTGAACTCACTGAAAACCAACCACAAAGTGGGAACACAGCAATTATCCAACATAACTGCAAATACACAACATTTTATCTGAGCAGATAAACTCCTTTCATTTGGCTTGAAAAACGTCTTGCATATGCAGACGCTGATAACATCTTTAAACTTTGTGCTGAGAGAGGGAAGGTGGGGAACTTGATTCAGAGTGCATAATTTTCTCACGTGAAGAGCCAGAAAAGTTTAGAATATGCAGATCTCTTCTTACCTATGGCTCTAGGTGTAGACATTTAATAACGAGTAAAGAAAAGGGCAGTATGAAAAGGCAAATAATAGGACGCTGAAAGGTGAACTCCCAAGGTCAGTAGGTGCCCAATATGATACTGGAGATCAGTAGAAAAAGAAGTCCAGAAAGAATGAAGGGATGTCAAAAACAAAGCCAATTTGGGGATTTTACTGGTGATAGAAGCAAAGTCCGATGCTGTAAAGAGCAATATTGCATAGGAACCTGGACTGTTAGGTGCATGAATCAAGACAAATTGGAAGTGGTCAAACAAGATATGGCAAGAGTGAACATTGACACTCTAGGAATCAGTGAACTAAAATGGATATGGAATGGGTGAATTTAACTCACATGACCATTGTATCTACTACTGTGGGCAGGAATCCCTTAGAAGAAATGGAGTAGCCATCATGGTCAACAAAAGTGTTGGAAATGCAGAACTTGGATGCAATCTCAAAAACGACAGAATGTCCTCTGTTTGTTTCCAAGGCAAACCAATCAACAGTACGGTAATCCAAGTCTATGCCCCAACCAGTAATATTGAAGAAGCTGAAATAGAACGGTTTTATGAGGACCTACAAGATGTTTTAGAAGTAACATCCCAAAAAGATGTCCTTTTCATTATAGGGTACTGGAATGGAAAAATTGGAAGTCAAGAAACACCTGGAGTAACAAGCAAATTTGGCCTTGGGGTACAGAATGAAGCAGGGCAAAGGCTAATAGAGCTTTGCGAAGAGAACGAACTGGTCTTAGCAAACAGCATCTTCCAACAGCACAAGAGAAGACTCTACACGTGGACATCACCAGATGGCCAACACTGAGATCAGATAGATTATGTTTTTTGCAGCCAAAGATGGAGAAGCTGTATACAGTCCGGTAAAAGAACAGTGGGACCTGACTGTGGCTCAGATCATGAACTCCCTATTGCCAAATTCTGACATAAATTGAAGAAAGCAGGGAAAACCACTAGATCATTCAGATATGAACTGAATCAAATCCCTTATGATTAAACACTGGAAGTGAGAAATGGATTTCAGGGACTAGATTTGATAGAAAGAGTGCCTAATGAACCATGGATGGTGGTTGGTGACATTGCATGGGAGACAGGGAGAAAGATCATCCCCAAGGTAAAGAAATGAATAAAAGCAAAATGGCTGTCTGAAGGGCCTTACAAATAGCTGTGAAAAGAAGAGAAGCAAAAAGCAAAGGATAAAAAGACAGATATACCCATTTGCATGCAGAGTTCCAAAGAATAGCAGGGAGAGTTAAACCTTCCTCACTGATCAGTGCAAATAAATAGAGAAAAATAATATAATGAGAGACTAGAGATCTCTTCAAGAAAAGGAGAGATACTAAGAGAACTTTCCATGCAAAGATGGGCACAATAAAGGACAGAAATGGACCGAACAGAAGCAGAAGATGTTAAGAAGAGTTGGCAAGAATACACAGAAGAACTGTACAGAAAAGACCTTTTCAGCCCAGCTAATCACGATGGTGTGATCACTGACCAGGAGCCAGACATCCAGTAATGAGAAGTGAAGTGGGCCTTCAGAAGCATCACTATGAACAAAGCTAGGGGAGGTGATGGAATTCAAGTTGAGCCATCTCAAATACTAAATGATGATGCATTGAAAGTGCTGCACTTAATATGGCAATAAATTTGGACAACTCAGCAGTGGCCACAGGACAGGAAAATGCCAGCTTTCATCCCAATGCCAAAGGAAGGGAATAGCAAAGAATGCTCAAACTACCAAACAATTGAACTCATCTCACACACTAGGAAAGTAATGCTCAAAATTCTCCAAGACAGACTTCAACAAGTCATGAACCATGAACTTCCAGATGTTCCAGAAGGTTTTAGAAAAGGCAGAGGAACCAGAGATCAAATTGACAACATCTGTTGGATCATCAAAAGAGCAAAAGTGTTCCAAAACATCTATTTCGGGTTTACTGACTATGCCAAAGCCTTTGACTGTGTGAATCACGGTAAACTGTGGAAAATTCTTTAAGAGATGGGAATACCGGACCACCTGACCTGCCTCTTGAGAAACGTATATGAAGGTCAGGAAGCAACAGTTAGAACTGGACATGGAACAACAGACTGGTTCCAAATAGGAAAAGGAGTTTGTCAAGGTTGTATATGTCACCCTGGTTATTTAACTTATATGCAGAGTACATATTGAGAAACATTGGGCTGGCAGAAGTGCAAGCTGGAATCAAGATTGCCAGGAAAAATATCAATAACCACAGATGTGCAGATTACACCTCCCTGTTGGCAAAAAGTAAAGAAGAACTAAAAGCCTCGTGATGAAAGTGAAAGAGGAGAGTGCAAAAGTTGGCTTGAAACTCCACATTCCGAAAAGTAAGATCCTGGCATCTGGTCCCAACACTTCATGGGAAATAGATGGGTAAGCATGGGAAATAATGTCAGACTTTATGTTTTTGGGCTCCAAAATCACTGCAGATGCTGATTGCAGACATGAAATTAAAAGACGCTTACTCCTTGGAAGAAAGTTATGATCAATCGAGATGGCATATTAAAAAGCAGAGACATTACTTTACCAACAAGTTCTATCTAGTCAAGGCTATGGTTTTTCCAGTTGTCATGTATGGATGTGAGGCTTGGACTGTAAAAAAAAGCTGAGCACCGAAAAATAGATGCTTTTCAACTGTGGTATTGGAGAAAATTGTTGAGAGTCCCTTGAAGTGCAAGGACACCCAACCAGTCCATCCTAAAGAAATCAGTCCTGAATATTCATTGGAAAGGCTGATGCTAAGCTGAAATTCCAATAATCTGGCCACCTGATGCAAATAACTGACTCCTTGGATAGGAACTTCATGCTGGGAAATATTGAGGGCAGGAAGAGAATGGGACAACAGAGGATGAGATTGTTTGATGGCATTACCATCTCAATGGACATGAGTTTGAGTGAAGTCTGGGAGTTTTTGATGGACAGGGAAGCCTGGTTTGTTGCAGTTCATGGGGTCACAAAGAGTCAGACACGACTGAGCGAATGAACTGATGCTATGAAACATATGGTTATATATAATACATAATCCGTGATATATATTTATAAAGCAATATCTCCAAGCATAAAATATTTAGTTGTTTCTGTTCTTAATACTATTATTCCTCACAATGCATACCTGAGTTTACATGTTCCAGTTTCTTTTTTTCGGGTGGCGTGGGGTGGGGCGTAATTGCTGAACAAATGTGTTGATTTCTGCCATACTTCGCATATTCCTAGGAAACCATCTGCTGTATAGTGAACATTCCAAGAATGGTACTTGGATTTGTGTGTGTGTGTGCTTGGTTGCTCAGTCTTGTCTGACCTTTTGCGACCCCTTGGAGTATAGCACAGCAGGCATCTGTGTTCATGGGATTCTACAGGCAAGAATAATGAAGTGGGCCACCATTTCCTCCTACAGGGGATCTTCCCGACCCAGTGATTGAACTGCTGTCACATGTATTGGAAGCGCCTGGGAAGGGACTTGGGAAAATCACTCGGGGATCTGATGACTTTGGGAAACTCAGTGATGTTGAAACCTCCCATGAGGAAGCCCCAAGGGCAGAGCTCACTGTGTGCTCTCCTCCTGCTCTCACTTCTGGGCTCAGTGGGAACCGTTTCCTACAAATTATGCAGGAAGGGGTCAAGTGCCTGGCGGGGACTGTGGCTTCCAGGACATGAGCCTCTTCCCTCTGCTGTGTCCCTCTTTACTGTAATGAGTTCATGACAGTGGAGTTTCTGGTTCCCCCTCTCCGCAGACTTTTGGGACATTCCCTGGTGCTCACAGAGAAACTGCCCTCCCCCAGCTCAGGATCCCTGTTCAGCCCCACACTCAGGGCGTCTTTCTCTCAACATCACCCAGAGAGCTGCCTGCAGACAGGGAAGAGACACCCTCCCTAGGGCAGAGTTTACAGGTGTTTTCCTTTTGGGTGACTTTCACTTACTTGATATAAAATTGGAAGTGTATTGTGTCATTTTCTTCATCAAACTCAATGTAACGCTTGAAAGCGTGGAATAGCGCCCCCTTGGTGATCTTCTCTATGTTACTGGCTGCCACGTACTGGGTTAACCATCTTCCTGTAAACTAAAAGCAAAATTCCCTTCAGGAATCTTAGTCCATCTCTGTAAATTCTGCCCGACACTGTCCCTCAGGAGGTTCCCTGCCCTTTCACTTAGCAGAAGTTACCTATCTTTATACCTAGGTATAAAATCATGTGAAAACTCATGTCAGATAAGGAATTAATTGAGGTATTAATGAGATAGCTTGAGCTATGTTGTCAATTGCAAGTGCCCCAATCCAACAGCTGTGAGATCATCCTTCGGTTTTGCACGAGTAGTGAACATATATGAAAGCCAATGAATAGATGGCACAGGTGATACAGACATCACAAACAGCAGGCTTAGAGCCAGTGAAGGGAGCAATTTTCAGTTGCAGGGACATCGATGGACTTAGCAATCCACATGACCAAACCTCATAAAGGACACTCACACGGATACATGCTAAGAACTCCTCCCAAGCTTGGACCACCATTCAAATGTCCTGGTACCTGTGAGATGTCTGTCTGAGCTTCACCTTGACTGGCAACAAGCAGACCAAGGACAAGACTGAACAGCAGAGCCTTCATCTTGTTGACTCTCGTGCCCTTCTGTTTGCGGGACACATCATGAACAAATGGTTGTTTCTCTTATGACCGCAGTTAAAACAGAATGCACCTTCAGTATCCTGGTTGGCAGAGATAAACGTTTCTGGCATTCTGTCATTTTAATAATCATATTTGTTTTAAGAGAAGCATATGTGGATGTGGTCATTTGACCTTTAAAGTGAGAAACTGCAGTATGTCCAATATTGCAAGAGGACAATTAATTATTTTCCTGCTTATCACGAGATCCAAAATGAGATGACTGTCCAAGTACATACCCCTCACTTCTGCATGGTTCTGTTAATATGGAGGAGATAGTATAACATTAATTTTCTAAAAGTAATGAATGCTCAAACTACCGCACAATTGCACTCATCTCACACGCTAGTAAAGTTATGCTCAAAATTCTCCAAGCCAGGCTTCAGCAATATGTGAACCGTGAGCTTCCAGATATTCAAGCAGGTTTTAGAAAAGGCAGAAGCACCAGAGATCAAGTTACCAACATCCGCTGGATCATGGAGAAAGCAAGAGATTTCCAGAAAAACATCTATTTCTACTTCATTGATCATGACAAAGCCTTTGACTGTGTGAATCACAATAAACTGGGGAAAATTCTGAAAGAGATGGGAATACCAGAACAAATGACCTGCCTTTTGAGAAACCTGTGTTCAGGTCAGGAAGCTACAGTTAGAACTGGACATAGAAAAACAGACTGGTTCCAAAAAGGAAAAGGAGAACATCAAGGCTGTATATTGTCACCCTGATTATTTAACTTACATGCAGAGGACATCATGAGAAACGCTGGGCTGGAAGAAGCACAAGCTCGAATCAAGATTGCTGGGAGAAATATCAATAACCTCACAAATGCAGATCACACTATCTTTATGGCAGAAAGTGAACAGGAACTAAAAAACCTCTTGAAAGTGAAAGAGGAGAGTGAAAAAGTTGGCTTGAAGCTCAACAGTCAGAAAACAAAGATCATGGCCTCTGGTCCCATCAGTTCAGTTCAGTTCAGTTCAGTCGCTCAGTCGTGTCCGACTCTCCGCGACCCCATGAACCACAGCACGCCAGGCCTCCCTGTCCATCACCAAATCCCGGAGTTCACTCAGACATGTCCATCGAGTTGGTGATGCCATCCAGCCATCTCATTCTCTGTTGGCCCCGTCTCCTCCCACCCCCAATCCCTCCTAGCATCAGAATATTTTCCAGTGAGTCAGCTCGTCACGTGAGGTGGCCAAAGTATTGCAGTTTCAGCTTTAGCATCAATCCTTCCAATGAACACCTAGGATTGATCTCCTTTAGAATGGACTGGTTGGATCTCTTTGCAGTCCAAGGGACTCTCAAGAGTCTTCTCCAGCACCACAGTTCAAAAGCATCAATTCTTCAGCAATCAGCTTTCTTCACAGTGCAACTCTCACATCCATACATGACCACGGGAAAAACCATAGGCTTGACGAGACGGACTTTGGTTGGCAATGTAATGTCTCTGCTTTTTATATACTATCTAGGTTGGTCATAACTTTCCTTCCAAGGAGTAAGCGTCTTTTAATTTCCTGGCTGCAATCAGCATCTGCAGTGATTTTGGAGCCCCAAAAAAATAAAGTCTGACACTGTTTCCACTGTTTTTCCATCTATTTCCCATGAAGTGATGGGACCAGATGCCATGATCTTTGTTTTCTGAATGTTGAGCTTCAAGCCAACCTTTTCACTCTCCTCTTTCACTTTCATCAAGAGGCTCTTGAGTTCCTCTTCACTTTCTGCCATAAGGGTGGTGTCATCTGCATATCTGAGGTTATTGATATTTCTCCCAGCAATCTTGATTCCAGCTTGTGCTTCTTCCAGCCCAGCGTTCCTCATGATGTACTCTGCATATAAGTTAAATCAGCAGGGTGACAATATACCGCCTTGACATACTCCTTTTCCTATTTGGAGCCAGTCTGTTGTTCCATGTACAGTTCTAACTGTTGCTTCCTGACCTGCATACAGGTTTCTCAAGAGGCAGGTCAGGTGGTCTGGGATTCCCATCTCTTCCAGAATGTTCCACAGTTTATTGTGATCCACACAAAGGCTTTGGCATAGTCAATGAAGCAGAAATAAATGTTTTTCTGGAACTCTCTTGCTTTCTCCATGATCCAGCAAATGTTGGCAATTTGATCTCTGGTGCCTCTGCCTTTTCTAAAACCTGCTTGAACATCTGGGAGTTCACGGTTCACATATTGCTGAAGCCTGGCTTAGAGAATTTTGAGCATGACTTTACTAGCGTATGAGATGGGTGCAATTGTGTGGTAGTTTGAGCATTCTTTGGCATTCCCTTTCTTCGGGATTGGAATGAAGACTGACATTTTCCAGTCCTGTGGCCACTGCTGAGTTTTCCAAATTTGCTAGCATATTGAGTGCAGCAGTTTCACAGCATCATCTTTCAGGATTTGAAATAGCTCAATTGGAATTCCATCACCTCCACTATCTTTGTTCGTAGTGATGCTTTCTAAGGCCCACTTGACTTCACATTCCAAGATGTCTAGTTCCAGGTGAGTGATCACGCAATCGTGATTATCTTCATTGTGAAGATCTTTTTTGTACCGTTCTTCTGTGTATTCTTGCCACCTCTCCTTAATATCTTCCACTTCTGTTAGGTCCATACCATTTCTGTCCTTTATCGAGCCCATCTTTGCATGAAATGTTCCCTTGATATCTCTAATTTTCTTGAAGAGATCTCTTGTCTTTCCTATTCTGTAGTTTTCCTCTATTTCTTTGCATTGATCGCTGAGGAAGGCTTTCTTATCTCTCCTTGCTATTCTTTGGAACTCTGCATTCAGATGCTTATATCTTTCTTTTTCTCCTTTGCTTTTCGTTTCTTTTCTTTTCACAGCTATTTGTAAGGCGTCCTCAGACAGCCATTTTGCTTTTTTGCGTTTCTTTTCCATGGGGATGGTCTTGGTCCCTGTCTCCTGTACAATGTCACTAACCTCCGTCCAGAGTTCACTTCATGGGAAATAGATGGGGAAACAGTGAAAACAGTGTCAGAATTTTTTTTGTGCTCCAAAATCACTGCGGATGCTGATTGCAGGTTTGAAATTAAAAGACTCTTAGTCCTTGGAAGGGTAGTTATGACCAACCTAGATAGTATATTAAAAAGCAGAGACATTACTTTGCCAACAAATGTCCATCTAGTCAAGGCTATGGTTTTTCCCGTGGTCATGTATGGATGTTAGAGTTGGACTTTGAAGAAAGCTGATGGCCGAAGAATAGATGATTTTGAACTGTGGTGCTGGAGAAGACTCTTGAGAGTCCCTTGTACTGCAAGGAGATCCAACCAGTCCATTCTAAAGGAGATCAATCCTGGGTGTTCACTAGAAGGACTGATGCTAAAGCTGAGACTCCAAATCTTTGCCTGCCTCATGCGAACTGTTGGCTCATTGGAAAAGACTCTGATGCTGGGAAGGATTGCGGGCGGGATGAGAAGGGGACGACAGAGAATGAGATGGCTGGATGACATCACCGACTCGATGGACATGAGTTTGAGTGAACTCCGGGAGTTGGTGATGGACAGGGAGGCCTGGCATGCTGTGATTCATGGGGTCGCAAAGAGTCGGTCACGACTGAGCGACTGAACTGAACTGAGATATTGACTGTGTGGTTTAGCCAAGGGAACACTACTTCCTAGGATACCCTTGGAAAGGCTCTGATTAGTCTGAGGTGGGGAGCAGTTCAGCACAGAGCATTTATCACCTTCTCCTGCCCCAATGTGGGCTTTTTCCTCCTAAGTACTAAGAGGGCGATCTGGTAATACGCTGCTTAAAGTTATCTGACGAAGGCATATCAGCAGTTTATTTTCAGTGATTTCCTTCCAGACACCATTTTACCCATTTAATCCATAATATAATATTTACTCACTAACTTAGTTTTTTCTCCCAGTGAGCAAAAATAGCTGGACAGCAGTTCTTATAATTTTTAGAATTTTTAATGGCAAAAGCAAATTTCGTAACTCAAGATCACTGAAACAGTTAGTCATTTTTTTTGTCTTTTTATCAAATTTTACTTATTCCATCTTCATTCATGGTAATTTATCAAATAAACGCATTAAAAGATTAATTTTTTTCTAAGTATAGAAATGAAGAAATGATGAGATTCAGGGTTTCTGAGTCAACTAAGTAAGAACTCACCCAGTGCTGCCTGCTCATGGGAAAATTCAGAGCTCAAAATCCTTCATTTTGGTGGAAGTCAGAGCTTTGAGGAGAGCTTGTCCTCTCAAGGGCATCCTCAGCTCGCAACCTCAGAGGATCACTTCCCTTCATGTTCACGTGGACCGACATAATATCTCTATTTTTTCCTTTTGCTCTCTTTTCTTTCAGTTGCAAAATCATGTTATCTCTTTTGTTCATACATTCATCTGTATATTATCCTGTCGTATTTTCAGCTGGAAAGTCTGTGTGATAGACGTTTTCCTGTCTCAGGCAATCCTGAAACCTTTTTCTCTCTTTGGTCTTTAACCCAGATACTAAATTTCCATTTTTTGTCTGTTTCTTTATCTTGGCTGCGCAATGCAGCATGCAGGTTCTTAGTTCTCCAACAGAGATGAAATCCATATTGACTCTGTACTGCGTGCAGAGAAAGGGTAGACTCTTAACCACTGGACCACCAGAGAAGTCCCTGACTCAGATAAATTTGAGTGGTCATGTGATCCCTTTGGACTCTGACCAACATGAGTCCCCTGGGAGTGTATCCAAGGCCCATCCCATCTTAGGAAATCTTTCTAACTGCCAATCAAGGGGAGAAGAGACACTAGTTATTCTCAGAGATTATTGCAACAGTTGCAATAATCATGTTGGTTTCCATTGGTCTTAGCACTCTTCTCCCATCACTGTATTCACAGTCTGTTCTCTATATCTGCATTTCTGTTCCTTCCCTGCAAATAATAGGTGGCTTCTGAGAAGTTGGTGAAACACAGGGAGCCCAGAGAGGCACTTTGTGATGTCCTGGAGGGGTGAGATTCAGTGAGGGCCAGGGTCTCAAAAAGGAGGTAATTAATGAATAATTATGGCTGATTTGCATTGTTGTATGGCAGAAGCCCAGAGAACATTGTAAAACATTCTCCACCAATTAACAGATAGAATAGAAAGGAAATAATATTTCATTCTTAAGGAAACTGATAAAAAAAAAAATCCTATTGCTTTGTACTGAAAGGTCTTATATGCCCTTTCATCGCAACTCTCTTCAATATTGGTCAAAATGTAGGCAATAGCATAATAAATAAAACCAGAACCATCTTACAAAAACATTACTGCTGTAACTCCCTCCAAATAACTCTAAATATTGCTTGGTACATCTTCCTGTTTTCTCCTCAAATTCATTCATGTTTTTGTAACTGAGAAGCCTCTAACAACAGGCTATTAATTTTGTTTTACTTTTCTGTGTTTCTTTTTTTTTTTTTTTTTCTATAACCACTGTTTTTACATTTTAGATTGTGAAACTCCTCACTAAACAGTGTAAGGAGGCCTATTGATCTTGGCCACTCAAAATTCCAGGTTCCCTCAAGGATACATGGCCAAGGTTGCAATGCAGTTAGAGTCTAAAGTTGAGCCAACAAAACACAAGCCCACTATTTTAAAGAAAGTAATTGTGTATATGACTTTCATTACAATAATATAGTATTAGATTTATTTATTTGTGCATTAATTTATTTGTCTGCACCAGGTCTCAGTTGCTGCACGCAAAATCTTTGTTTCATCACAGCTGGGGTCTTTAGTCATGGCACATGGACTCTCTAGTTCTGCTACTGACAGACCAGTGAATCCGAGAAAGGTGGTGGGGAGGCAAGCAATAGGCATTACTTTGGACAGTCGGCTGAGAAGATGGTAGACGAATGTCTCGAAGTAACCATCTTGCCAGGGTCTGGAGGCCAGGTTCTTGTATAGAGCCAGAGGGAGAGCAGTGATGACAAACTAAAGTCAAAAGGCAGAATAGCACATGAGAGACAGTGAGGAAGTAAAGTAAAAAGGATCTTCAGTCTTGCAGATCATCCGAGGATGGGCCAGCCTTCGGAATGTGTGTGGTAATTTCTTCTTTTCATAGCTGGGCAGGGTCAGTCTATCTGCCTGTGAGCTGAAAAAAGGCACTTTAACAGTCAGGCTGAAGGGTATGCTGAGGCAGGCCATAAGGTATGATTATAGTAAAAACGGCCACAGAAAGCAAGTCAAAGAAACAATTCCAAATGGAGTCACCTTTGGTTCTTCGCTAGAGTTCGGCACTGTCAAAGTCCATTCCACAGTCTTATGGAAAAAGAGGGCAGTGGCCGTTCTGCTTCATCAGAAGGACGTTCTTTGAGTGTCAAGGGACAGGGGCTCTGGGTGTGGGTATGGCATAATTCCTCTTGGAGGAGTCGTCATTAACCCCACCATAGAGTTGCCAGAACTTACACAGGACTCGAAATAGACTCTTGGAGGACACAGCAGTAATTTGTGCACCAGGACCTAGGAGAAAGGAACAGTGACCCCACAGGAGACTGTCCTGGACGTGTCTGTGGCTGTCCGGGAGTCTCTGGTGGGGGAAGGTGTGGATCAGGGGTGGCCTGCTTCAGGGTTAAGCACAGGGACTCTAGCAGTACATGCATGGGACCATTTGAGGGAGGTCACCATTATCTTCAATACTTGCACCATAGTTTGGCCCCAGATAAATATCACGGAAGGAACACCGCTCCACCCATCAACAGAAAATTGGATTAAAGATGTACTGAGCAGGGCCTCACCAATCAGAACAAGACCCAGTATCCCCCTCAGTGAGTCTATCCCATCAGGAATCTTTCATAAGTCTCTGATCCTTCTCCATCAGAGCACAGATAGACTAAAAATCACAGCCATAGAAAAGTAAACAATCTAATCACATGGACTCAATGAAACTATGAGCCAGTCCGTTTAGGGCCATCCAAGATGGACAGGTCATGGTGGAGAGATATGACAAAATGTGGTCCACTGGAGAAGGGAATGGCAAACCACTTCAGTATTCCTACCTAGAGAACCCCATAAACAGTGTGAAAAAGCAAAAAGATACCCCACTGAAAGATGAACTCCCCAGGTTAGTAGGTGCCCAGTAGGCTACTGGAGATCAATGGGGAAATAACTCTAGAAAGAATAAAGAGAAGGAGCTAAAGCAAAAACAGCACCGTATTCTGGATGTGACTTGTGATACATGCAATGTCCGACGCTGTAAAGAGCAATATTGCATAGGAACCTGGATTGATAGTTCCATGAATCAAGGTAAATTGGAAGTGATCAAACAGGAGGTGGCAAGAGTGAATGTCGACATTTTAGGAACCAGAGAAATAAAATACACTGGATTGCGTGAATTTAACTCAGATGACCATTATATTAACTACCGTGGGGGAAAATTCCTTAGAAGAAATGGAGCAGTCATCATAGTCAACAAGAGAGTACAAAATGCAGTACTTGGATGCAGTCTCAAAAACAACAGAATGGATGCTGGTCCTAAAATGGCAGAGGAATAGGACAGGGAGACCACTTTCTCCCCCACAAATTCATCAAAAGAACATTTGAACGCTGAGTGAATTCCACAAAACAACTTCTGAATGCTGACAGAGGACATCGGGCATCCAGAATTGCAGCCCATTGTCTTCGAAAGGAGGTAGGAAAAAATATAAGAGATAAAAAGAGAGACAAAAGACGTAGGGATGGAGATCCGTCCAGGGAAGGGAGTCTTAAAAAAGAGAGAAGTTTCCAAACACCAGGAAACACTCTCACTGGCAAATCTGTGGTGAGCTTTAGAACCTCAGAGGGCAACATAACTGGGAGGAATAATAAGTAAATGATTAAAACCCACAGATTACGTGCCCAACGGTAACTCCCAGCTGAGAAGTAGTGCAGATGCCCGCATCTGCCACTAGCAAGTGGGGGCTGGGTAGGGAGGCGCAGGCTACATTAATTAGACTGAGGACCGGGCCTGAATGCCAGGAGGGCAATCTGAGAGCTAACTGAAAATAGCAAAGCAGACTGCGGGATAGCTACCCCGTGAAAAGGCGAAAAGCCCTAACCTAAGAGTCCGCCAGACCCACTCACAGAACAAAGGACTGAGCAGAGCTAGCTGGCTGCGGACAGCCCATCCCCCACCGAGACAGGCAGGGGAGGACAGCCTAAGCTGGAATGGGACAATTGTGGCTCCAGAGAGGCATCACCTACTAAACTGCAAGCAGGCTTCATTGCTAAGCAAGACTTCTCGGGATTCTGGCTGGTCGACATCCGCCTGAGAATGTGCACCGGTTGTAAACCCAGAAAACCAAGCGGCAGGGACCAGAAAGCTGAAAAGTCATACCAACCTCAGTGGACAAACACCTGGTCACCTGAGCTTCTTGAACATGGGATGGACTCAAAACGCAGGCCCAGCCAAGTCTGAGCCTTTGTGGAGTACCCGAGAACCTGAACCTGAGCAGTTTTCATCTGGGAAGTGCATACAACCCAGGGCCTGCCACAGAGAGTTCACGGCAGAGCAACCTAGAGCCTGAGCAGTTTACACAAGTAAAGCACACATGCTGTGAGTAGGGGCAAACCCAGTGCGGCTGAGACACTGCGAGCACTCCCCACAGATGCCAGAGATATTTGTTTGCAGTGTTCCTCCCTCTGATGGCACGACTGAACAAGTGAGCCTAAAAACCTGTCCACCACCGCCCCCTAGTGTCAGGGAAGAAATTAGACACTGAAGAGACAAGCAAACAGAAGCTAAAACAGAGGGAACTGCCTTGGAAGTGACAGAGAAGTCTAAAGGCTACTGCAAGAATAAGACCAAAAACCAGAGGAAGGAGGCTTAAGTCTAAATGCTGAGAACACCAGGGAACTAAATGCTGAGAACACCAGGGAACCCCTGACTCCAGGGAACATTAATCGATAGGAGCTCATCAAATGCCTCCATAACTACACTGAAACCAAGCACCACCCAAGGGCCAGCAAGCTCCAGAGCAAGACATACCACTCAAATTCTCCAGCAACACAGGAACATAGCCCTGAGCCTCAATATACAGGCTGCCCAAAGTCACTCCAAACCCGTTGACATCTCAACACTCACTACTGGACACTTGTTTGCACTCCAGAGAGAAGAAATCCAGCTCCACCCACCAGAACACCGACACAAGCTTCCCTAGCCAGGGAACCATGACAAGCAACCCGTCCGAACCCACCCACAGCGAGGAAACTACACAATAAAGAGAACTCCACAAACTGCCAGGATACGGAAAGTCCACCCCAAACACAGCAGTAAGAGTAAGACAAAGAGGCAGAGAAATACCCAGCAGGTAAAGGAACAGGATAAATTCCCACCAGCACAAACAAAAGAGGAAGAGATAGGGAATCTACCTGATAAAGAATTCTGAATGATGATAGTGAAAATGATCCAAAATCTGGAAAACAAAATGGAGTTACAGATAAATAGGATCGAGAAGATGCAAGAAAGGTTTCACAAGAACTTAGAAGAAATAAAAGAGTCAATATATAATGAATAATGCAATAAATGTGATCCAAAGCACTCAGGAGGGAAACAACAGTAGAATAGAGGCAGAAGATGGGATAAGTGAGATAGAAGATAAAATGGTAGAAATAAATGAAACAGAGAGGAAAAAAGAAAAACAAATTAAAAGAAATGAGGACAATCTCGGAGACGTTGGGACGATGCTAAATGCCCCAACATCCGAGTCATAGGACTCCCAGAAGAAGAAGACAAAAAGAAAGACTATGAGAAAATGCTTGAGGAGATAATGGTTGAAAACTTGCCTAAAATGGGGAAGGAAATAATCACCCAATTCCAGAAACCCAGAGAGTGACAAACAGGATAAACCCAAGGCAAAACTCCAAGACACATATTAATCAAATTAACAAAGCTCAAACAAAAAGAACAAATATTAAAAGCAGCAAGGGAAAAACAACAAATAACACACAAGGGGATTCCCATAAGGAAAACAGCTGATCTTTCAACAGAAACTCTTCAGGCTAGGAGGGAATTGCAGGACATACTTAAAGTGATGAAAGAAAATAACCTACAGCCCAGATTACTGTACCCAGCAAGGATCTCATTCAAATATGAAGGAGAAATCAAAAGCTTTACAGACTAGGAAAAGCTGAGAGAATACAGCATCACCAAACCAGCTCTCCAACAAATGCTAAAGGACATTCTCTAGACAGGAAACACAGAAGGGTGTATAAACTCGAAACCAAATAATCAAGTAAATGGCAACAGGATCATACTTATCAATAATTACCTTAAATGTAAATGGGTTGAATGCCCCAACCAAAAGACAAAGGCTGGCTGAATGGATACAAAAACAAGACCCCTATATATATTGTCAACAAGAGACCCACCTCGAAATGAGGGACACATGCAGACTGAAAGTGAAGGGCTGGGAAAAGATATTCCATGCAAATAGAGACCAAAAGAAAGCAAGAGTAGCAATACTCATATCAGATAAAATAGGTTTTAAGACAAAGTCTATGAAAAGAGACAAAGAAGGACACTGCATAATGATCAAAGGATCAATCCAAGAAGAAGATACAACAATTATAAATATATATGCACCCAACATAGGAGCACCGCAATATGTAAGACTAATGCAAAAAAGTATGAAAGAGGAAATTAACAATAACAGTGGGAGACTTTAATACCACACTCACAATTATGGCTAGAACAACTAAACAGAAAATTAACAAGGAAGCACAAACTTTAAATGATACAATAGACCAGCTAAACCTAATTGATATCTATAGGACATTTCACCCCAAAACAATGAATTTCACCTTCTTCTCAAGCACACATGGAACCTGCTCCAGGATAGATCACATCCTGGGCCATAAATCTAGCCTTGGTAAATTCAAAAAATTGTCATCATTCCAAGCATCTTTTCTGACCACATTGCAGTAAGATTAGATCTCAATTACAGGAGAAAAACTATTAAAAATGCCAACATATGGAGGCTGAGCAACACACTGCTGAATAACCAACAAGTCATAGAAGAAATCAAAAAAGAAATCAAAGGAATAGAAAGGAATGAAAATGAAAACACAGCAACCCAAACCGTGGGACACTGTAAAAGCAGTGCTAAGGGGAAGGTTCAGAGCAATAAAGGCATACCTCAAGAAACAAGAAAAAAGTCAACTAAATAACCTAACTCTACACCTAAAGCAACTAGAAAAGGAAGAAATAAATAACTCTGGGTTAGTAGAAGGAAAGAACTCTTAAAAATTAGGGCAGAAATAAATGCAAAAGAATCAAGAGACCACTGGAAAAATCAACAAAGCCAAAAGCTGGTTCTTTGAGAGGACAAATAAAGTTGATAAACCACTAGCAAGACTCATCAAGAAACAAAGGGAGAAAAATAAAATCAATAAAATTAGAAATGAAAATGGAGAGATCATAACAGACAACACAGAAATACAAAGGATCATAAGAGACGACTATCAGCAATTATATGACAATAAAATGGACAATTTGGAAGAAATGGACAAATTCATATAAAAGTAGAACTTTCCAAAACCGAACCAGGAAGAAGTAGATCTTAATAGACACATCACAAGCACGGAAATTGAAACTGTAATCAGAAATCTTCCAGCAAACAAAAGCCCAGGTCCAGACGGCTTCACAGCTGAATTCTACCAAAAATTTAGAGAAGAGATAATACCTATTCTACTCAAACTCTTCCAGAAAACTGCTGAGGAAGGGAAACTTCCAAACTCATTCTATGAGGCCACCATCACCCTAATCCCAAAACCTGGTAAAGATCCCACAAAAAAAAAGAAAACTACAGGCCAATATCACTAATGAACGTAGATGCAAAAATCCTTAACAGAATTCTAGCAATCAGAATCCAACAACACATTAAGAAGATCATACATCATGATCAAGTGGGCTTTATCCCAGGAATGCAAGGATTCTTCAATATCCACAAATCAATCAATGTAATACACCACATTAACAAACTAAAAAATAAGAATCATATGATCATCTCAATAGATGCAGAAAAAGCCTTCGACAAAATTCAACATCCATTTATGATAAAAACCCTCTAGAAGGTGGGAATAGAAGGGACATACCTCAACATAATAAAGCTATATATGACAAACCCACAGCAAACATGATCCTCAATGGTGAAAAACTGAAAGCTTTTCCCCTAACGTCAGGAACAAGACAAGGGTGCCCAGTCTCACCACTACTATTCAACGTAGTTTTGGAAGTTTTGGCCACAGCAATCAGAGCAGAAATAGAAATAAAAGAATCCAAATTGGATAAGAAGAAGAAAATTCTCATTGTTTGCAGATAACATGATCATCTAAAAAGAAAACCCTAAAGACTCCACCATAAAATTACTAGAGCTAATCAATGAATATAGTAAAGTTCAGTTCAGTTCAGCTCAGTTCAGTCACTCAGTCATGTCCGACTATCCGCAACCCCATGAATCACAGCATGCCAGGCCTCCCTGTCCATCACCAACTCCCGGAGTTCACTCAAACTCATGTCCACAGAGTTGGTGATGCCATCCAGCCATCTCATTCTCAGTTGTCCCCGTCTCCTCCTGCCCCCAAACTTTCCCAGAATCAGAGTCTTTTCCAATGAGTCAACTCTTCCTATGAGGTGGCCAAATTATTGCAGTTTCAGCTTTAGCATCAGACCTTCCAATGAACACCCAGGATTGATCTCCTTTAGAATGGACTGGTTGGATCTCCTTGCAGTACAAGGGACTCCCAAGAGTCTTCTCCGAAACCACAGTTCAAAAGCATCAATTCTTCGGTGCTCAGCTTTCTTTACAGTCCAACTCTCACATCCATACATGACCAAGGGAAAAAGCATAGCCTTGATCAGACGGACCTTTGTTGGCAAAGTAATGTCTCTGCTTTTTAATATACTATCAAGGTTGGTCATAACTTTCCTTCCAAGGAGTAAGCGTCTTTTAATTTCATGGCTGCAATCAGCATCTGCAGTGATTTTGGAGCCCAAAAAAATAAAGTCTGACATGGTTTCCACTGTTTTTCCATCTATTTCCCATGAAGCGATGTGACCAGATGCCATGATCTTTGTTTTCTTAATAGTAAAGTTGCAGGATATAAAATCAACACACAGAAATCCCTTACATTCCTAGACACTAATAATGAGAAAATAGAAAGAGAAATTAAGAAACGATTCCACTCACCATGGGAGCGAAAAGAATAAAATACTTAGGAATATATCTACTTAAAGAAACAAAAGACCTATATATAGAAAACTATAAAACACTGGTGAAAGAAATCAGAGAGTACATTAATAGATGGAGAAATATACCGTGTTCATGGATTGGAAGAGTAAATATTGTGAAAATCAATAAATATACTACCCAAAGTAATTTATAAGTACAATGCAATCCCTATCAAGTTACCAACGGTATTTTTCACAGAGCCAGAGCAAATAATTTCTCAATTTGTAAAGAAATACAAAAAACCTCGAATAGCCAAGCCAATCTTGAGAGAGAAGAATGGAACTGGGGGAATAAACCTGCCGGACTTCAGGCTCTACTACAAAGACACAGTCATCAAGACAGTATGGTACTTGCATAAAGACAGAAATATAGATCAATGGAACAAAATGGAAAGCCCACAGATAAATCCATGCGCCTATGGACACCTTATCTTTGACAAGGGAGGCAAGAATATTCAATAGAGAAAAGACAGTCTCTTTAACAAGTGGTGCTGGGGAAACTGGTCAACCACTTGTAAAAGAATGAAACTAGAACACTTCCTAACACCATACACAAAAATAAACTCAAAATGGATGAAAGACCTAAATGTAAGACCAGAAATTATAAAACTCCTAGAGGAGAACATAAGCAAAACACTCTCCGACATAAATCACAGCAGGATCCTCCATGACACACCTCCCAGAATATAGGAAATAAAAGCAAAAATAAACGAATGGGACCGAATTAAAATGAAAATCTTCCGCACAGCAAAGGAAACTGTAAGCAAGGTGAAAAGGCAGACTTCACAATGTGAGAAATTAATAGCAAATGAAACAACTGACAAAGAATTAATCTCCAAATTATACAAGCAGCTCTTGCAGCTCAATTCCAGAAAAATAAACGACCCAATCAAAAAATGGGCCAAGGAACTAAACAGATATTTCTCCAAAGAAGACATACAGATGGCTAACAAACACAAGAAAAAATGCTCAACATCCCTCATAATCAGAGAAATGCAAATCAAAACCACAATGAGATACCATTTCACACCAGTCAGAATGGATGCTATCAAAAATCTACAAGCAGTAAATGCTAGAGAGGGTGTGGAGAGAAGGGAACCCTCTTACACTGTTGGTGGGAATGCAAACTAGTACAGCCACTATGGAGATCAGTGTGGAGATTCCTTAAAAACCTGGAAGTAGAACTGCCATATGATCCAGCAATCGCAGCACTGTTTATAATAGCCAGGGCATGGAAGCAACCTAGATATCCATCAGCAGAGGAATGGATAAGAAAACTCTGGTCATATACACAATGTAGTATTACTCAGCCTTTAAAAAGAATGCATTTGTATCGATTCTAATGAGGTGGATGAAACTGGAGCCTATTAAACAGAGTGAAGTAAGCCAGAAAGAAAAACACCAATACAATATACTAACGCATATATATGGAATTTAGAAAGATGCAAATGATAACCCTGTATACGAGACAGCAAAAGAGACACAGATGTATAAAACAGTCTTTGGGACTCTGTGGGAGAGGGTGAGGGTGGGAAGGTTTGGGAGAATGGCATTGAAACATGTATATTACCATATGTGAAACGAATCGCCAGTTCAGGGTCGATGCAGGTTACAGGATGCTCGGGGCTGGTATGCGGGGATGACCCAGAGGGAGAATAAGGGGAGGAGGGAGGTGGGAGGGGGGATTTGGGAGTGTGAACTCATGTACACCCAGGGCGGATTCATGTCTATGTATGGCAAAACCAACCAATAAAATATTGTAAAATAATTCAGTTCATTTCAGTCGCTCAGTCGTGTCCGACTATCCGTGACCCCATGAATCACAGCACTCCAGGCCTCCCTGTCAAATCACCAACTCCAGGAGTTCACTCAAACTCATGTCCATAGAGTGGGTGATGCCATCCAGGCATCTCATTCTCTGTCTTCCCCTTCTCCTCCCACCTCCAACCTTTCCCAGCATCAGAGTCTTTTCCACTGAGTCAACTCGTCGCATGAGGTGGCTAAAGTATTGCAGTTTCAGCTTTAGCATCAGTCCCTCCAATAAACACCCAGGAGTGATGTCCTCTAGAATGGACTGGTTGGATCTCCTTGCAGTACAAGGGACTCCCTAGAGTCTTCTCCAACACCACAGTTCAAAAGCATCAATTCTTCAGCGATCAGCCTTCTTCGTAGTCCAACTGTCACATCCATACATGACCACGGGAAAAACTATAGCCTTGACTAGATGGACCTTTGTTGGCAAAGTAATGTCTCTGCTTTTTAATATACTATCTAGGTTGGTCATAACTTTCCTTCCAAGGAGTAAACGTCTCTTAACTTCAGGGCTGCAATCAGCATCCACAGTGATTTTGGAGCCCCCAAAAATAAAGTCTGACACTGTTTCCACTTTTTTTCCATCTATTTCCCATGAAGTGATGGGACCAGCTCTCTGAATGTTGAGCTTCAAGCCAACCTTTTCACTCTCCTCTTTCACTTTCATCAAGAGGCTTTTGAGTTCCTCTTCACTTTCTGCCATAAGGGTGGTGTCATCTGCATATCTGAGGTTATTGATATTTCTCCCGGCAATCTTGATTCCAGCTTGTGCTTCTTCCAGCCCAGCGTTCCTCATGATGTACTCTGCATATAAGTAAAATGAGCAGGGTGACAATATACAACCTTGACGTACTCCCTTTCCTATTTGGAACCAGTCTGTTGTTCCATGGCCAGTTCTAACTGTTGCTTCCTGACCTGCATACAGGTTTCTCAAGAGGCAGATGAGGTGGTCTGGTATTCCCATCTCTTTCAGAATTTTCCACAGTTTATTGTGATCCACACAGTCAAAGGCTTTGGCATAGTCAATGAAGCAAATATAGATGTTTTTCTGGAACTCTCTTGCTTTCTCCATGATCCTGCAGATGTTGTCAATTTGATCTCTGGTGCCTCTGCCTTTTCTAAAACCTGCTTGAACATCTGGGAGTTCACGGTTCACATATTGCTGAGGCCTGGCTTGGAGAATTTTGAGCATGACTTTACTAGTGTGTGAGATAAGTGCAATTGTGAGGTAGTTTGATCATTCTTTAGCATTGCCTTTCTTTGGGATTGGAATGAAGACTGATCTTTTCCAGTCCTGTGGCCACTGCTTAAGTTTTCCAAATTTCCTGGCATATTGAGTGTAGCACTTTCACGGCATCATCTTTCACGATTTGAAATAGCTCAACTGGCATTCCATCACCTCCACTAGCTTTGTTCGTAGTGATGCTTTCTAAGGCCCACTTGACTTCACATTCCAAGATGTCTGGCTCTAGGTCAGTGATCACGTTATCGTAACTATCTTGGTCATGAAGATCTTTTTTGTACAGTTCTTCTGTGTATTCTTGCCACCTCTTCTTAATATCTTATGCTTCTGTTAGGTCCATACCATTTCTGTCCTTTATCGAGCCCATCTTTGCATGAAATGTTCCCTCGGAATCTCTAATTTTCTTGAAGAGATCTCTTGTTTTTCCTATTCTGTTGTTTTCCTCTATTTCTTTGCATTGATCGCTGAGGAAGGCTTTCTTTTCTCTCCTTGCTATTCTTTGGAACTCTGCATTCAGATGCTTATATCTTTCCTTTTCTCCTTTGCTTTTCGCTTCTTTTCTTTTCACAGCTTTAGCCTCCAATAAATATTTTTAAAAAAAAGTCTTCAAACAATAAATGCTGTAGAGGGTGTGGAGATAAGGGATCCCTCTTACACTGTTGGTGGGAATGCAAACTAGTACAGCTACTATGGAGAAAAGTGTGGAATTTCCTTTAAAAATGCAAATAGAACTGCCACATGAGGCAGCAATCCCAAGAAAACTTGAATTGAAGGAAACTCGTGTACCCCAATGTTTTTTGCAGCACTGTTTCCAATACCTAGGGTATGAAAGCAACGTAGAGGTCCATCGGCAGATGAATGGATAAGAAAGTAGTGGTACTTATACACAATGGAATATTCAGTTCAGTTCAGTTCAGTCGCTCAGTCGTGTCCGACTCTCCGCGACCCCATGAATCACAGCACGCCAGGCCTCCCTGTCCATCACCAACTCCCAGAGTTCACTCAAACTCATGTCCACAGAGTCGGTGATGCCATCCAGCCATCTCATTCTCCGTCGTCCCCTTCTCCTCCCGCCCCCAACCTTTCCCAGCATCAGAGTCTTTTCCAGTGAGTCAACTAGTCGCATGAGGTGGCCAAAGTATTGCAGTTTCAGCTTTAGAATCAGTCCCTCCAATGAACATCCAGGATTGATCTCCTCTAGAATGGACTGGTTGGATCTCCTTGCGGTATAAGGGACTCTCAAGAGTCTTCTCCAACACCACAGTTCAAAAGCATCGATTCTTACCCAGCTATTAAAATTTGAATCAGTTCTATCGAGGTGGATAAAGCTGGAGCTTATTATACAGACTGAAGTAAGTCAGAAAGAAAAACACCAATACAGAATATTAATGCATATATATGGAATTTAGAAAGGTGATAACAATGACTCTATATGAGAGACAGCAAAAGAGACACAGATGTAAAGAACAGACTTTTGGACTCTGGGTTAAAATAGGGTGGGATGATTTGAGAGAGTAGCATTGAAAAATGTGAAACATTCACACATTACCATATGTGAAGTAGATGACCAGTCCGAGTTCAACACATGAGGCAGAGCACTCAAAGCTCTGGGATAACCCAGAGGGATGGAATGTGGAGGAAGGTGGGAGGGGGTTTTGGGACAGGGGGACATGTGTACACCCGTGGCTGATTCATGTCAATGTATGGCAAAAAGCACTGCAATATTGTAAAGTAATTAGCCTCCAATTATAAACAATAAATTAATTTTAAAAAATAACAAGACGAGGAAAGAAGGAAAATAACCTTTTCCTTATTAATATTGATATTACAAATATACACAGGGGCACATGTGTTTGCATTAATATATGCATATATGTGAGTGTATATATAGGTATGTATACACATATATGTGTATATGATATTTCAGTTTTTGCCTTGGTTATGCCAGCTCTACGTGTTTTAAAGTGTTCACCCTTACTCTGTGTGCAGTTGCTTCTGTGTGTATCCACCCATCCAATCCAGCATTTCCAGACATTCTGTGAGGACACAAGTCAAAACTCCAACTGCATCCACTCTGCTACACAAGAGGGAGAACTTAAACATTGTCCTTTACCTCCATGACTCCCAAATAGGCCATGGAAACATTCATTGATGTTGCCTTTGTCAGTGGCCACCTGTAGCCATTTGGAGATCGTGTCTATGTAAGAACTAAAACATTTATTCTGTTAAATATCAGTTAGTGCTACTACTATTTTCCTAGGACTTGACTAAATTTCGGAGTTTTGGCCCAACCTTTGGAATAAGTTCTACATCATACTTTCTTAAAGAGTTCTCTGTTTATTTTTGGCTACATTGGGTCTTCTCTGCTACATGCAATCTTTCTCTAGTTGTGGCAAGCAGTGGCTACTCACCAGTTGCCGTGTGCGGGCTTCTCATCGCAGTGGCTTCTCTTGTTATGGAGCACAGGCTCTGGAGCACAGGCTCAGTAGTTCTGTCTCGTGGGCTCAGCTGCATCCTGGCACGCGGAATCCTCCTGGACCAGGAATCAAAGCCCCACCCCCTGCCCTGGCTTGTGGATTCTAAACCCTGGGCCACCAGGGATGCTCCATAAGTATCTCTGTATATTGAGTGTTTGCTAGATCTTTTGGATTCTAAACACCCTGAGTACTGTACGGGTGCTGATCAGCGTTCTCTTCCCATTATCAAGGGAATGTCCAGTCCTTAGAAATGCTCATATCTGCTGCTGTTTGAAGCATGAGAGGCTGGATGGCCATATTTAGGTGCAGTGAACTGTGGTTCAGTTACTGCTGCCTCGTCTGGCTCTCAAGTGTCAGCTGCTGCCCCATCTTTGATTCTTTCTGTTTCACTTGTTCAGAAATATGAGTGCTTCAGCTCAAGTGCAGAAGTCCTGGTGATGTCTGACTACACATTTCCCCTCAGCTATGGTAATGTCATCCTGCGCTTTCCGTGCATAAGCCTTAGTGAGTGGTATGTATGTTCCTTTCTTGGGAATGAATAACATGCATTTTAGGGACTTTCCCTTGATCAGACTGCCCCCTTCCGTACAGTACACTGGAAGTGAAAGTGTCACTTGCTCAGGCCTCTACAACTCTTTAGGATGCTATGGACTATAGCCAACCAGGCTCCTCTGTCCATAGCATTCTTCAGGAAATATTGGAGTGGGTTACCATTTCCTCTTCCAGAGGATCTTTCTCACCCAAGGTTAGAACCTGGGTCTTCTGCATTTCAGGCAAACTCTTTGCCATCTGAGCCATCAGAGACACCCATACGATGGAGCATACATAACTCTGCCCCATGTTGCTTTAGTCTATTTACTCCCTCTTCCCTGGACACCTGAGTGCATGTCTACCAAATCTACATAAGGATTGTCTCTGATTAACACCTGTCCTATGAAAGGCACAGTTTGCTGGATACTTAATGTGGACATGTGTGTATTTTAAATGAAGTGACTTTTACACAGACATGCATGTGCAAGGCAGACATTGAATTGATTTATTTAAACCCTCAGCAATCAAATAACACCAATCAGGACATGACGTAGTGACAAGGAACGATGCGATGGGAGAGGCAGTGTGAGTGTGAAGAGAGCAGGATCATGTTAATCAGGAACCATGAAAGTCGTCTTCGTGTTGTTGATCTTGATTTCACGGAGGCAAGGACATGCCTGGTCCCAGTGACTCTTTCTCTAGGTGAATAAAACAGAACCAGAGATTTAGTAGAGTCAACTGTGTGACAGCTGACAAGAGTGAGCCTCAGGCAGTCGGCTGTCCAGGGTATAGGGTGCTGGTCGCTGATCCAGTGTCCAATTCCAGGTGGACCTCAGCACTCCACATCTCTGACAGCAGGTTCCCTGTGGAATCGTCCCCATGATGTACACAAGGTTGGAAATTTCCCATTGGGGATTGATTCTACGAGCAATGATTTCACAATCATGTATATCTTCATCTAAAGATGATTTTCAGTTCAGTTCAGTTCAGTCACTCAGTCGTGTCCGACTCTTTGCGACCCCATGAATCACAGCACGCCAGGCCTCCCTGTCCATCACCAACTCCCGGAGTTCACTCAGACCCATGTCCATCGAGTTGGTGATGCCATTCAGGCATCTCATTCTCTGTCTTAAGGCTCTGTAATTGGAGTAGACAACTCTAATCCTGTAACTTTTGTCTTTTGGGTCCTCATGAATTAACTTCTTTACTTTTTTAATGTTAGAGTATAGTTGATTATCAATGTTGCATTGATTTCAGGTGTACAGCCAAGTGATTATACATAGGAAAACTAGTTTCTATTCTTTTTCAGATTCTTTTCCCATTTAGGTTTTACAGAGTATTGCGTACAGTCCCCTGTGCTGTGCAATTGGACCTTGTTCTCTCTCCATCCTGTATATAATAGTTTGCATCTACTAACCCCAAACTTCTCAGACGATAAGGTATCTGCCTGCAATTCAGGAGACCCAGGTTTGATCTCTGTGTTGGTGAGATCCTCTGTAGGAGGGAATGGTTACCCTCGCCAGTAATTTTGCCTGGAAAAACTCATGCACAGTGGAACCTGGAGGGCTATGTTACATTGGGTCACAGAGAGTTGCACACGACTGAGCAACCAACCTTTTTTTCACATTCACTTTTCAAACACAACCCCCCCGCCAATTTTTCTCTTACAAATCCCTTCCGATTTGGCAACCACAAGTCTGTTCTCCACGTCTGTGAGTCTGTTTCTGTTTTGTAAATAAGTTCCTCCTTGTCATTTTTTAGATTCCAAGCAGAAGTGATATCTATGCGAAAGTGAAAGCCACTCAGTCGTGTCCGACTCTCTGCAACCCCATGAACTGTAGCCCACCAGGTTCCTCTGTCCATGGATATGCTCCAGGCAAGAATATTGGAGTGTCTTGCCATTTCACTCTCCAGGGGATCTTCCCAACCCAGGGATCGAAAGTGGGTCTCCTGCATTGTTGGCAAATTCGTGACCATCTGAACCTTGGCATTTCATCTACACTAAACTGAAAGTTGGACTGTAAAGAAAGCTGAGCGCCAAGGAATTGATGCTTTTGAACTGTGGTGTTGGAGAAGACTTTTGAGAGTCCCTTGAACTGAAAGGAGATTCAAACAGTCCATCTTAAAGGAAGTCAGTCTTGAATATTCATTGGAAGTACGGATGCTGAAGCTGATTCTCCAATACTTTGGCCAACCAATGTGAAGAAATGACCCATTTGGAAATATCCTGACGCTGGGGATGATAGAAGGCGGGTGGAGAAGGGGATGCAAGAAAGGATGAGATGGTTGGATGTCATCACTGACTCAATGGATATGAGTTAGAGCAAGCTCCGAGAGTTCATGATGGACAGGGAGCCCTGAATATGGCATTCCATGCGGTCACAAAGAGTTGGATATGAAAATTAGTGAACTAAACTGAAAACTGTAAGTGACATTTATGGCATTTGTCTTTCTCCTTCTGACTTATTTCCTCAGCATGACCAATATCTAGGTCCATCCTTGTTGCTGTAAATAGAGTTATTCTCTTCTTTTTCTGGCTGAGTAACGTTCCATTGAATATAGGTACCACATCTTTGTTATCACATTCACCTGGATGCTACTGCTTTTAGTCACTCTTTTTAAGATTCTTTCTCGACAGAACATCAAAAGCCATACTTTAGCTTAGATCAGTGTCCTTTCTGGAGGCTTTATTAGTTTAGAAAGTTTAAATATCTCACATTTGGAACATCTTCTGAGTAGGAATATATAGCAAATGCGTGTTTCAGACAGTGTGGTTGGAAGGCATTTACTGGTTCTGTCAGAATCATATGAGACCAAACACTGATCTTGCAGAAAGCGTGAAAGTGAAAATCACTCAGTCGTCTCCAACTCCTTGTAATCCCATGGACCATGACAGCCCATGGAATTCACCACAACAGGATACTGGAGAAGCCTTTAAATTCTTCAGGGAATCTTCCCAACTCAGGGATCCAACCCAGGTCTCCCCCACTGAGCCACAAGGGAAACCCAAGAATACTGGGGTGGGTAGCCTTTCCCTTCTCCAGCAGATCCTCCAGACCCAGCAATCAAACAGGGGACCCCAACATTGCAGGTGGATTCCTTACCTAATGAGCTTTCAGGGAAGCAGAACTCTGTTTGATACCAATTATCTTGGAGGAAGAATGTGTGGGGACAACCACGAGGTCAGGACTAATGGGAACACTAATAATTTCCACCAACTCGTGGGGATTCTTGCTTCTGTCTGATGACTCTGGTCTGCAAGATTCCTGCAGGATAAGACTCTCTCACCACAGCTGCTTGGCATTAATCAACCAAACTGTTTGTAATAATATGGCTCAAGAACAGTGAAATTATGGGGAAAAAAATCTTTAGTGATACATTTAAATTGTTGGAAAAAACATCTCACATATATGAAATAATAGTGTGATCTTAATGCTTCATCTGGAAGAGACAGCATTAATAATGATCAGTGTTTACTTACAAAGTGTCAGAGTCACTTTTTTTCACTCCTCTGGACAGTTATCTAGGGAAAAACAAAATGGGAGAAATGAAAGAGCCACCAATTACTAATATTCCCCAGCATTTCCAAGTTTTCTTTCCTCCTTCCTACGTTCCTTTCTTGTAAATACGGATCTTAAAAGAGATTAAATGTGGAAGAAGACATTTTGAATAAGTTGACTTGTTTTCTGGTTTTTACACACCAGGTGAATGGTATGGGCAGGGGAAAAAGTATAATTCCTTTACCAATGTTGATGAAGTTCAGCACATTTTCTTCTGGAATCCCTTTTTCTCTCACCGTGTTGTCAAACTCCTCTTTGTATTTCGAGTCAACATTATTTCCTTTGCCTGTAAAATCACCGAGCAAAAAACAGAATTGTCGACCCCCGGGAGCCCACAGAAATTTCTGAATCTACAGAAGAAGAAATGGAACGTGACAATCAGATGTTCACTTGTAGAATCTAAGAGCTTTCAATGGTTCCCAAGGCACAAACATGTGCTTTCTGTCTTAAGAATTGACCCCAGTCCAACTTGGTGAGTAGGACACCCTACTCCTCAGCATCAGGAGCTGGACCACAAAGACTTGCCAGGATCTTCATGAATTTGGGGCTGAGTTCATCCTAATATGGAACCTACTTGCTTCTCTCAACTTCCTCGCATATATACCTGCCTTTCATATCTGCTTGTACACGAAGTTTGATAGGAACCACCTTTCCCCCCTTGCACGGACACATTCACCTGATCACACATAATAACTGGGCATGATGTACTCTTTCATGAACCTACCATTGTACCCAATAACATTTTCTGAAATAGACACCTGTTGTCCCCATGGCACACACACATCTCAGTGCTTCTGCGTGGTTACTTGAGGGGGTGATATCAATGTTCATAAGAACAATGCATTTGAAACATGGAGCATGACAAAGATTTATCTTATAAGTGTCTGTTCCAAGGCTTACAGTGCATCAGAAAACTGATATTGTATACTAACGCATACATATGGAATCTGCCTATATATGGAATCTAGAAAGATGGTACTGATAATGGACTTATTTGCAGGGCATCAGTGGGGAATCAGTCAAGAGACATATGTGCATGGGGAGAGGAAAGGAGACGGAGCGATATATGGAAAAAGAATCATGCAAACTGACATGACCATATGTAAAATAGGTAGCCAATGGGAATTTGCTTTATGTCTCAGGGAACTCAAACAGGGGCTCTATATCAACCTAGAGGGGTGGGAGGGAGATGGGAGGCAGTTTCAAAAGGGAAGGAACATATATATATACCTATTGACTTCCCTTGTGACTCTGCTAGGAAAGAACTCTCCTGAAATGTGGGTGCCCTTGGCTTGATCTCTCAGTTGGGAAGATCCCCTGGAGAAGGAAAAGGCTACCCACTCCTGCGTTTTGGCCTGGAGAATTCCACTGACTCTATAGTCCGGGGTTACAAAGAGTCAGATATGACTGAGTAACTTTCACACAAGCATATGTATACCTATGGCTGATTCATGTTGATGTTTGAAAGAAAACAGCACAATCTATAAAGCAGTGATACTTCAATTAAAAAATAAATAAAATTTTAAATATGAAATAATGTAGGCTTCATTATAGTCATGGCTAGATATTAGTTCAAGCAGGTTTTAGAAACGGCAGAGGCACCAAAGATCAAGTTGCCAACATCCGCTGGATCATGGAGAAAGCAAGAGCGTTCCAGAAAAACATCTATTTCTGCTTCATTGACTATGCCAAAGCTTTTGACTGTGTGGATCACAATAAACTGTGGAACATTCTGAAAGAGATGGGAATACCAGACCACCTGACCTGCCTCTTGAGAAATCTCTATGCAGGTCAGGAAGCAACAGTTAGAACTGGACATGGAACAACAGACTGATTCCAAATAGGGAAAGGAGTATGTCAAGGTTGTATATTGTCATCCTGCTTATTTAACTTATATGCAGAGTACATCATGAGGAACGCTGGGCTGGAAGAAGCACAAGCTGGAATCAAGATTGCTGGGAGAAATATCAATAACCTCAGATATGCAAATGACACCACCCTTATGGCATAAAGTGAAGAGGAACTCAAAGGCCTCTTGATGAGGGTGAAAGAGGAGAGTGAAAAGTTTGGCTTGAAGTTCAGCATTCCGAAAACGAAGATCATGGCATCTGGTCCCATCACTTCATGGGAAATAGATGGGAAAACTGTGGAAACAGTGTCAGACTTTCCTTTGGGGGGGCTCCAAAATCACTGCAGATGCTGATTGCACCCATGAAATTAAAAGACGCTTACTCCTTGGAAGGAAAGTTATGACCAACCTAGATAGCACATTAAAAAGCAGAGACATTACTTGCCAAAAAATGTCCATCTATTCAAGGCTATTGCTTTTCCTATGGTCATATATTGATGTGAGATTTGGACTATAAAAGAGCTGAGCACTGAAGAATTGATGATTTTTAACTGTGGTGTTGGAGAAGACTCATGAGAGTCCCTTGGGCTGCAAGGACATCCAAGCTGCAAGGACATCCTAAAGAAGATCAATTCTGGGTGTTCATTGGAAGGACTGATGCTGAAGCTGAAACTCCAATACTTTGGCCACCTGATGTGAAGAGCTGAATCACTGGAAAAGACCCTGATGCTGGGAAAGATTGAGGGTAGGAGGAGAAGGGGACGACAGAGGATGAGATGGCTGGACGGCATCACCGATTCTGTGGACATGAGTTTGAATGAACTCCGGGATTTGGTAATGGACAGGGAGGCCTGGCTTGATGCGGTTTATGGGGTTGCAAAGAGTCGGTCACGACTGAGTGACTGACCGGAACTGAACTGAAAATCATCTTTAGATGAAGATATACATGATTGTGAAATCATTGCTCGTAGAATCAATCCCCAATGGGAAATTTCCAACCTTGTGTACATCGTGGGGACAATTCCATATATATATATGTGTGTGTGTGTGTGTGTGTGTATAAATGATATGTGTGTGTGTGTATAAAGGTTCTAGTTAAATTTCATTTTTATAAAATTTGAAGAGGAATCATTTTGAAATGTCTGATGATGTGATATTCTGCACCCTATGACTTCCTGTTTCTTGGTAGATTACCTTCCAGGATCCTTAATTCGGTGAGCATAAAGATGCAGGCCTTGCACCCTGAATACTGAAAACTGTCACACCTCCTGATATTCTGAATAAAAGTCCTGACTGTGTCCGTGTTACATGACAAAGGCAATGGGAATTATCGGATGTCATAGCTACCAAAGAATTGCACTGTTTCTGTCTCCTTGCCATGTGCGTCCACATTGATATCATGTGCTATGAGAGCGTTGCTGTCCACATGAACGAGTCGAAATTCATTTTGTCCCGCATCTGTGAGAGACAGAAAAGACACAAACATCCTGACCTTAGCTTGTTATCAGTTAGATTATTGTGGCACACGGCGGGCATGAAGAACGGTCCATTGTGTATCCGTTAACCACCGCAAGGAAAGGAGGCACGACTTTTCCTCATCCCTAGGTTCTCCTACGATTAACAAGTCACTCCTTGCTGTCTTCCTAAGATGCTTTCTAGAACGTGTGTTCTAATGACCCCCTCAGATTATTTTTCTGCTTTGCTTTTTGACTTGCTGAGTCTTCGCTGCTGCCCGTGGGCTTTCTCCACTTGTGGTGACGGTGGAGTACAGTCTAGTAGTGGTGTGCGAACTTCTCACTGCAGTGGCTTCTCTTGTTTCTGAGCACAGGCGCTGGGGTGCATGAGCTTCAGTAGTTACAACTCAGGGTTCTAGAGAGCAGGATCAGTAGTTGTGGTACATGAGCTTAGTTCCCACACGGCATGTGGGATCTTCTCGGACTAGGGATCGAACCTATGTCTCCTGCCCTGGCAGGCAGAATTCTTATCCCCTGGACCACCGGGGAAGTCCCTGAGAGTTTTTTAAAACATCACGAATGTATTATCAAATCCAGGCTCAAAGTTCTTTGCATTTCTGTTGCCCCAGCCATGGAATTGGTTTTTCTTGACCAAAATCAACCTACGTTGTGTTCATTACCTTTTGTTCCTGACTGCCTATGCCAGGCAACTTTTCAGACACTTTAAATATTGTGCTTCCCGAGCCCCTCAGTCTGGGGTATGACACAGCCCACTGACGTGTCTGTTGGTGTGAAGACAGCTTACTTACCTGCTGGGAAGTGTAGGCAGTGACGTCCTAGTGGTGAGCTCCTTCCCCACCTGGAGCACTGCCCCTCCCCTCTGCCCTGCCCACGTGTCTGGACAAGAAGCAGCTCTGACCTACTGTGTGTCACCTCCCCACCCTCTATGTCCATTCTCTCTCTCCTGGCCTCCATCTCACCTTCCTGCAATCACTCAGCAACATGGAACGTTAAACTGCCCATCTGAGTTCCTGAAGCCTGCAAACACCACTGCTCAGTGCCTGAACCACGGAAAATTATCAGTGTGATTAAAAAAAAAAAAAAAGGCAGCCAAAGCAGCTTCAGACTCTCATAGCCCTGACAAGAATATGCAATTTTCCCAAGTCCATGCTGAGTCCACCAGCCTTGCTCACGTTGGGACAGCTTAATTCAGACTATGAATGTCCTCAGATTATCAGTGACCACTAGTGGTTCACCATGGATTTACCAAGGTGGACATAGCAACATCATTGAATTTACTGTGATGTTCATGATGGTGATAGGAAAACGAGAGCAAACCTATCTTCTGGGCGTCAAGTCACCATCAAGGCCACTGCTGGTAACTGGGCCTGATGTGGGGACATTTCACTGTTTCCAAAACAAACCTGAAGGCTGCAATGACTAATACCCAAGAGACCTTCCAAGAAGTCTTGTACTTCTGTTGTCTTCCTTGGTTAGTCACTATGTAAAATTCAAGCTAAAAAGGATTGCAAAAATGGAGAAAAGTAAACACAATGGAAACATTCATGACTCGACCAAAAGAAATCATATAGTGGGAATAAGAAAATGAAAGCATAATTCAGAAAGCCTCAAACATCAGAAGTTATTGATGAAAGTATGGGGAAACATTTCAGGCATGAATTTTACTAATATGTGATCATCGCATATGCACTGTGCAATTACTTAGTTTGGGCAAGGGTTATGATCATATATTGATATGTTTAAATTTTAATTAAATATGTCCCTTTAGGCCATGTAAAAATAATTTTTTATTTAGGACCGTTATAAAGAGCCTAGAGATAAAAAGCTTAGCCAACATCCACGTTGCTTTCTATAAAAGTTGTCTTTATGGTTGAACTCACGATGATTTCTTTGAATGCAAGTTCATTCATCTCAGCTTGAATGCCCTAAGGTATTTTAAGACTATTTAAAAAAAAATGAATGGCCCTGATGTGCAAACTCAAGATGGACCCCTGAGACTTCAGTTCATAAGCCTGTTGTAAATTATCCGTGAGAACCCTATGAAATACAAATTCTATACTCAGTCTCATTGTTCTTATTGATATTTAACTGCTGTGTCATGTCTGGCTCTCCACGAACCCAAGAACTGTACGACACCAGGTTCCTCTGTCCTCCATGATCTTCCAAAATTTGCTCAAATTCATGTCCACTGATGTCCACTGCCATCCCCTCCTCCTTTTACCTTCAGTTTTCCCTAGCATCAGGGTCTTTTCAAGTGAGTCAAATCTTTGCATTCGGTGGCCAATATACTGGGACTTCAACTTCAGCATCAGTCCTTCCAGTGAATATTCTTGGTTGATTTCCTTTAGGATTGACTGGTTGGATCTCCCTGCAGTCCCAGGGACTCTCAAGAGTCTTCTCTAGCACCACAATTCAAAAGCATCAGTTTTTTTTTTTACTCAGCCTTCTTTATGATCCAACTCTCACATCCATACATAAATAACGAAAAAAACCACATTGTTGACTATATGGACCTTTGCTGGCAAAGTGATGTCTCTGCTTTTAATATGCTTTCTTGGGTTGTCATAGCTTTCCTTCCAAGGAGCAAGCATCTTTTAATTACGTGGCTGCAGTCACAATCTACAGAGATTTTCAAGCCCAAGAAGATAAAATCTGTCACTGCTTCCACTCTTTCCTCTTTCTTTTTGCCATAAAGTGAGGGGACTAGACTCCATGATCTTAGTATTTTTGAATGTTGAGTTTCGGAACAGCTTTTTTAGTCTCATCAAGAAACTCTTTAGTTCCTCTTCACTTTCTTCCATTAAAGTGGTATCATCTGCATATCTGAGGCTGTTGATATTTCTGCCAGCAATCTTGATTCCATCTTGTCATTCATCTAGCCTGGCATGTGGACATGAGTTTGAGTGAACTCCGGGAGTTGGTGATGGACAGGGAGGCCTGGTGTGCTGTGATTCATGGGGTAGCGGAGAGTCGGACACAACTGAGTGACTGAACTGAACTGAACTGAACTGAACTCTGCATGTAAGTTATAGAAGCAGCATGACCGTATATACTATCTTGTCATGCTCTTTTCCCAATTTTGAAACAGTCTGTTGTTCTATGTCCAGTTCTCACTGTTGCTGACAGATACACATACAGGTTCATCAGGAGACAGGTAAGGCAATCTGGAATTCCCATATTTTTAAGAATTTTCCAGTTTAGTGTGATCCACACAGTCAAAGTCTTTACGATAGTCAATGAAGCAGAAATAATCTGCTTTTTTTTTTTTTTCTGGAATTGCCTTGCTTTCTCCATGATCCAGTGAATGATGTCTATTTGATCTGGTTCATCTGCCTTTTCTAAATCGTGCCTATACTTCTGGAGGTTCTCTGATCACTTACCACTGAATCCTAGCTTGAAGTATTTTGAACACTACCTTGCTCGCATGTGAAATGAGCACAGTGGTGTGGTAGCTTGAACATTCTTTGTCATTGTCCTTCTTTGAGATTGAAATGGAAACTGGCCTTTTCCAGTTCTGTGGTCACTGCCTAGAGTTCCAAAGTTGCTGACACATTGCTTGCAGCCCTTTAACAGCATCGTCTTTTAGGATTTTAAAGAACTCAGGCTGAATTCTGTCACCTCCACTAGCGTTGTTCATATAATGCATTCTAAGGCCCACTTAACTTCACACTCTAGGATGTCTGGCTCTGGTCTCTTTGAGTAACAATCCATTGAGGGGAGACATTCCAGTCCCTGTTCTCTGAGTTTTAGTAGGAGTAGAATTTAGGTGTATGGGGTTATTGAAGAATATTGAGACCAAGATTTCTTCCTGAACATAGTCTTTTCAGTGAAGCATTCATACTTACAGTCAACAGCATAAAAGCTTTCTTCCTTTGTGCCTGAGACATATTTTTCTATGCATTCTCCATTATCCCTGAAAAACAAAGGATATTAAAGTTGGTCGATTAAGATAATAAAAATCTGGGCGGCAGTCCTAAGATGGCGGAGGAATAGGATGGGGAAATCACTTTCTCCCCCACCAATTCATCAAAATATCAGTTGAATGATGAGAAAATTCCACAAAACAACTTCTGAATGCTGGCGGAGGACACCAGGCACCCAGAAAGGCAGCACATTCTGCTTGAAAGGAGGTAGGACAAAATATAAAAGAGAGACAAAACAGTTAGGGTTGGAGACCCGTCTTGGGGAGGGAGTTGTGAAGGAAAAGCTTCCAAACACTAGGAAACCCTCTCACCAGCGGGTTTGTGGGGAGTTTTTGAATCTCAGAGGGCAACATAACCAGGAAACACACACACACACCATGGAATACACACCTAACCGCAACTCCCACGGGAGAAGTAGCCCAGATGCTTGCATCCACCAGCAGTGACAGGGGTCACAACAGGGAGGCATGGGCTGCATGCTTAGGGTAAGGACTGGGCCTGAATGCTCTGAGGACAATCTGAGGGCACTAAAGTGAGATAGCAACCCAAATTGTGGGATCGCCAGAGACAGAAAATAAGAGAGAGAGAGAGAGAACTTTCCAGGGAAAAGCTCTAACATAAGGCACTGCCGGGCCTGCTTACAGAACAAAGAACTGAGCAAATGCCAGAGGAGAGCTGGCTGAGGACTGGCCCCTTCCCCCGCTGGAGGCAGATAGGCAGGTGGGCGGCAACCAGAGCCAGAAGGCCAGGGCAATCTTGGCCCCAGAGATGGCATTCTCTACCAAACTGTGAGCACGGTCCTAGTTGGTAACCAAGTCTTCCTGGGATCCTGGACGGTTGACACCCACCAGGAGGGTCACAGCCAGAGATCAGCTCCCCAGAGGAGTCACACAGCACACCTGAAACGGCGCTCTCACTGCACACCCAGGAAACTGAGCGGCCAGGCCGGGGAGGTGATAAGACGCACCATACACCTGGGAGAGTGCTCTAGCCAAGCACCTGGTCGCCTGAGTTGCTCTGACCTGGGAAGGGCACAAAACGCAGACCCAGTCGAGTCTGTGCCTTGGTGGAGTACCCAAGAACCTGAACCTGAGCAGCTTAGACCTGGGAAGTTCATGCAACCCAGGGCCAGCTTCAGACAGTTCCCCTGAAGAGCAACCTGGAACCTGCGCAGTGTAGACAGAGAAAGCACACACATTATGAGCGGGGGCAAACCCAGTGTGGCCCAGACACTACAAGCACTCCCCACACATGTGAGTGATACTTGTTTGCAGTGTTCCTCCTCCCCACAACACAACTGAACAAGCGAGCCTAAATAAGTGACCACTTTCACCCCCTTGTGTCAAGACAGAAATTAGACACTGAAGAAACTTGCAAACAGGGGAAGCCAAAATAAACAAAGAGGAGGGAACCACTTTTGAAGAGACAGGTGCAACAGATTAAAGCCCTATAGTTAGCATTGACTTTATTGCATTGAGCCTATAGACCTTAAAAACAAGTATAAGCTGAAACTTGGAAATATTTGATACTGAACTGACCCCATACCACCCTCAACAGCTCCAGAAAAATTCCTAGATATATTTTACTATTATCATTTAGTTTATTTTTATTTTTAAGTTTTTCACTTCAGTGACCAACCTAGATAGCATATTAAAAAGCAGAGACATTACTTTGCCAACCAAAGTCCGTCTAGTCAAGGCTATGGTTTTTCCCGTCGTCATGTATGGATGTGAGAGTTGGACTGTGAAGAAAGCTGACCACCGAAGAATTGATGGTTTTGAACTGTGGTGCTGGAGAAGACTCTTGAGAGTCCCTTGGACTGCAAGGAGATCCAACCAGTCCATTCTGAAGGAGATCAATCCTGGGTGTTCATTGGAAGGACTGATGCTAAAGCTGAAACTGCAATACTTTGGCCACCTCATGCGACGAGTTGACTCACTGGAAAAGACTCTGATGCTGGGAGGGATTGGGGGTGGGATGAGACAGGGACGACAGAGAATGAGATGGCTGGATGGCATCACAGACTCGATGGACATGAGTTTGAGTGAACTCCTGGAGTTGGTGATGGACAGGGAGGCCTGGCGTGCTGTGGTTCATGGGGTCGCAAAGAGTCGGACACAACTGAGCGACTGAACTGAACTGAACTGAACTGAACTCACTTCAGTCGCTCAGTCATATCCAATTCTTTGCGACCCCATGAATCACAGCACGCCAGGCCTCCATGTCCATCACCATCTCCCGGAGCTTGCTCAAACTCATGCCCATCGAATCGGTGACGCCATCTAACCATCTCATCCTCTGTCATCCCCTTCTCCTCCTGCCCCCAATCCATCCTAGCATCAGAGCTCTACCCACGAGCCAACAAGTTTCAGAGAAAGACATACCAAGCTAATTCTCCAACAATGCAGGAACATAACCATAAGCGTTACAGTACAGGTGGCCAAAAGTCACGCCAAACCCGTAGACACCTCAAAACAGTATCAGACCCATCATTGCACTCCAGAGACAAAAGATCCAGCTCCACCCACCAGAACACCAGTGCAAGCTTCCCTAACCAGGAAACCTTGACAAGCCACTCTTCCAACCCCACCCTCAGGGAGCAACCTCCACAATAAAGAGGAACCACAAGCTTCCAACATACAGAAAGGCCACCCCAAACAACGCAATCCAAACAAGACAAAAAGGCAGATACATATTCAGCAGGTAAAGGAACATGGTAAAAGCCCACCAAACCAAACAAAAGAGGAGGAGATAGGGAGTCTACCTGAAAAAAAATTCAGAATAATGATAGGAAAAATGATCCAAAATCTTGAAAACAAAATGGAGTTACAGATAAACAGTCTGGAGACAAGGATTGAGAAGATGTAAGAAATGTTTAACAAGGACCTAGAAGAAATAAAAAAGAGTCAATCAACAATGAATCATGCAATAAATGAGATCAAAAGCACTCTGGTGGGAACCAACCTTAGAATAACTGAGGAAGAAGATAGGATAAGTGATGTGTAAGAATGGTGGAAATAAATGAAGCAGAGTGGAAAAAAGAAATACGAATTAAAAGAAATGAGGGCAACCTCAGAGCGCTCTTGGACAATATTAAATGGCCCAACATTCGAACCATAGGAGTTCCAAAAGAAGAAGACCAAAAAAAAAAAAAAGCCATGGGAAAATACCCGAGGAGGTAACAGCTGGTAACTTCCCTAAAATGGGGAATGAAATAGCTACCCAAGTCCAAGAAACCTAGAGAATCCCAAACAGGATAAGCCCAAGATGAAACACCACAAGACACATATTAATCAAATTAAAGAAGATGAAACAAAAAGAAAGTATATTAAATGCAGCAAGGGAAAAACAACAAATGGCACACAAAGGGATTTCCATAAGGATAACAGCTGATCTTTCATTGAAACTCTTCAGGCCAGAAGGAAATGGCAGGACATACTTAAAATGATGAAAGCGAAAAACCTACAACCCAGATTACTGTACCCAACAAGGATCTCATTCAAATATGAAAGAGAAATCAAAAACTTTACAGGCAATCAAAAGATGAGAGAATTCAGCACCACCAAGCCAGCTCTTCAACAAATGCTAAAGGATATTCTCTAGACAGGAAACATAGAAAAAGTTGATCAACTAGAATCCAAAACAACAAAGTAAATGGCAATGGGATCGCACTTATCAACAATTATCTTAAATGTGAACAGGTTGAATGCCCCAACCAAAAGAGAAAGACTGGCTGAATGGATACCAAAAAAAAAAAAAAAAAAAATCCCTATATATTCTGTTTATAAGAAACCCACCTCAAACCAAGGGACACATCCAGACTGAAAGTGATGGGCTGAAAAAAAAATTTCATGAAAATGGAAACCAAGAGAAAGCAGTACTCCTAATACTCATATCAAATAAAATAGACTTTGAAATAAAGGCCGTAAAAACAGACAATGAAGGGCACTACATAATGATCAAAAGATGGTATAGCAATTTTAAATATATATGCACCCAACATAGGGGCACCGCAATATGTAAGGCAAATGCTAACAAGTATGAAAGGGGAGATTAACAGTAACACGATACTAATGGGAGAGTATAATACCCCACTCACACCTATGGGTAGATCAACTAAACAGAAGATTAGCAAGGATACACAAATTTAAAATGATACAATGGACCACTTAGACCTAATTAATATCTATAGGATATTTCACCCCAAAACTATGAATTTCACATTTACTCAAGTGCACATGGAATATTCTCCAGAATACATCACATCCTGGGCCATAAATCGAGTGTTGGTAAATTCAAAAAAATTGAAATCATTGCCAGCCTCCATTCTGATCACAATACGGTAAGATTAGATGTCAACTACAGGGAAGAAATTACTAAAAATACAAACATATGGAGGCTAAAGAACACGCTTCTGAATAACTGGCAAATCACAGAACAAATTAAAAAATAAAAATATGCATAGAAATGAATGAAAATGAAAACACAACAGCCCAAAACCTATGGGATTCAGTAACAGCAGTACTAAGGGGAAGGTTCATAGCAATACAAACTTACCCCAAAACAAGAGAAAAATAAATAACTTAACTCTACACCCAAAATCACTGTGGATGCTGATTGCAGCCAGGAAATTAAAAGACGCTTACTCCTTGGAAGGAAAGTTATGACCAACCTAGATAGTATATTAAAAAGCAGAGACATTACTTTGCCAACAGAGGTCCGTCTAGTCAAGGCTATGGTTTTTCCAGTGGTCATATATGGATGTGAGGGTTGGACTGTGAAGAAAGCTGATCATTGAAGAATTGATGCTTTTGAACTGTGGTGCTGGAGAAGACTCTTGAGAGTCCCTTGGACTACAAGGAGATCCAACCAGTCCATTCTGAAGGAGATCAATCCTGGCTGTTCATTGGAAGGATTGATGCTAAAGCTGAAACTAATACTTTGGCCACCTCATGCGACGAGTTGACTCACTGGAAAAGACTCTGATGCTGGGAAGAATTGGGGGCAGAAGGAGAAGGGGACGACAGAGAATGAGATGGCTGGATGGCATCACCGACTCTGTGGACATGAGTTTGAGTGAACTCCGGGAGTTGATGATGGACATGGAGGCCTGGCATGCTGTGATTCATGGGGTCGTGGAGAGTTGGACATGACTGAGCGACTGAATTGAACTGAACTGAACTGACACCCAAAACAACAAGAAAAAGATGAAATGAAGGACCCCATGGTTAGTAGAAGGAAAGAAATCATAAAAATTAGGTTAGAAATAAATGAAAAAGAAACAACTGACACCATAGCAAAAATTAACAAAACTAAAAGCTGGTTCTTTGAGAAGATAAATAAAATATACAAACTAAAAGCCAGACTCATCAAGTAAACAAGGGAGAAGAATCAACAAAATTAGAAATGAAAATGGAGAAATCACAATGGACAACACACAAATACAAAAGCTCAAAAGAGACTATTATCCACAACTATATGCCAATAAAATGAACAACTTGGAAGAAATGGAAAAAACTCTCAGAAAAGTGTAACTTTCCAAAACTGAACCAGGAAGAAATAGAAAATCTTATCAGACCCATCATAAGCACGGAAATTGAAACTGTGATAAAAAAAAATTTTTCAACATACAAAAGCCCAGGACCATATGGATTCACAGGTGAATTCTACCAAAAAATGAGAGAAGAGCTAACACCTTTCCTACACAAAATCTTCCAGAAAATTGCACAGGAAGGTAAACTTCCAAACTCATTCTGTGAGGCCACCATCACCCTAATATCAAAACCAGACAAAGATGCCACAAAAAAGAGAACTACAGGCCAATATCACTGATGAACATTGATGCAAAAATCCCTCACAAAATTCTAGAAATCAGAATCCAACAACACATTTAAAAGATCATACATCATGACCAAGTGGGCTTTATCCCAGGGATGCAAGGATCTTTCAATATTCACAAATCAAACAATGTGATACTCCACAATTACAAATTAAAATATAAAAGCCATATGACTATATCAGTAGATGCAGAGAAAGCCTTTCACAAAATTAAACATGCATTTATGATAAAAATCTTCCAGAAAGCAGGCATAGAAGGAAAATACCTCAACATAATAAAAGCCATACATGATAAACCCACAGCAACCATTATCCTCAATGGTGAAAAATTGAAAGCGTTTCCACTGAAGTCAGAAACAAGACAAGGGTTCCCACTCTCACCACTACTATTCAACATAGTTTTGAAAGTTTTAACCACAGCAATCAGAGAAGAAAAAGAAATAAAGGGAATCCAGATTGGAAAGATGAAGTAAAACTCTCACTGTTTCCAGATGACATGATCCTCTACATTGAAAACCTTAAAGACTCCACCAAAATCACTAGAGCTAATCAATGAATATAGAAAAATCGCAGGATTTAAAATTAACACACAGAAATCCCTTGTATTCCTATACACTAACAACGAGAAATCAGAAAGAGGACTTAAGGAAACAATTCCATTCTCCATTGCAATGAAATAGTAAAATACTTAGGAATAAATCTACCTAAAGAAGCAAAAGACCTACATACAGAAAACTTTAAAACACTGAAGAAAGAAACCAAAGAGGACACAAATAGATGGAGAAATATACCATGCTCACGGATCAGACAAATCAATATAGTGAAAATGAGTATACTATCCAAAGCAATCTACAGATTCAATGCACTCCCTATCAAGCTACCAATGGTATTGTTCACAGAACTAGAAGAAATATTTTCATAATTTGTATGGAAATACAAAAGCCTCGACTAGCCAAAGCAATCTTGAGAAACAAGAATGGAACTAGAAGAATCAAGCTGCCTGACTTCATGCTACACTACAAAGCTACTGTCCTCAAGACAGTATGGTGCTGGCACAAAGACAGAAATATAGATCAATGGAAAAAATAAAAAGCCCAGAGAAAAATCCACATACCTATGGACACCTTATCTTTGACTAGTGAGTCAAGAATATACAATGGAGAAAAGACATTCTCCTTAGAAAATGGTGCTGGAAAAGCTAGTCAACCACTTGAAAAGAATGAAATCAGAACACTTACTAACACTATACACAAAAATGAGCTCAAAGTAGATTAAAGATCTAAATGTAAGACTAGAAACTATAAAACTCCTAGAGGAAAATATAGGCAAAACACTCTCTGGCATAAATCACAGCAGGATCCTCTATGACCCACCTCCCAGATTAATGGAAATAAAAGCAATAATAAACAAATGGGACCTAATTAAACGTAAAGCCTTTTGCAGAACGAAGGAAACTACAAGCAAGGTGAAAAGACAGCCTTCAGAAGGGGAGAAAATAACAGCAAATGAAGTAACTGGCAAAGAATTAACCTCAAAAACATACAAGCAGCTTCTGCAGGTCAATTCCCGAAAAATAAACGACCCAATTAAAAGATGGGCCATAGAAATAAACAGACTTTTCTACAAAGAAGACATACAGATGACCAACAAACACATGAAAAGGTGCTCAACACAACTCATTATCAGAGAAACGCCAATTAAAACCACAATGAGGTACCATCTCACGCTGGTCAGAATGGCTGCTATCAAAAAGTCTACAAACAATAAATGCTGGAGAGGGTGTGGAGGAAAGGGAGCCCTCTTACACTGTTGGTGGGAATGCAAACTAGTACAGCCACTATTGAGAAGAGTGTGGACAATGAGATACCATTTCACACCAGTCAGAATGGCTGCTATCCAAAAGTCTACATGCAATAAATGCTGGAGAGGATGTGGAGAGAAAGGAACCCTCTTACACTGTTGGTGGGAATGCAAACTAGTACAGCCACTATGGAGAACAGTGTGGAGATTCCTCAAAAAATTGGAAATAGAACTGCCATATGATCCAGCAATCGCACTCCTGGGCATACACACTGAGGAAACCAGAATTGAAAGAGACACGTGTACTCCAATGTTCATTGCAGCACTGTTTATAATAGCCAGGACATGGAAGCAACCTAGATGTCCATCTGCAGACGAATGGATAAGAAAGCTTTGGTACATATACACAATGAAGTATTATTCAGCCATTAAAAAGAATACATTTGAATCAGTTCTAATGAGGTAGATGAAACTGGAGCCTATTATACAGAGTGAAGTAAGCCAGAAAGAAAAACACCAATACAGTATACTAACATATATATATGGAATTTAGAAAGATGCAAATGATAACCCTGTATACGAGACAGCAAAAGAGACACAGATGCATAAATCAGTCTTTGGGACTCTGTGGGAGAGGGTGAGGGTGGGATGATTTCGGAGAATGGCATTGAAACACGTATGTTGTCATATGTGAAACGAATCACTAGTTCAGGGTCAATGCATGTTGTAGGATGCTCGGGGCTTGCATGCGGGGATGACCCAGAGGGAGGATAAAGGGAGGAGGGAGGTGGGAGGGGGGTTCAGGAGGGGGAACTTATGTAAACCCGGGGCAAATTCATATCAATGTATGGCAAAACCAACCAATATAATATTGTAAAATAATTTGCCTCCAATAAAAAATAAATTAATTACATAAAAAAAAAAAAGAGTGTGGAGATTCCTTAAAACACTAGAAATAGAACAGCAATCGCACTCCTGGGCATACACATCGAGGAAACCAGAATTGAAAGAGACACCTGTACCCCAATGTTCATCGCAGCACGGTTTACAACAGCCAGGACATGGAAGCAACCTAAATGTCCATCAGCAGACAAATAGATAAGAAAGCTGTGGTACATAGGCACAATGGAATATTGCTCAGCCATTTAAAAAATACATTTGAACCAATTCTAATGAGGTGGATGAAACCGGAGCCTATTATCCAGAGTGAAGTAAGTCAGAAAGAAAAACACCAATACAGTATACTAATGCATATATATGGAATTTAGAAAGATGGTAACGATGACCCTATATGTGAGACAGAAAGAAAAACAGATGTAGAGAACCGACTTTTGGACTCCGTGGGAGAAAGATCTGGTCGGATGACTTGAGAAAATAGCATTGAAACATGCATATTATCATATGTGAAACAGATCGCCAGTTTAGGTTTGATGCATGAGACAGGAAGCTCAGGGCTGGTGCACTGGGATGACTCTGAGGGATATAATGGAGAGGGAGGTGGGAGGTGATTCAGGATGGGGAACAAATGTATATCTATGGCTAATTCCTGAAAATGGATGGCAAAAGCCACCACAACATTTTAAACTAATTAGTCAATTAAAATTTTAAAAATTAATTTAAAAGAGATAATAATCTGATGTATAATTAGGATTCTTTCTGTATATCCCCAAGAATATGTGTATAGGAAATCACCTCAGTGCTGCTCAAAAATTTGTCCTTCAAAGAGACAAAATATGTTGTCTCAGATCCAATCACTATCAAGTGACAAGGATGGCTTGTCCACACACAAAATCTGACTACAAGTTCTAAAGATAACCTACAGATATAAAACAGGCCGTGTGTAAAGCCAATAAACATGGAGAAATCTAGAATTTTAGAAAAAAAGAAAAAGAATAAACTTTTCCTTTATATTGTCTCTGAAAACTAAGAGGCATAGACATCATGACACACCTTGGGGGTTGCCACAACTCTACCAGCGACTCATTAGGCAATGAATGTGAACGTGTTTGTCACTCAGTTGTGTCCGACTATCTGTGATCCCATGGACTGTAGCCCACCAGTCTCCTCCTCTGTCCATGGGATTCTCCAGGCAAGAAGACTGGAGTGGTTTGCCATTTCCTTCTGCAGGGGAACTTCCTGAGCCAGGGATCAAATCCAGGTCTGCATTACAGGCAGATTCTTTACCCTCTGAGACACCAGTGAAGGCCTCACTAGACAATATGACAGCCAAAAATCACAAAAATTTTTAAAAAGTTTAATTTTCTTCAAATACACACTCTTCCACCATCACAATACCATATAAGGATTAAACTTGAAAGACACATGTATGCATACAGACACATTTCACACTCACACAGACACAAGCACAGAAAACACTTCAGTACACTTGATGTGCTCATATGATATTATGAAAACATTTATGTATATAATATATGATAAGTATACATTGTCACCTCTGCAACAAGAGAATAAGTGGCTTCACATATGTGCTCTGTACGTGTGTGTGAAAAAAGTGTATTTGACACATATGAAGAATTTCCATGAAACAAATACTAAAAGAGAAATAACCCTACATATACTTGATTAATTTTTGAACAGACACCTTGGAAAAGAATGTCCACAATGAAGTGTGGTCAGTGCTGTTAGTCATTGAAAGTGCAAGTGCAAGTCATTCAGTCGTGTCCGACTCTTTGCGACCCCATGGACTATACAGTCCATGGAATTCTGGAGAATTCCAGAATTGAGAATTCCAGAATGCTGGAGTGGGTAGCCTTTGCCTTCTCCAGGGAAAAGTCCCAACCCAGGGATCAAACCCAGGTCTCCTGCATTGCAGGCAGATTCTTTTCCAGCTGAGACACCAGGGAGGACCAAGAATGCTGGAATGGGTAGCCTATCCCTTCCCCAGTGAATCTTCCTGACCCAGGAATTGAACCAGGGTCTCCTGCATTGCAGGCGGACGTTTTTTTACCAACTGAGCTTATCAGGGAAGCCCTCTTTGTCATTAGGGAATTGAAATGCGTTGAAATCACTGGAAAAGAACCACAAAGTGGGAACACAATTTTATCTGAGCAGACAAACTCCTTTCATTTGGCTTGGAAAATGTGACTCCTTTTATTTGGCTTGAAAAATGTGATTCTTTGTATATACACACACTGATAACTGTTTTAAACATTGTGCTGAGTGATGGAAGGCGGGGGAAATGATTCAGAGTGTGTAATTTTGTAGTGTGAAGAGCCAGAAAAGTTAAGAATATGTAGATCTTTTCTTACCTGTGGCTCCAGGGGTAGGTATTTAATGATGAGTGAAGAAAGGGAGGTGTGCTGCAGAAATTTTATATCTTTCTTTTCAAAAACAAAACTGATTTTATTTTTGAGTGTGCTGTGCCTTCTTGCCATTCAGGCTTCTCTCTATTGCCGAGGGCAAGGGTTATTACTCTCTAGTTGCAGTGTCCAGACTTCTCACTATGGTGCCTTCCCTTGTTTTAGACCATATAGCCCGCAGGCTCAGTCATCGTAAAATATGGGCTTACTTGCTCCCGGGCACGTGGGGTCCCTCCAGACCAGAGATGGAACTCATGTCTCCTGCATTGGCAGACGGATTCTTAAGCACTGAGCCACCAGCTGAAGTGTGGAATTTTATATCTTGACTGTGTAGACGGTGAAACAATTGTGAACATGTGAAAGCTCATTGAACTGTGCATTCCACAAAGGTGCATTTAATTACGCGTTTAATTATACTTCTTTATATGCTCACTTGCTCAGTTGTGGTCAACTCTTTGGAACCCCATGGACTGTAGCCCGCCAGGCTCCTCTGTCCATGGGAGTCTCCAGGCAAATATACTGGAGTAGTTTGCCTTTCCTATTCCAGGAAAAATTGATTTCAGAAAGGGTAGCCACACGAAAAAGTAAACATAAGACACAAAAATTGTAAAATATGGCCAAGAGGACGATAACGGATGTTCTTAAGAAGTTAGTGAAAGCAGACAAGTGTTTCTACTGAGATAGGATATATACATGTGTGAGTCTGTTCCAGTATGAGTGGTTTTAATTTGATTGTAAGTATACTATCAAATGCTGAAGCTGAAACTCCAATACTTTGGCCACCTGATGGGAAGAACTGGCTCCTTGGAAAAGACCCTGATGCTGGGAAAGATTGAGGGCAGGAGGAGAAGAGGATGACAGAGGATGAGATGGTGGATGGCATAACTGATTCTATGGAAAAGTGTTTGAGCAAGCTCCGGGAGATGGTGAAGGACATGGAAGCCTGGCGTGCTGCAGTCAATGGCATCTCAAAGAGTCGGACAAGACTGAGCAACTGAACTATCAAGCATATGGATATATATAACACGTGTGTGTGTGTGTGTGTGTGTGTGTGTGTGTGTATGAGCGCTAGTTGCTTAGTCTTGTCCAACTCTTTGCAACCCCATAGACTGTAGCACCACCAGGCTCCTTTGACCATGGGATTCTCCAGGCAAGAACACTGGAGTGAGTTGCCATTTCCTTTTCTGAAAGGAACTATAGAAAGAAAGAAAGTGAAGTCACTCAGTCGTGTCCAACTCTTTGCCACCTCATGGACTGAAGCCTACCAGGCTACCCCATCTATGGAATTTTCCAGGCAAGAGTACTGGAGTGGGTTGCCATTTCCTTCTCCCATACATAATCAGTTATATATATTTATAAAGCAATCTCTCCAAGCATAAAATATTTAGTTGCTTCTTATCTTAATGGTTTAATTCCTCACAAAGCATACCTGAGTTTACATGTTCTGCTTTTTTTTTTTTTTTAATTGGGGGGTGGGGATAATTGCTGAACAAATGTGTTGATTTCTGCCATACTTGTATGTTCCTAGGAAACTGTCTGTGTTATCGTGAGCATTCCATGAATAGCACTTGGATCTGTGTGTTTGTGTGTGCTTGGTTGCTAAGTCATGTCCAACTCCTTGCCACCCCATGGACTGTAGCCTGCCAGTCGCCTCTGTCCTTGGGATTCTCCAGGCAAGATTACTGGAGTGGGTTGCCATTTCCTCCTTCAGGGAATCTTCCCGACCCAGTGATCAAACTCGTGTCTCTTATGTCACTTGCATTTTCAGGTGCCTGGGAAGACACTGGGGAAGGTCACTAGGGACTCTGACGGCTTTGGTAAACTCAGTGGTGATGAAAGCTCCAGGGAGGAAAGCCCGAGGGCAGAGCTCACTGTGTGCTCTCCCCTCTCCCTTGGCTTCTGGGTCAGTGGGAACCGTCTCTTACAAATTCCACAGGAAGGGGTCAAGTCCCTGGTGCAGACTGTGAATTCAAGGAGACGGACCTCTTCCCTCTGCCGTGTCCCTCTTTCCTTTAATGAGTTGATGCCAGTGGAGCTTATGGGTTCCCCCTCTAACTAGAGTTTTCAGGACATTCCCTGGGGGCTCTCAGGGGAACTGCCCCACTCCCCTAGCTCAAAGACCCTGGTCACCTTCACAGCTCAGGCTGTCTTGCTCTCAACATCGCCCAGAGAGATCCCTGCAGACGGGGAAAACACACCCTCCCTCAGGTCGGGGTTTATAGGTGTTTTCCTTTTGGGTGATTTTTACTTACTTGACATAAAAGTGGTACAGTATTGTGCCATTTTCTTCATCAAACTCAATGTAACGCATGAAAATGTGGAATGGCGCACCCTCGGTGATCTTCTCTATGTTACTGGATGCGATGTAATGGGTTATCCATCTTCCTGTGAACTAAAAGTAAAATTCCCTTCAGAAATCTTAGTCCATCTCTGTAAATTCCACCTGGCCTCATCCCTCCGGAGGTTCTCTGCCCTTTCACTTGGGCAGAAGTTCCCTATCTTTATGAACACAGCCCTAGGTATAAAATCATGTGAAAACTCAAGTCAAGTAAAGGAAAGACTTGAGGTATTACTGAGATAGGTTGAGCTGTCTTGTCAAACGCAAGAGCCCTAGTCCAATAGCTATGTGAAGTACCTTTGTTTTTACAAGAGCAGTGAACATTCATGAGAGCCAGTGAACGGATGGCAGAGGTGATATAGACATCACGAACAGCAGGCATAGAGCCAGTGAATGGAGCAATTTTCAGTTGCAGGGACATGGCTAGACTTAGCGATCCACATGACCAAACCTCGAAAGGGACACTCACATGGATATACATGAAGACCTACTCTGAAACTTGGACCACCATCCACATGCCCTTGGTACCTGTGAGGCGTCTGTCTGAGCTTCACCTTGACTGGCAACAAGCAGACCAACGACAAGACTGAACAGCAGAGCCTTCATCTTGTTGACTCTCGTGGCCCTTCTGCTCTAGTAGTTGAGGGTGTCCCAGGGTTTGGAGTGGATGGAAAATTGCTGACAGTTTTATAGCCTGCATCTGTTGGCGTGACACATTATGAACCAATGGTTGTTCCTCATATGGCCACATTTAAACAGAAAGCATCTTCAGTATCCTAGTTGGCAGAGATAAACTTTTCTGGCATTCTGTCATTTTAATAATGAGATTTGTTTTAAGAGAAACTTATGTAGATGTGGGCATTTGACCTTTAAGTTAGGTGAGAAAATGAAGTACTTCCAATATTGTAAGGAGGCAATTGTTTATTTTTCTGTTTATCATGAGTTCCAGAATGAGATGAGCTCTCCAAGGTACATATTCCTCACTTCTTCATGGTTCTATTAACATGGAGGAGATAGTGTAACATTTATTTTCCAAAAGTAAAGATTGACTGTGCGGTTTAGCCAAGGGAACAGTATTTCCTAAGAGACCCTTGGAAAGAATCGTATTATACTGAGGTGGGGAGCAGGTCAGCACAGAGCATTTGTCACCTTCTCCTGCCCCAATGTGGGCTTTTTCCTCCTAAGTACTAAGAGGACAATCCATTCAAACGCCCCTTAACCTCATCTGAAGAAGACACCTCAGTAGTTTATTTTCACTGATTTCTTTCCAGACACCCTTTTACCCATTTAATCTGTAATATAATATTTACTCACTAACTCAGTTGTTTCTCCCAGCAAGCAAAAAAACCTGGACAACAGTTCTTGCAATTTTTAGAATTTTGAATGGAAAAAATAAATTTCCTAACTCGAAGTCACTGAAACAGTGAAAAAGTCATTTTCCTGTATTTTTTTAAAATCAAATTTTACTTATGTTCATCTTCATTCGTGGTAATTTATCAAATAAATACTACAAAGATTTATTTTCTTCTGAGTATAGAAATGTGGAAACAACGAGATTCGGGGATCCTGAGCCAGCTAATTGAGAACACTCACAGCGCTGACCCAGTGCTGGCTGCTCCTGGGATGGATCAGAGCTCAGGATCCTCCATTTGGATTGAATTCAGACCTTTGAGGAGAGCGTGTCCTCTCAAGGGCGTCATCAGCTCACATCCTTGGAGGATCACTTCCCTTCACATTCACGTGGACCCACAATAGTATCTATGTTTTTTCCTTTTACTCTCTTTTGTTTCACTTGCAATATCACGTTATCTCTGCTGTTCATGCATTCCTCTGTATATTATCGCGTTGTATTTTCAGCTGGGAAGTCTGCATGATAGAAGGTTTTCATGTCTCAGAATATCTTGAAACCGTTTGCTCTCTTTGGTCTTTGATCCAGATATTAATTTTCTTTTTTTCTCTGTTTCTTTATCTTGGCTGCACAATGCAGCATGCAGGTTTTTAGTTCTCCAACAGGGATGAAATGCATATGGACTCTGTACTCTGTGCAGGGGAAGGGCAGAATCCTAACCACTGGACCACCAGAGAAGCCCCTGACTCAGATAAATTTGAGTGGTCAATTGATCCCAGCTAACACCCCTTATCATCCCATCACCCTTCAATCTCTACTTTCGTACCGCCAGCATTCCCAGGGTTTCCTTTTGGACTCTTACCAACATGTGTCCCCTGGGAGGGTATCCCAGGACCATCCCATGTTAGGAAATCTTTCTAACTGCCAATCAATGGGAGAAGAGACACTAGCTATTCTCAGAGATTATTGCAACAGTTGTAATAATCATGTTGGTTTCCATTGGTCTTAGCACTCTTCTCCCATCACTGTATTCACAGTCTGTTCTCTATATCTGCATTTCTGTTCCTTCCCTACAAATAATAGGTGGCTTGTGAGAGGTTGATTAAACACAGGGAGTGTGCCCAGGTTCTGTGGTGACCTGGAGGGGTGAGATGGTGTGAGGGGAGCGCCTCAGACGGGAGGTGATTAATGAATAATTGTGGCTGATTTGGGTTTTGTATGACAGAAACAAAGAGAATATTGTAAAGCATTCTCCACCAATTAGAAGGTAGAATAGAAAGAAAAAAAGTTTTCATCCTTAAGGGAATTGATGCAAAAAAAAAAAAAAATCTTGCTGCTTTGTACTTAAAGGACTCATTCCTTTTAATCCCAACTCTCATTAAAATTGGTCAAAATATAGGCAATAGAATAATAAGTAAAAACAGACCTTCTTACAAAAACTTTACTGTTGTAACTCCCCCCAGCCAAATAACCCTAAGCCTTGATTGGTACATCTTCCTGTTGTCTCCTTCTCAAATTTATTCAGGATTTTGTAACTGAAAAGTCTCTCTCACCCAATTTATTAACTTTGTTTTACTTGTCTGCTTTCTCTGTAACCACTGCTTTTACATCTTAGATTTCACAACTCCTAACTAAACACTGCAAGGAAGCTATTGACCTTGGCCACTCAAAATTCCAGGTTCACTCAAGGATTCATGACCAAGGTTGCAAGACTGAAGACCTTTTTTACTTTTCTTCCTCACTGTCTCTGGCTCTCTATTCTGCCTTTTGACTTTAGTTTCTCATAACTTTTCTCCCTCTATCCCTAGAGGTTAGAGTCTAAAGTTGAGATAATAAAACAGAATACCACTATTTTAAAGAAAATAATTGCTTCTACAGCTTTTGTTACCAAAAATGTATTTTGTATTTATTTATTTCTGCATTTATCTGTCTGCACCAGGTGTTAGTTGCTGGACACATAATATTTGTTTCGTCATAGCTGGGAACTTTAGTTATGGCACATGGACTCTCTACTTGTGCTACTGACAGACCAGTGAATCTGAGAAAGGAGGTGGGGAGGCTAGGAATACGGCTTTCTTTGGACATTCGACTGAGAAGATGGCAGACTAATGTCTCAGAGTAACCATATTTTTGGGGTCTGGATGCCAGGTTCTTTTATAGGGACAGAGGGAGAAAAGTTATGAGAAACTAAAGTCAAAAGGCAGAATAGAGAGCCAGAGGCAGTGAGGAAGAAAAGTAAAAAAGGTCTTCAGTCTTGCAGAACATCTCAGCAGATGGGCCACCCTTTTGAATGGATGTGTTAATTTCCTCTTTTCACAGGCTGGGCAAGGTCAGATTATCTCCCTGTGAGTTGAAGAAAGGCACTTTATTTTAATAGTCAGAAGGGTAGGGTCTTCTGAGGCAGGCCATTATGTACAGTTATAATAACAATGACAACAAAAAGCAAGTCAAAGAAACAGTTCTAACATGGAGTCAGCTTTGGTTCCTCGCTACAGTTCCCCACTGTCAAAGTCCATTCCACAGTCTTGTGGAAAAAGAGGGCAGTGACCATTCTGCTTCATCAGAAGGATCGTTCTGGGAGTGTTCACCATTGGTGTCAGTGTTTCATATGTTGAGATTTTGCTTCTTATTTCCCTCTTTGGAAAGTGTCTTCTGTACACCGGTCAGCTTCAAAATACTGAACTTGAAATCCAGGAGACAATAACTCAAGTTAAGCAACTGAGCACTTTTCTCTGTATGGGAAGACAAGAGTCAGGGCTCATTAAAATCGCTTCCTTGGTATATACTCCAGCTCTCTAAGGTCATGGGATCCTATATTCTTAGCATTTCTTCAGGGTTCGCCATAGGGAGTGGCTGTGGTCTGATGGCTCCTATAGGGCAGGTATTCTCCTTCTTCTAATCTTACCAGCTCATGTTGGAGGGCTGCAATTGCTGGTTCCATTTCTCAGGTTTCCCCCTTTTGGTCATGAATGTGGCCAATACTGGGGAGACATTTCATGATCAGCTCTTGTCCCACAGCACTGGGAGGCTTCGTCCAGTTTAGGAAAAAACCCTCCATGTGCCACTTTAGGTGTTAAGTTTTGGACCAGGCCCCATCAATAATTAAAAGTTCTCTGTGGATTCTGGTTAACTAAAATCCAGGAGACATTTTATCTTATTGCTTCTTCCCATGCTTAGAATCACAATATTACAGTATTTTAGGTTATGCATGTGATTTTCTCAAGATGTTTAGCCATGGAAGTATTGTTGGAGGCCTGATTACACTTTGGGTATTGCAAGAGGCAACAGTCCTTTAAATGAGACCAGATATAAGTAATGAAGCTAGTGACATTGACAGTGACATAGTTCAGCAGAGAGATACAATGCATAATTTGAAAACAAATTTAAGCAATGATTAGTATAACTATTTGTAATCCTGTTGCTTCAGCACTGCAGTGAGCTGTGGCTGAAAGAGATTGGAATACCAGACCACCCGACCTGCCTCTTGAGAAACCTGTATGCAGGTCAGGAAGCAACAGTTAGAACTTGTCATGGAACAATAGACTGGTTCCAGATAGGAAAAGGAGTATGACAAGGCTGTATATTGTCATCCTGCTTATTTAATTTATATGCAGAGTACATATAAGAAACGCTGGGCAGGAGGAAGCACAAGCTAGAATCAAGATTGCTGGGAGAAACATCAATAACCTCCACTATGCAGATGACACCACACTTATGGCAGAAAGCGAAGAAGAACTTAAAAGCCTCTTGAGGAAAGTTAAGAGGACCTACAGAGCCTCTTGATGAAAGTGAAAGAGGAGCATGAAAAAGTGGGCTTAAAGCTCACCATTCAGAAAACTAAGATCATGGTCTACAGTCCCATCACTTCATGGAAAATAAATAGGGAAACAGTGGCTGACTTTATTTGGGGGGTTCCAACCTCACTGCAGATGGTGACTGAAGTCATGAAATTAAAAGATGCTTACTCCTTGGAAGGAAAGCTATGACCAACCTAGATAGCATATTAAAAAGCAGAGACATTACTTTGCCAACAAAGGTCTGTCTTGTCAAGGCTATAGTTTTTCCAGTAGTCATGTATGGATGAGAAAGTTGGACTATATAAAAGCACCAAAGACTTGATGCTTTGTAACTGTGGTGTTGGAGAAGACTCTTGAGAGTCCCTTGGACTGCAAGGAGATCCAACCACTCCATCCTAAAGGAGTTCAATCCTGAGTGTTCATTGGAAGGACTGATGTTGAAGCTGAAGCTCCAATATTTTGGCCACCTGATGCAAAGAGCTGACTCATTCGAAAAGACTGTGATGCTGGGAAAGATTGATGTCAGGAGAAGAAGGAGACGACAGAGGATGAGATGGTTGGGTGGCATCACTGACTCGATGGACATGGATTTGGGTGGACTCCAGGAGTTGGCGATGGACAGAGAGGCCTGGCTTGCTGCGGTTAATGGGGTTGCAAAGAGTCGTACACGACAGAGAGACTGAACTTAACTGAATCCAGTTCCAGTAATCAAGTGCCCTTGGAGGGGAATAACCGATTTAATGAGCTATCTGCAGTTTCATTGTACTGGCCATGCATACTTATTCATGGCTTAATATCTGAGACAAGTGTATGTTACTGGCAGGATCAGGTAGGTAGGGAGAAAAAGATAAATGTTTCCATTTTACTCACAGAAGGCATAACTTTCCAAGTTACCATAAGTCATCATTAGTTCGAGGCGATTTTTCTTACACCTGGAAAACACAGATTTAAACCAGTAATCTTCTTGGATAGAAACCATAAAAACTATAACCATGTTTGCTAGTTATTCAGTTCCATGCAACTAATTCTTTATGTTAGCAGCTTTATGAAGCCGTCAGGTTTCCCATTAGAAGTATTTGTTTATTTATTTTTACTCAGTTCGGCATTATGGTCTGAAAGTCAGCAACTTGCCTTTATCCAAAGGCTTTTTTTTTTAATCAAACTTCTTAAAGAGGAGGCATTTTTACAAAGGTATCAGAGTGGAACTGTTGCTATCTTTAATGACAAAAGACTTAAGAATGCAAGTTTAAATATGCCTACAATACATTTGAAAAGAACCTGGTTACTGCAGTGACATATAACACTTTCAGATAATATCTAGAACCATGACTAATATTCTACCAGGACATAACATGTTTTTAGGAGCCCCATATAATCTCTAGAATATCTGTAGCATTTAGAATAAAACTAATGACTTATTTCTCATCTGTCCACTGCTCCCATGTAATTTATCATACCACATTAAACTAATTACCTTAATGTCTTTCTGTTGTTTTAGGGACCCTTTCACACATCCCAAAGTCAGCTAGAGGTAATTTGATTTTAGAAGTTTTGTTAAAAGAGCATTCAGGGGAAAAAAATGAAGTGTTTTAAAACACAATAGATTCCTAGGTCACTGTGAAAAGTAGTTATTTACTTAGCCAAATGACAATAAAAATTTTCAAAGGCAAATACAGATCAATTAAAAAAAAAAAAAAAACCTTAAAACACCTTATCAAAGGGAAAATACATTTTTTGAAAGCTTGATTTTTTTAAAAAGAGAGAAAAGTTATATTTACATTTTGCCTCGGCTTAGTTTAAAGGTTCATTTACTCAGTTAAAGTTGTTTTAAACTCAGTCAGTACTGACTGATCATGAACAAAACACCTTTGAGGGTCATTTTCGACAAATGTTTCATCACTTAATGTGTTTTATCACAGTTTTAGCTTTCAATTTTTAGAAAATTTGGAGATCCTAAAACACTAAATTATTTCTAAAAGTTCACTGAAAACTCATATCTCATTTTCAGTCTTTCCTCAGAGTTTTTATCACACTGAGCTACTTTCCTTGCTAACACATTTGTAACAGATATAATAAGATACTTTTAGCTTATATTAAACCTAGGCACAATGAAAGTATTCTGCTTAATATTATGTTTTATTCTGGTGATCTAAGACGTGTATATTACTTAGATCAACAAATTTAAACATTAATACCAGATATTAGTTTAATACTGTTTCCCATTTCACAGCAAGCTGAATTTAACTTAACTTAATTTCTCTTGTATTTAGAATTGTTGGGTTTGTAAGTTATCAGAGCTTATTCCTTTTTAAGCCAATTAGATAGAATTATTTTACAAATCAACCATGGCATTGTTATCCAAAGACAAAGATCCATACAAAGAGAGATCTGAATTCTCATTTCAAGATTGCAGTCCTAAGTCAGGTAAGGCATTGTGAAACTGATCAGTTTTCAAAAGAAGTTGGATTAAAATTGGGTTTCTGACAGGTGGAACCAGTCAAGCTCACTTGATGACACGGCCGGATATTTGCAGAAAAAGAAATTTCTAATTATTTTGGACAAACCAACTTCTAAACTACGTTACACTCTCTAAAATTCGGATGTAAAAAAGGCATCACAGATGAGCCTTGCTGAGAAGACCAATAGGACATTTTCATTTCAAAAAATATAAGCGTGTTCTGCCTAGGATGACTTTTTTCCACTTTTTTCTTTAATATTCACAAGCATCTTACGATGAAAAAGGAAGGTTTTGGAGTGGGAAGATAATCACGATGGCGTGATCACTCACCTGAAACCAGACATCTTGGAATGTGAAGTCAAGTGGGCCTTAGACAGCATCACTACGAACAAAGTTAGTGGAGGTGATGGAATTCCAATTGAGCTATTTCAAATCCTGAAAGATGATGATGCTTTTAAAGTGCTGCACTCAATATGCCAGAAAATTTGGAAAACTCAGCAGTGGCCACAAGACTGGAAAAGGTCAGTCTTCATTCCAATCCCAAAGAAAGGCAATGCCAAAGAATGCTCAAACTACCGCACAATCGCTCTCATCTCACACGCTAGTAGTCATGCTCAAAATTCTTCAAGCCAGGCTTCAGGAATATGTGAACCGTGAACTTTTAGATGTTCAAGCAGGTTTTAGAAAAGGCAGTGGCACCAGAGATCAAATTGGCAACATCTGCTGGATCATGGAGAAAGCAAGAGAGTTTCAGAAAAACATCTATTTCTGCTTCATTTACTATGCCAAAGCCTTTGACTGTGTGGATCACAATAAACTGTGGAAAATTCTGAGAGAGATGGGAATACCAGACCACCTGACTTGCCTCTTGAGAAACCTGTATGCAGGTCAGGAAGAAACAGTTAGAACTGGCCATGGAACGACAGACTGGTTCCAAATAGGAAAAGGAGTACGTCAAGGCTGTATATTGTCACCCTGCTTATTTAACGTATATGCAGAGTACATCATGAGGAACGCTGGGCTGGAAGAAGCACAAGCTGGAATCAAGATTGCTGGGAGAAACATCAATTACCTCAGATATGCAGATGACACTACCCTTATGGCAGAAAGTGAAAAGGAACTCAAAGGTCTCTTGATGAAAGTGAAAGAGGAGAGTGAAAAATTTGGTTTGAAGCTCAACATTCAGAAAATGAAGATCATGGCGTCTGGTCCCATCACTTCATGGGAAATAGATGGGGAAACAGTGGAAACAGTGTCAGACTTTATTTATTTATTTTGTTCTCCAGAATCACTGCAGATGGTGATTGTAGCTCTAAAATGAAAAGACGCTTACTCCTTGGAATGAAAGTTATGACCAACCTCAATAGCATATTAAAAAGCAGAGACATTACTTTGCCAACCAAGTTCCGTCTAGTCAAGGCTATCGTTTTTCCTGTAGTCATGTATGGATGTGAGAGTTGGACTGTGAAGAAGGCTGACCACCGAAGAATCGATGCTTTTGAACTGTGGTGTTGGAGAAGACTCTTGAGAGTCCCTTGGACTGCAAGGAGATCCAACCAGTCCATTCTAAAGGAGATCAATGCTGTGTGTTCATTGGAAGGACTGATGCTAAAGCTGAAACTGCAATACTTTGGCCACCTCATGAGACGAGCTGACTCACTGGAAAAGACTCTGATGCTGGGAAAGGTTGGGGGCGTGATGAGAAGGGGACGACAGAGAATGAGATGGATGGATGGCATCACCGACTCGATGGACGTGAGTTTGAGTGAACTCCGGGAATTGGTGATGGACAGGGAGGCCTGGCGTGCTGTGGTTCATGGGGTCGCAAAGAGTCGGACACGACTGAGTGACTGAACTGAACGGAACTGAAAGGATTTTTGGAGCCACTCTTGTGGTGCTATAAAGACCATGGTTGTGAAACAGGATCGTCTTGTTTTTCTTTTTTTGAAAGAATTTGGTTGGCCACCTTCGTGAAACTGAAGGACCTGACATACCCATTTACCTGTTTTGGAAAGCTTTACTTTTCCTCATTTAGCTTAAGAGAGAAGACCTCTTGGGATGGCTCAGAGGCAACACCTTGGCTCCTGTAAGTCAGTTTGGAACAAAGGGGAAAGAGTTGAAGGTAACAGGAAAGAGAGATCTAGGAGTCTGCCTCATCCTGCCACAAGGGAAGCGGCCAGGGGGAAGTGGGCTCAGTGATTTCTTGAACCAACCTTTACCTAGTTTGCCTTGAAGTTGTCTTGCTGGGGGCAACATTGATAGTCTGGCCTGCTTCCTTATGCCTTATGAGGTCACAGTCAACTTCAAGTGGCAGATGGCCTAATGGTTTTTACGTACCTGATTCATGCCTGCAGGATACTAATTGACCTGGTTTTTCGGCTCAAGGGAGGAAGGGGAAATGAGAACCCTCACTTGCTTGGGTGGTAGCTCCTAATGGGGCACAGTGGGCTATGTGGCTCGGAACAAACGAGAGAGTAACCCTAGCCAGATTTCCTCGATTGCTTCCACAGTCAATAGCCTGTTTGCAGAGGATTTGAGGAGAGAGAAATGTAAGCGTGTGCGCGTTGGGACATTAGAAGAAACACTTCTCATTTCAGCTCGAGCAGTTAGTACAGGATGCCTGCACGTTACCAAAGTAGCCAGAATAAACCCAAACCTAGGCAGTTGAAAGTAGCAGTAATATGATTTCCCAGCCCCTTAAGATCTTTGAACTTTGTCCAAAAGGTTGGAGTTTTTCTTCGCAGGGGGTGCTCCCTAAATTGGAGCTGAAGCTCCCCACTGTCAAAGTTATCTAGCGCTCCTCTAGGGGAATTAGAATCAGACTACTCAATTCCTTGGGAGTATGTGGCAGTCCCTGGGCCTCTTAATTTAGGACCAGTGTGTTACTCTCCTTTGTAAAGTGCTTCAAACTGCCAAATTCTCAAAATGGGGGGTATTGAGGGGTCGTTGCTCTTTTGGTCTTAACCTATGTTATGTACGTCCTGAAGTACTTTCCTTTGGAATAAATTTAATGTCTCCCATTTTTATAAGTTTGATAACACCAAGACACAAAACAATGTAGGCAAACTCCAAGCAAGAAGGCACAGCAAATTCCAACATCATTACACAGATGAGCGTGTGTTGTGTCAGTCAGTCAGTTGAGTGTGACTCTTTGTGACCCTGTGGACTGTAGCACACCAGGCTCCCCTCTCCGTGCGATACTCCAGACAAGAACATAGGAGTGGGTTGCCATTCCCTTCTCCAGGGGATCTTTCCAAACCAGGGATGGAACCTGGGTCTTCTGCTTTGCAGGCAGATTCTTTATTGTCTAAGCCACCAAGGAGGCCCTTCTAATAAAGTGAAGTTACTCAGTTGTGTCCCACTCTCTGTGACCCCATGGTCTGTAGCCCACCCGTCTCTCCTGTCCGTTGGATTCTCCAGCCAAGAATACTGGAGTGGGTTGCCAAACCACTTCACAAATTATGTAAATAAATTTACCCTATGAAACATGAACTAATTCCAACTAGGCTACCCACCTCCACCGGAACTAGTTCCCTAATGAACCAGTTCCAATTGAACCAGTTCTCAGGTAAATAAATTTTGCCCTAATAAAACAAATGAGGAGGGGAGCCTTCCACTCCTGGGTGACAGGTCGGTCTCAGGTTGGCTAGCGGCGGCAGTGAGGCAAGGGAGCTCTCCACTCCAGGGCATCCTACAACCGTGGTTCCAGCTTTCTTCACACCGCCTTCATGGTGACACCAGAAGGTCCTTTGCCCCAGTCCCGTGCATCACATTGGTCAACACTCAATGGCTGGTGAAGCTTTCCAAGCTCAGCGAAGACCTGCAGTGGAACATCCAGGGTGCCAGGCATGTCAGCTGGCTATGTAGAGTGGCTGAAGTGCACGACCCTGATAGGTCAGCACCTGACAAAACATGGTCCACTGGAGGAGGGAATGGCAAACCACTTCAGGATTCTTGCCTTGAGAAACCCCTGAACAGCATGAAAAGGCAAAAAGATATGACACTGGAAGATGAGCCTGCCAGGTTAGTAGGTGTCCAATACGTTACTAGGGAAGAGTGGGGAAACAGCTCCATAAGGGATCAAGTTCAGTTCAATTCAGTCGTTCAGTCGTGTCAGACTCTTTGTGACCCTTTGCAAAATTTGTGACCCTTTGCTTCCTTGTCCATCACCAACTGCTGGAGTCTACCCAAACTCATGTCCATAGAGTCGGTGATGCCATCCAACCATCTCATCCTCTGTCGTCCCCTTCTCCTCCCGCTCCCAATCCCTCCAAGCATGAGGGTCTTTTCCAATGAGTCAGCTCTTGGCATCAGGTGGCCAAGTATTGGAGTTTCAGATTCAACAGCAGTCCCTCCAATGAACACCCAGAACTGATCTGCTTTAGGATGGACTGGTTGGATCTCCTTGCAATCCAAGGGACTCTCAAAAGTCTTCTCCAACACCACAGTTCAAAAGCATCATTTCTTCTGTGCTCAGCTTTCTTTATAGTCCAATTCTCACATCCATATATGACCACTGGGAAAACCATAGTCTTGATTAGACAGACCTTTGTTGGCAAAGTAATGTCTCTGCTTTTTAATATGCTATCTAGGTTGGTCATAACTTTCCTTCTAAGGAGTAAGTGTCTTTTAATTTCATGGCTGTATTCACCATCTGCAGTGATTTTGGAGCCCCCCAAAATAAAATCAGCCACTGTTTCCCCATAAGAGGCAGAGCTAAAGCAGAAACATTGCTCTGTTGTGCATGGGTCTGCTGTTGAAAGTAAATTCCGATTCTGTAAAGAGCAATATTGCATTGGAACCTGGAGTGTTAAGTCCATGAGTCAAGGTAAATTGGAAGTGGTTAAACAGGAGATGGAGAGAGTGAACACTGACATTTTAGGAATCCGTGAAATTAAATGGACTGGAATGGATGAATTTAATTCAGATGACCATTATATCCACTACTGTGGACAAGAATGCCTTAGAAGAAATGGAGTAACCCTCACAGTCCACAAGTCCAAAATCCAGTAATGGGGGAGCAATCTCAGAGATGAGGGAATGATCTCTGTTAGCTTCCAAGGCAATTCAACATCACATTTATCCAAGTCTATGGCCCAAACACTAGTGCTGAAGAAAGTGAAGTTGAATGATTTTATGAAGATCCACAAGACCTTTTAGAACTAAAACCATATGTCATAGGGGACTAGAATGCAAAAGTAGGAAGTCAAGAGATACCTGGAGTAGCAGACAAGTTCGGCTTTGGAGTACAAAGAGAAGCAGGACAAAAGCTAACAGAGTTTTGGCAAGAGAATGCATCGCAAACAGCTTCTTTTAACAGCCCATGTGGTGACTCTACACATGAATGTCACCAGATGGTCGGTACCAAAATCAGATTGGTTATATTCTTTGCAGTTGATGAAGGAGAAGCAATATAAAGTGAGCAAACATAGGACCTAGTGCTGACTGTGGCTCAGATCATCAGCTCCTTATTGCAAAATTCAGACTTAATTGAAGAAAGTAGGGAAAACCACTCGACCATTCAGGTATGACCTAAATCAAATCCCCTATGATTATATAGGGCTTTCATGATAGCTCAGTTGGTAAAGAATCAGCCTGCATTGCCGGAGACCCCGGTTCAATTCTTAGGTTGGGAAGACATCCTGGAGAAGGGATAGCTACCCACTCCAGTATTGTTGGGCTTCCCTTATGGCTCAGCTGGTAAAGAATCTGCTTGCAATGTGGGAGACATGCGTTCTATCCCTTAGTTGGAATGATTCCCCTGAAGAAGGGAAAGACCACCCACTCCCGTATTCTCACCTGGAGAATTCCATGGACTCTATAGTGGACAGAGACCACTGAGCGCCTTTCACTTTCATAGAATTTCAGGAAGGGAAAATAGTTTAATATGATTCATATGATCATATATCAATGAGTGACTTTCTCCAAGTTTAGTGATATTTCTTGTTTACTTCTTGGGTTTGAATAAAATCTTCTTGACCTGCAACTTTTTGGAGCATTCTATTCAATGTCCTTGATAGATAAAGGACAGTACAATTTTTCTGCTTTATCATGCATTACTTGTCATGACACATCTTTCAAGTAATGTGTCCATTTCTATGGAATGTCAATTTCAATAACATAAATCTGTTTATAGTTTTGTCATGTTCTTTATTTGTGTAATTTGTTATGATAATCCATTTTTAATAAATATAGTTATGAAAAGACACAGTCAAACACATATGTGTCTGTATGTATTTGAACGAGTGTAATTTGCTCAGTTGTATCTGACTCTTTATGACCCCATAGATCATATAGTCCATGGAATTCTCCAGGCCAGAATACTGGAGTACTGGAGTGGGTGGCCTTTCCTAGTGAGGGAATGTTATAAAATATCAGTCCTTCAGCTCAATTGAAGAAGTGCTGGTGTGGTCAGAATACGCATGTTTCCTCAATTGTGGCCCATGGCATCTCCCACTTTCTCTCTACGAACCTTAGAGAGTGGAACACAAGTTCCTTCCCCTGTGATGAATATGATGCTTTCTAGGGACATCTTTCTGGAACAGATTGCCTCCTTCCACTGCAGTAAGAGGATCCATACCTCTCTCCCCCGTCCCATGATGGTTTAGTCTTTTTTCTCCTTCTCCCCTTAATACCTCTAGGACATCTCTATTTACCCATCCTCAGAATTGTCTCTGATGAAACACCTATCCCTTAAAAGGCATATGTTTCTGGATGGGTAAATTTAATATGTGTATTTGTGAGTTTTTATTTATTTATTTATTTTTGTAGTAGAGCCTGAAGTCCGGCAGGTTGATTCCCCCAGTTCCATTCTTCTTTCTCAATATTGCTTTGGCTATTCAAGGTTTTTTGTATTTCCATACAAAATGTGAAATTATTTGTTCTAGCTCTGTGATAACCACTGTTGGTAGCTTGATAGGGATTGCATTGAACTTACAAATTACTTTGGGTAATATATTCATTTTTACAATATTTATTCTTCCAATCCACAAACACGGTATATTTCTCCATCTATTAGTGTCCTCTCTGATTTCTTTCACCAATGTTTTATATTTTTCTATATATAGGTCTTTTGTTTCTTTAGGTAGATATATTCCTAAGTATTTTATTCTTTTCATTGCAATGGTGAATGTAATCCTTTCTTTAATTTCTCTTTCTATTTTCTCATTATTAGTGTATAGGAACACAAGAGATTTCTGTTTGTTGATTTTATATCCTGCAACTTTACTATATTCATTGATTAGCTCTAGTAATTTTCTGGTAGAGTCTTTAGGGTTTTCTGTGTATAGGATCATGTCATCTGCAAACAGTGAGAGTTTTACTTCTTTTCCAATCTGGATTCCTTTTATGTCTTTTTCTACTCTGATTGCTGTGGCCAAAACTTCCAAAATATGTTGAATAGTAGTGGTGAGAGTGGGCACCCTTGTCTGTATTTGTGTGTTTTAAAAGGGAGACTTTCAGTAAAGACACAAGTAAGTCCATTATATATTAACCTAATTTATCTAAACCCTCAGAAATCAAATGCCACCAGACAGGACGTGATTAGTGACCAGGAGAGATGAGATGAAAAAGGGAGTATGAGTGTAAAGAAAGAAGGATCATGTTAATCAGGAACCAGGAAAGTCACCTTCTGGTTGTTGATCTTGATTCCAGGGATACGAGGTTGTGTCTGGTCTCAATGACTCCTCTGTAGGTAAATAAAACAAAAACAAATAATTAATAGAGTCGACTATGTGATGGCCACCAGGGGTGAGACTTTATGATGGCTGTCCAGGGTACAGGAGCCGGTAGCTGATCCAATGTCAGAATCTTGGTGGACCTCACTAGTCCACATCTCTGTGATGTGGGTCGGGGTCCCTGTGGAATTTTCCCCAAGAAGTACCTATGGGGTGACATTTCCCATTTGAGATCGATTCTAGGAGGGATGGTTTCTGAATTCAAATTCATGGGAAAGGTTCATTTCAAGATGATTTCCTCGATCTGTGGTTGGGGCAAGCTCCCCTAATTCCACGGTTTTGTCTTTGGGATCTTCAAGAATCAACGTTTAAATTTTTATTTTATATTCGAGTATAGTTGATTAACAGAGTTGTATTAGTACAATGGAGCAGGAACTGGCAACCCACTCCAGTATTCTCGCCTGGAGAATTTCATGGACAGAGGAGCCTGGCGGGCTATAGTCCACGCCACGGGGTTGCAAAGAGTCGGACATGACTGAGCAGCTAACACATTAGTACAGTAGTACTGCAAGGTTAATAATTTATACACACATATTATATGTTAATATCTTTTCTTTTTCAGATTATTTTCCTGTTTAAGTTTTTTACAGAATATTGTGTTTAGCTTCCTCTGGTGTATTGTACAACTTTCTCGTGTATCCATCTTGTATACAGTAGCTTACATTTGCTAGTCCCAAATTTCCTATCCTCTTCTTACCCAGCGTCCTGCTCCTTGGTGAACACAAGTGTGTTCTCTACATCTGTGAGTCTGTTTTGTAAATAGCATCTTCATTTTATACTTTAGATTCCACGTACAAGTAATACCATGTGATCTTTCTTTCTCATCCTGACTGGCTTCACTTAGTATAATAATCTCTAGCTGCATCCATGTTTCTGCAATCGGCATGATTTCCTTCTTTTATGACTAATACTCTATTGAATGTATGCAGCACATATTTTGTGTCATGTTCACCTGGAAGCTAAAGTTTTCCTTTGCTTTTTATCTTTCATCTTTTTTTCTCTACAGAAATTTAAAAGCCACACATGAGTTTACATTAGTGTCATTTTCAAATCTCTCTGATGCTTAATATAGAAAGTTTAAAGATTTCATTTTAAGAAAGTCTTCTTCTGAGGGGAAATATATTTCAAAGTCATGTTTCAATATGGTTGGAGGGCCTTTACTGGTTCTATCAAAGTCATGTGTCATGAAACACTGGTGTTGCAGGAACCACGAGCTCTATTTAATCCAGTTCTCATAGAGGGGGGATGTGTGTGGACAACCATGAAGTCAGGACTGATGGGAACATGAATTAGTTTCTATCAGCTTGTGGTATTGCTGCTTCTCTCTGACAACGCTGGTCTGCACGATTCCCGAAGGATAAGGCTCTCTCACCAAAGATGCTCAGCATTAATCAACCAACAAATTTGCAATTTAATATGGCTCAGGAGAAGAAAAATAACCTAATGTAACCTAGTTCTCTAGTGACAGAATGTAAGCTGTTGGGACAAAAAAACCATTAGCTACAAAATTTGGCAGATATGAAATCACCAAGTTTCCTTTTGAATTATTTAATGAGAACAGAAATAGTAACAGACGTTTTTAACTTACACTCAGGATGTTTTGAAATTCGTAGCTTTCCTCAGGGAAGCTAGTCATCTGGGGAAGTTGAAAAGGACAGAAAAAAATTGCACAAGATGGGGTCAGGGAGAGTCGGACACGACTGAGCGACTGAACTGAACTGAACTGAACTACCATTTCCCAGAATTTCCAGGTTTTTTTTTTTTTTTTAAGTAAGAGACTGTATAAAAGATTATTTATGGAGAAAGAAATTTTAAATAAATTGATTTGTTTCCTAATAAAATATTTACCGATTGGGTGAATGATACATTTCGGGGAAAGTATAATTCTACTACCACTTTTGATGAAATTCATGATATTTTTCTCATCAGTCCCTTTCTCTTCCGTCAGCTCCTTGAACTTCTGCAAGCCTTCCTCTTCAATATTTGTTTTAACTGAATATTACCGTGCAGAAAACAAACTTTTTACGTCTTAGAGAAAGTTACATCCCAGAGAATTTCTGAATACAGAACAAGAAGTTGAGTGTGCAAGTCATATCTTGTTACCATTAAGCTTCAAACAGTTTCGATTTCCCATGACACAGATGTTTTTTGTCTGTCTTAAGAATTAATCCCCATCCAACTCTGTAACTTATTGCCACCAGCATAGGCAGCAAGATCCGAAGACTCACAGGAGCTTCATGGATTTGGGGCTCCATCTATCACAGGATAGAACCTCCTTGCTTATTTATTTATTTATTTTCTAAATCAAATTCCTAGTTTCTATATCTACCACTTCTGTCTTGTTTTGGTCCCAAATAAATAGCGAACAGGTTTCTCCCCTGAGAGAGATATGTTCACTACATCAGACATGATAATGGGAGATGATTTTTTGTTGGTGGTGTTAAATTAGCCCACTGTTCTCACTAGTAATGTTTCTGTAAGAGACCGATGTTTTTCCAATGGTATTCACACCTCTCAGTGCTTCTATATGGTTATTTCGGCTGATTTCAATGTTCATAGGAGAAGGCAATGGCACCCCACTCCAGTACTCATGCCTGGAAAATCCCATGGACGGCGTAGCCTGATAGGCTGCAGTCCATGGGGTCGCAAATAGTCGGACACAACTGAGCGACTTCACTCTCACTTTTCACTTTCAAGCATTGAAGAAGGAAATGGCAACCCACTCCAGTGTTCTTGCCTGGAGAATCCCAGGGATGGGGGAGCCTGGTGGGCTGCTCACAGTCACACAGAGTCGGTCACGACTGAAACGACTCAGCAGCAGTAGCAGCAATGTTCATAAAAACAATCATTTGAAAAATTGAACAGGATGAATATTTATTCTAAAAGTTTCTGTTCCAAGGCTTCAAGTGTACTGTGCAACTAGTATCACTGAAAAAATTGAGTGTAGCCTCATTATAGCCATGGCTTGAAATAAATTGTGGTGTTTAAAACAAAGCAAAAAAAAAAAAAAAAAGGAAAGTAGACACACCAATGCAACATTTTGATTGTCCTCCCTTTAAAAATTTTTTTAATTAAGAATATTCATTAAAAATCAGTTTATCTTTCAATTACCACAGGTCGTATAATTTTGAAATTTCTGATGATCTGACCACCTCTACCCCTATGAGCTCCTCTTTCTTGGTAGATTACTTTCCAGACTCCTTAATTCCGGGAACAAAAAGACCTAGGTCCTGTAGACTGAGCAATGGAAATTGTCACCATACAATGACTTTGTGGATGAAAATGGTGAGGATGGAAATGTTTCATGATCTTGTCCTGTGGATAGGAGGGTGTCATACGAACCAAATATTCCAGTCAGTACTGTCTTCTTGCCGTGTTCATCCACGTTGTTGTTATGTGCTACCAGGACGTGTTTGGATGCATAAGCAACTTCAAATACATTTTTACCCTCATCTGTGAGAGAGAGAAAAGACACATATATACGACCTTGCCTTAATTTACTGTCAATTGAATATATTGTGACATTTTGAGGGTAGTAGCACCAGTACATGCTATACTGATCTCTGTCTCACTCCGTGGGTGGGCCGAATGCAATGGTTGTTATGACAGAAAGAAAAGCAGGCAAGACTTTTGCATTCCCAAATTTTCATACACTTGATTGGTTACATTTGAACTGTAATGAAATACGTATCACTTATGCCGTGTAAACTTAGGAATATATTTTGTGCTGTTATTAAAGAACTTAGGAATATAAATGTTAGCCAGCATCCCCATGGCTTTCAACAGAAGCTGACTTTGCAGTTGAACTCAGGACGATTTATTTGGATTTAAGTTCATTCACTGAGCCTTGAGTGGATTAAGATGTTTTAATATTGATTTTTTTTAAAGTGAATGATATTGATGTACAAAACTTAGTTTCTTGCGATGTCAGTTCATAAGGCTGTTGTGAATTATCTGTGAGAACCATTTGAAATACAGGTCTCCGCACGCTATATAGCAGGGTGACACTCATAACTGGATGGAGACCCCCAGGCTGTGTGTTTGAACCCTTGTCTCATGACAAAATAAACTGATTGGAGATCTTAGGGACTAGAGGCTACTCAGCCCTCTGATTGCTCATAGCAGTAGAACTCAGCTCTGTGGGATTTCTGAAAGAAGCTGTGCCAAGATTTCCACCCAAGCATACTCTGACCAGTGAAACACTCATACTTACAGTCAACAGCATAAGCACCATCATCTTGCTTCATTCTTGTGACATGTTTATAGTCCCATTTTCCCTTGTCTCTTAAAAACAAAACACATTTAAGCAGTTTGATTAAAGTCATGAAAAAAATTTGATATGAAATTTGGATTTTCTTTATTTCCCCCCAAAGATTAACTGTGGCATGTAAACTTAGTGCTTGCAACAATGTGACCTTGAAAAGAGAAGAAGCATGGTCTCTAAGGACAAGTCACTATCAAGTGACAAGGAGGGCTTGTCTGTTAAATCTGAGCTTTAGTGCCAAAGATAAACTGCAAATACGAAATAAATCATGTTTAAAGCCGAATATGGAAGAATCTAGAATTTTATTTTTTTTTTTTACAGAAAAATGTTTTATTTTTTAAATGCCAATAAATACAACATGTGTACAGTATGATAACAAAAGCTCTAGAATTTTAGGAAAATAAAAGTATCCCTATTTTTAAAAAACACTTCTTGCAAACAGTGAGTTGTAGCCATCATGACAGACCTTGGGGGTTCTCACAACCCTGGCAATGATTCATTAAATAATATGATAGGAAAAGAAAATCACCAACTTAGGAAAAGAAATATTTAATTTTATCAAAACACATACTATTCTTCCATCACAGTACCATTAAGAGGATTAAACCCTGAAAGACACAAACGTTGAGACGTACCACACACAAGGAAACACTCAATTACACATTTTATGCTTATTTGACATACAGAGATCATATCTGTGTCCCTCTTTCCTGTAATGAATTGATGCCAGTGGAGCTTCTGGGACCATCTCTCAAGCAAAGGCTCCAGGACATTCCCTGGAGGATCAGAGGGGAACTTCCACCAGCAGTTCAGAGACCCTGCTCAGCCTCACAACTCAGGGGGTCATGTTGTAAACATCATCTAGAGAGTTCTCTGCACATGGGGAAGACACACCCTCCCTAAGGCTCGGGGTTTACCTGTGTTTCCCTTCTGGGTGATTTTTACTTACCTGATATAAAAGTAGACGTCTACTGTGTCCTTTTTATTATCAAACAGAAGCTTCTGGAGGTAAACCCTGAATGGTTCATTGGACTTGATCTTCTCCAGGTTGCTGGATGCAATGTATGCAGTTCTCCATTGCCCTGAAAGCTAATAGCAAAATTCCCCTTCAAACGTGCAGTCCTTGTCTTTTTATTTCATCCAGCATCATCAGTCATGAGTTTCCCATCACTTGTGCAAATCAGAGATGCTATCAAAATTGACAATAATGTAAAACTGAAGTCAGAGTGAAAGAAGGAATTGAGATTTCTCTGCGATAGCTTGAGTTCTGATGTCAAATCCAAGAACTATAAAAGCTTTTTGATGGATCCTCTTTCTATGTTACAAGAGCAGAAAAAATGCATAAGAGGCAACTTACACACAGTAAAGATGATACAGAGTCCAAAGCGAGAAGGTATAAAGCCAGTAAATGGAGCAGTGTTAGGTTGGAGGGAGATGGCTCGGCTCATAGATCCACATAACAAAACCACAAAAGGAAAAACATACGCACACAACAAACACACACCCAATACCTCCTCCCAGATCAGACCATCCCTGGTACTTCTGAGAAACTTGGCTGAGCTTCCTCTTCTTGGGCGCCACATACCACACCAAGTAGTAAACTCAGGAACAGGACCTTCATTTTGACGCTCCCGTAGTCTTTCTTTGGTCAAGGCTGAGGTTGTCACAGTAGCTGGAAAGGTTATGACTTGTCACTTTGTTTTACAATCATTATGTTGGTGTGATGCATTGTGAACCAATGGTTGTTCCTCCTAAGACCAAGGTTACACAGAAGTCATCTTCAGTATCCAGCTTGGCAGCAATCATCTTTCATGTCATTTTGTCATTTCTATCATGACGATTATTTTAGAGGAAGCTTGAGAGAATCTGGACATTTGACCTTTAGAGTGAGTGAGAAATCACAAAACACATGTGATATTTCAAGGTCAGGAATATTTATTTTCCTTTATATCCTGAGATCAAACTGGGATACGCTGTCCAAGGTACATATTCCCCACTCTTGTATTGTTTCCTTAACATTTAGGAGATAGTTTACAATTTATTTTCTAAAAGTAAACATTGACTGTGTGGATTAGCCAGGGTAAAATTATTTCCTAAGAGACCTTCGGAAAACCTCCTATTTCCCTGAGGTGACCATCACATCAGAAACAAGTGTTCACCACCTCCTCCTGCCCCTCGGTGGGATTTGTCCTTTTTGTAACTAAGAGGCAGTTCCGTTCAAATGCCCCTTAACCTGATCTGAAGAAGTTATGCCCACAGTCCAATTCCATCACTCCTTTTCGAGACATCTGTTTACCCATCTAATCTGTACTATATTATCTACTCACTGACTCAGTTGTTTCTCAGGCAAGTGAGAAAGCAGGACAGCAGTTCTTGTCCTAGTTTTAGAATTTTGAAGGAAAAAACAAGTTTTCCTAACTCTATACACACACTTATATCCAAGGTCAGAATGGCAAAAAATCTGTTCTATTTTTTAAATCTAACTTCATCTTCATTCCTGGTGTCTTATCAAATAGATTCCCTACAGATTTATCTTGATCTGAGTATAGAAATGAGGGAACTGTGAGAGTCAGAATTCTTGAGTCAACTGAGCAAGAACACCCGAGTCCTGACCAGTACTGGCTGCTCCCAGGACAGATCGGAACTCAGAATCCTTGTTTTTATATTGAAGTCAGACCTTTGAGGAGAGCGTGGCTCAAGGGCATCTTCAGTTCACATCTTCAGCTGGCCACTTCTTTTCATGCTCAGATGGACCAACAATCTTACCTAATTTTTTCTCTTACTTTTTGTTGCCATATCATATTTTCTCTTTCATTCACACACTCCTTCTTTGTATGCAGTCCTTTCTAAACTTCTGCTGTGAAATCTACGTGATAGAAGGTTTTTCATGTCTTAAAACAGCCTGAATTTTTTCTCTCTTAAGTCTCTGATTCAGATAATCATTTGATTGTTTTTTCCCACCATGAGCCGCTGCAGGATCTTAATTCCCCAGCCCATGCTCCCTGCAGTGAAAGGGCAGAGTCTTCACCACTGGAACTAAAGGGTCAGCCTGATACAGATATTTTCAAGCAGGGATGAGATCCAGCTAACACCTCTTATCCACCTGCCATCACCCTTCTGTCACTCCTAAGGCACCTCCAACATCCCCAGGTTTTCCTTTTGGTTTCTTACCAACATGTGTCCCCTAGGAATGTGTCCTAGGACTATCCCGTTTTAGGAAGACCTTTCTAACTGCTAATCAAGGGGACATTAAGCAGAGTTACTCCAAGAGTAACAGGTTGTGACAATTCTTTCATTCGGTAATTGAAGGAAGTCATGGGACTTTTAGTCCCAGGTAAAATATGACTTGCCTCTTGAGAAGCCTGTATGCAGGTCAGGAAGCAACAGTTAGAACTGGACATGGAACAACAGACTGGTTCCAAATAGAAAAAAGAGCACGTCAAGGTTGTATATTGTAACCCTGCTTATTTAACTTATATGCAGAGTACATCATGAGGAACGCTGGGCTGGAAGAAGCACAAGCTGGAATCAAGATTGCCGGGAGAAATATCAATAACCTCAGATATGCAGATGACACCACCCTTATGGCAGAAAGTGAAGAGGAACTCAAAAGCCTCTTAATGAAAGTGAAAGAGGAGAGTGAAAAGGTTGACTTGAAACTCAACATTCAGAAAACGAAGATCATGGCATCTGGTCCCATCACTTCATGGGAAATAGATGGGGAAACCGTGGAAACAGTGTTAGACTTTATTTTTGGGGGGCTCCAAAATCACTGCGGATGCTGATTGCAGCCATGAAATTAAAATATGCTTACTCCTTGGAAGGAAAGTTATGACCAGCCTAGATAGTATATTAAAAAGCAGAGACATTATTTTGCCAACCAAGTTCCGTCTAGTCAAGGCTATGGTTTCACCAGTGGTCACATATGGATATGAGAGTTGGACTGTGAAGAAAGCTGATCACCGAAGAATTGATGCTTTTGAACTGTGCTGCTGGAGAAGACTCTTGAGAGTCCCTTGGACTGCAAGGAGCTCCAACCAGTCCATTCTAAAGTAGATCAATCCTGGATGTTCATTGGAAGGACTGATGCTAAAGCTGAAACTGCAATACTTTGGCCAGCTCATGCGACGAGTTGACTCACTGGAAAAGTCTCTGATGCTGGGAGGGATTGAGGGTGGGAGGAGAAGGGGACGGCAGAGAATGAGATGGATGGATGGCATCACCAACTCAATGGAGGTGAGTTTGAGTGAACTCCGGGAGTTGGTGATGGACAGGGAGGCCTGGCATGCTGTGATTCATGGGGTCGCAAAGAGTCGGACACGACTGAGCGACTGAACTGAACTGAACTGAAAATATGAATTATTTCAGAATTCATTATTATGAAGTGAAAGTTGATCAAATTGTGGATAATAGAATAGTAAATTAAAATGGAACACTCCTGAAAAACCTTTAGTCTTCTAACTGCTCCATTATAATATTAAGCTGTGATGGGAATGTCTTCCTGGTGTCTCCTTGAATTTATCCAGGTTTCTGTAACTATTAAGCCTCCTTTTCCAAGCTTATTAAATGTGTCTTAATTTTCTATTTTCTCTATGATCATTAGTTTTATATTTTGCTTGCACGACTCCTGTCTTAAACAACGTGGTGAATCTTTTGACTTGACCAGCAAAAATACTTGGTTCCCTCAAGGATTTCTGAGCAAAGTTTCAGTGTAGTTAGAATCAAAGTTTGGTTCATAAACCACAAGCCCATTATTTTACTTTTTAAGAAAATTATTACATTATGTGGTCCTCTATCACCTTTCTAATCCTTGTGGAAACTTTGATGTTTGCAGGTAGATGTGGACAAGATAGAATTCCCTGCAACTATCAGAGAGGAAGGTCTTCCCGGTAGCTCAAATGGTAAAGAATCTCCCTGCAATGCAGGAGACCTGGGTTCAATCCCTGGGTCGGGAAGATCCTCTGGAGAAGGGAATAGCAATCCACTACAGTATCCTTGCCTGGAGAATCCCATGGCCACAGGAGCCTGGTGGGTTACAGTTCATGGGATTGCAGAGTCAGACACGACTGAGCGACCAGCACTACTCCTATCAGAGAGGACAGGTCCCACAGGGTAAGGTCCATTGTGTATCCTCACTGTACACCTTTGGCTTTATATTACTGTGTTCCTGCTAATAGTTTTCATTCCATCATGCCTGTATTTTTTTTTTAATGATGGACAATTCTTTTGCAGGTATTTCAGTTGGTCTGTGGACACAGCCCTAGATCTAAGTGTTTATTATCAATGAAATAGGAGTTGAAGTTTTCAATTTCTCCACCCTACTCTAATAACTGGCACCTGTTAGCTAATAAGCAGGTGGGAACCCAAAGCCAGCATCCAGAACAGTAACTCCAGACTCTTCCTTCTGAAGGTGTGTGCACCGAATCTGGGAAAGTTTCATTGCCCTGCAGAAAGTCTTGAGTTCTCCTTTATCTGACACTAACTGGCTAGACAATAAATTTCGTACCACATGCTGTCAGCTTTTACCTACACATGCATCATAAAGAATGTGTGTTCGGTAGGATTTCTCCTGTCCACGCTTTCTCTTGAATTCAGTAACTTCAGATTTAGTGCCAATGAGAGCCTAATTCTCCGAATTCATCAGGAAGCAGACAGACTGGGAGCAGTCATCATCCAGGGAGCAGTCGTCATGGGAAAGGAGATAGAATATATAGAAGTTAGCAAACCATTGCCAAATCAATGCCTCTTTCTAAGTTATAGGATGAAAATAAAGAAACACAGGAAATGGTAGAGATGAACCTGTTAGCAGGGCAGGAAAGGAGATGCAGACGTCGAGAATGGACACACGGACGCAACAGGGGAAGAAGAGGGTGGGACGAATTGAGAGAGCAGCACTGACATATACACCACCACGTGTGAAACACACAGCGAGTGGGAAGCTGCTCTACAGCACAGGGAGCTCAGCCCGGTGCTCTGTGATGACCTAGCAGGGTGGGATGAGGGTGGGGTCGGGAGGCTCAAGAGGGTGGGGATGTATGCATCCATATGGCCCATTCATTTTGTTGTACAGTGGAAACTAATAAACATCGTAGAACTCTTATCCTCCAATTAAAGAAACTCAAACAGGGGCTCTGTTTCAACCTAGAGGGTTGGGATGGGGAGGGAGGTGGGAGGGAGGTTTAAAGGGAGGGGATATGTGTATGCCTATGGCTGACTCACATTGAGGTTTGACAGGAAACAACAAAATTCTGTAAAGCAATTACCCTTTAATTAAAACATAAATAAAATTTAAAAAGGTAAATTCTACACGTGCATTAAGTGGTTTCAGTCACGTCTGACTCTTTGTGACGCCATGGGCTGTAGCCAGCTAGTCTCCTCTGTCCATGCGATTCTCTAGGCAAGAACACTGGAGTGTGTTTCCATGTCCTTTTCCAGGGGATCTTCCCTACTAAGGGATCTGACCTCATCGCTTAAGCCTCCTATATTCACAAGTGCATGCTTTACCACTAGCGCCACCTCAGTTCAGTTCAGTCACTCAGTCATGTCCGACTCTTTGCGACCCCACGAATCACAGCACGCCAGGCCTCCCTGTCAAATCACCAACTCCCGGAGTTCACCCAAACTCATGTCCATCGAGTCGGTGATGCCATCCAGCCATCTCATTCTCTGTCGTCCCCATCTCCTCCCACCCCCAATTCCTCCTAGCATCAGACTCTTTTCCAGTGAGTCAACTCGTCGCATGAGCACCTGGGATGACCCAAATACTTCATGGCGGTGGTGGATTTTAGTCACTAGACAGTGCTCGACTCTTGAAACCCCATGGGGTGTAGGCTGCCAGCTTCCTCTGTCCATGGGGATTCCCCAGGCAAGATTACTGGACTGGGTTGCCATTTCCTTCTGCAGGAGATCCTCTCACGCCAGGAATCAAACCGGAGCCTCCTGCATTGCAGGCAGACTCTTGACCGACTGAGCTATGCTGCTGCTGCTGCTGCTAAGTCGCTTCAGTCGTGTCCGAGTCTGTGCGACCCCCATTGATGGCAAATGAAATGTAAATGCTATGTAAAAAAACGTTAAAATGGAACCTAGAGTGTATATAGAGTCCTGTTTCGGAAAGAGGAAAGATTTCCATAGAGAAGTTTTGAGTGATGCTCTGAGGGTAGTTGGAACAGTGAGTTAAGTGTGAATCTGTGAGAATAACACATAGGGCTTGAGAACGAAACATGCAAATATGTTTTGAAAGGTCCCCTTAGCTGGTTGTATCTTTCAAAACTCTAGAAGTGTATTGACTTTTTGACTAGAGATTTTTTTTTTTTTCCTTTTGAATCTGGACCATTTTTAAACTTTTCAGTAAATTTGCTCCAATATTACTTCTGTTTTATATTTTGGTTTTTTGGCCTGGAGGCATGTGGGATCTTAGTTCACTGACCAGGGATTGAACCCACATCCACGTGTGTATAGGAAGGTGGCGTTCTAAACACCGGACCACCAGCAAACTCCACAACATTTAAGTCACTGTGAAGAAGCTTTCCATTTAGAGAAATTATGAAATAATTCATACACACACACACACACAAATTACTCGTTTGCTCTTTTCAGTGTGAAACAAAAATAATTTCAAAAGTCTAGTAGCTTTGACACATTCATAGAGAAAAATGTAAGAAATTTCATTCATAAATTAGAACTCTGTGAATCAGCACTATCTGTCAAAATACTAGTACTTCAAATAAACACAAGCAGAAATATGATTCTCTTTATGTTTTGAATTCCTATGTATGTGTAAAGCAAAGACTGCTCTCCAGTGTGTTAGTATGCTTGTGCATTAATGAAAAAGCATTTATGTGTATACAGAGTTTAAACAAATCTGTTGGAAGGACATAATTCTGTCTAGGGGATTAAGGAGTAAATTATGGTGGAAAATATTTTCATATGAACATTTAATATGAAATGCTTAATAAACATTTAATATTTAATATGAATTAAATATTTTAATATAATCATGTATTTATGGATGGCTTCTTCTCAGTCTAGTGACATTTCTTTTAATTCCTTGGAAATTTTTCAATTAAATCTTTTTAAAATTAATTTTAATTGGAGGCTAACCACAATCTTGTGTTGGTTTTTGCCATACGTTGACATGAATCAGTCATGGGTGTGTACATGTGCCCCCCACCCCATTCTGAACCCGCCTCCCACCTTCCTCCCCAATCCATCCCTCTGGAATGTCCCAGAGCACTGGATTTAAGTGCCCTGCTTCATTCATCGAACATTCAATGGTCATCTATTTTACATAATTTCTCTGAATGGAAAGCCTCTTCAAAGTGACTGAAATGCTGTGGAGTTTGCTGGTGGTCCAGTGTTTAGAACTCCAACTTCCTATACACATTTCAATGCTTTTCTCATATCGTCCCACACTCACTTTCTCCAACATAGTCCAAAAGTCTATTATTTGCTTCTCTGTCTCTTGCTGTCTTGCACATCGGGTCATCATTTCTGTCCTTCTAAATGCCATATATATGCCTTAATATACTGTATTAGTGTTTCTCTTTCTGACTTACTTCAGTCTGTATAATAGGTTCCAGTTTCAATTAAATCTTCTTGACCTACATCTTTATGGAACATTGTTATCAATTCCTTTAATAGATGAAGGACAAGAGAAATTTTCTGTTTCATTGTGTGTCAATTGTAGTAACACGTCTTTCAACTAAAGTGTACATTACATCAGGAGTACTAATTCCTGATGTAACAGGAATAACATAAATCTGTTTATATTTTACCCATGATCTGTATTTTTTGGGTTAGTGGTAAAAATTTGTTTTTCCAAAGATAAAATAGTTAAAAGAAATGAGGGCAATCTCAGAGGCCTCTGGGACAATGTTAAACGCACCAAAACTCAAATCATAGGTGTCCCAGAAGAAGGCAAAAAGAAAAGTCATGAAAAAATACTTGAGGAGATAATAGTTGAAAACGTCCCTGAAACAATTAAGGAAATAGCCACCCAAATCCAAGAAATCCGGAAAGTCCCAAACAGGAAAAACCAAAGGCGAAACATCCCAATACACACATTAATCAAACTAACAAAGATCAAACACAAAGAGCATACATTAAAAGCAGCAAGGGGAAAGCAACAAATAACACACAAGGAGATCCCCATAAGGATAACAGCTGATCTTTCAGTGGAAACTCTTAGGACAGAAGGAAATGGCAGGGCATGCTTAAAGTGATGAAAGAGAAAAACCTATAATCCAGAATACTATACATAGCAAGGATCTGATTCGGATACGAAGGAGAAAACAAAAGCTTTACAGACAAGTGAAAGCTGAGAGACTTCAGCACCACCAAACCAGCTCTTCAACAAATGCTAAAGGATCTTCTCTAGACAGGAAACAAAGAGAAGGTTGATAAAATTGAACCCAAAGCAACAAAGTAAATGGCTATGGGATCATGCTTATCAATAGTTACCTTAAGTGTAAAGAGGTGAATGCCCCAACCAAAAGACAAATGCTGAGTGAATGGATACAAAAGAAGAGACCCACCTCAAACCAAGGGACACATCCAGACTGAAAGTAAAGGCCTGTAAAAAGATATTTCATGCAAATACAGACCAAAAGAAAGCAGGAGTAGCAATACTCATATCAGAAAAAAATAAACATTGAAAGACCATGAAAAGAGATAAAGAAGGACACTACATAATGATCAAAGGATCAAATTAAGAAGAGGACATAACAGTTGTAAATATATACGCACCCAACATTGGAGTAACTCAACACATAAGAGAAATGCTAGCAAGTATGAATGGGGAAATTAACAGTAACACAATAATAATGGGAGACTTTAATACCCTATTCACACCTATGGGTAGATCAACTAAAGAGAAAATTAGCAAGGAAACACAAACTTTAAATGATACAATGGACCAGTTAGACCTAATTAAAATCAATAGGACATTTCACCCCCAAAAATTGAATTTCACTTTTTTCTCAAGCGCACACGGAAACTTCTCCAGGATAGACCACATTCTGTGCCATAAATCTGGACTTGGTAAAATTAAAAAAAATAAAAGAAATCATTTCAAGTATCTTTTCTGATCACAGTGAGGTAAGAATACAAACATGTGGAGGCTCAACAACACGCTTCTGCATAACAAACAAATGATGGAAGAAATAAGCACGGAAATAAAAATATGCACAGAAACGAATGAAAATGAAAACATGACAACACAATCCCTATAGGATTCAGTAAAAACATTACTAAGAGGAAGGTTCATAGCAATAAAAGCTTACCTCAAGAAACAAGAGAAAAGTCAAGTAAATAAACTAACTTTACACCTAAGCCAACTACAAAAAGAAGAAATGAAGAACCCAAAGTTAGTAGAAGAGAAAAAATCATAAGAATCAGAGAAAAAACAAATGAAAAAGAAACAAAGGAGACTATAGCAAAAATCAGCAAAAGTAAAAGGTGGTTCTTTGAGAAGATAAATAAAATAGACAAACCATTAGCCAGACTCTTCAAGAAAAAAAAAAAAAAAAGAACAGACTATAATTAACAAAATTAGAAATGAAAGTTGAGAAATCACAAAGACAACACAGAATTACCAAGGATCAAAACAGACATCCAAGAATGTGAAGTCAAGTGGGCCTTAGAAAGCATCACTACAAACAAAGCTAGTGGAGGCGATGGAATTCCAGTTGAGCTATTTCAAATCCTGAAAGAGGACGCCGTGAAAGTGCTGCACTCAATATGGCAGCCAATATGGAAAACTCAGCAGTGGCCACAGGACTGGAAAAAGTCAGTTTACATTCCAGTCCCAAAGAAAGACAATGTCAAAGAATGCACAAACTACTGCACAATTGTACTCATCTTACAGGCTAGAAAAGTAATGCTGAAAATTCTCCAAGCCAGGCTTCAGCAATACGTGAACCATGAACTTCCAGATGTTCAAGCAGGTTTTAGAAAAGGCAGAGGCACTAGAGATCAAATTGCCAACATCCACTGGATCATGGAAAAAGCAAGAGAGTTCCAGAAAAACATCTGTTTCTGCTTCACTGACTATGCCAAAGCCTTTGACTGTGTGGATCACAATAAACTGTGGAAAATTCTGAAAGAGATGGGAATACCAGACCACCTGACCTGCCTCTTGAGAAACCTGTATGCAGGTCAAAAAGCAACAATTAAAACTGGACATGGAAGAACAGACTGGTTCCAAATAGGAAAAGGAGTACTTCAAGGCTGTATATTTTCACCCTGATTATTTAACTTATAGGTAGAGTATATCATGAGGAATGCTGGGCTGGAAGAAGCACAAGCTGGAATCAAGATTGCCGGGAGAAATATCAATAACCTCAGATATGCAGATGACACCACCCTTATGGCAGAAAGTGAAGAGGAACTAAACAGCCTCTTGATGAAAGTGAAAGAGGGGAGGGAAAATGTTGGCTTGAAGCTCAACTTCAGAAAACTAAGATTATGGCATCCGGTCCCATCATTTCATGGCAGATAGATGGGGAAACACTGGAAACAGTTGCTGACTTCATTTTGGGCTCCAAAATCACTGCAGATGGAGATTGCAGCGATGAAATTAAAAGATACTTTTTCCTTGGAAGGAAAGTTATGATCAATCTAGACAGCATATTGAAAAGAAGAGGCATTACTTTGCCAACAAAGGTCCGTCTAGTCAAGGCTATGGTTTTTCCCGTGGTCATGTATGGATGTGAGAGTTGGACTGTGAAGAAAGCTGATCACCGAAGAATTGATGCTTTTGAACTGTGGTGTTGGATAAGACTCTTGAGAGTCCCTTGGACTGCAAGGAGATCCAACCAATCCATTCTAAAGATCAGTCCTGGGTGTTCATTGGAAGGACTGATATTGAACCTGAAACTCCAATACTTTGGCCACCTGATGCAAAGAGCTGACTCATTCGAAAAGACCCTGATGCTGGGAAAGATTGAGGGCAGGAGGAGAAGGGGACGGCAGAGGATGAGATGGTTGGATGGCATCTTCGACTCGATGGACATGGGTTTGGGTGGACTCCAGGAGTTGAGGGAGGCCTGGTGTGCTGCGGTTCATGGGTTCACAAAGCGTCAGACAAAACTGAGCGACTGAACTCAACTGAACTGATCATAGAGTACTCTCAGCAACTATATGCCAATATAATGGAAAACTTGGGTGAAAAGGATGAACTCCTAGAAAAGTTTAACCTTCCAAAGCTGAACCAGGAAGAAATAGAAAGTCTTAACAGACCCATCACAAGTACAGAAATCAAAACTGTAATCAGAAATCTTGCAGCAACAAAATCCCAAACCAAATGGTTTCACAGCTGAATTCTACCAAAAAACTGAGAACAGCTAACACCTATCCTACTCAAAATCTTCCAGAAAATTGCAGAGGAAGGGAAACTGCCAAACTCATTCTATGAGGCCACCATCACCCTAATATCAAAACCAGACAAAGATGCCACAGAAAAAGAAAACTACCTGCCAATATCACTAATGAACATGGTTGCAAAAATCCTTAACAAAATTCTAGCGAACAGAGTCCAACAACATATTACAAAGGTCACACATCATGACCAAGTGGACTTTATCCCAGAGATTCAAGGATTCTTCAATATTTGCAAATCAATCAACGTGATACACCACATTAACAAACTGAAATTTAAAAACCATATGATTATCTGAATTGATTCAGAGAGAGACTTTGACAGAATTCAACACCCATTTATGATAAAAACTCCTCAGAAAGTGGGCATAGAAGGAACATACCTCAACATAATAAAAGCCATATATGATAAACAAAGCTGATCGCTGAAAAATTAATGCTTTTGAACGGTGGTGCTGGAGAAGACTCTTGAGAGTCCCTTGGAGTGCAAGGAGATCCAAGGAGTCCATTCTAAAGGAGATCAATCCTGGGTGGTGTTCATTGGAAGGACTGATGCTAAAGCTGAAACTCCAATACTTTGGCCACCTCATACGACGAGTTGACTCACTGGAAAAGACTCTGATTCTGGGAAGGATTGTGAGCGGGAGGAGAAGGGGACGACAGAGAATGAGATGGATGGATGGCATCACTGACTCGATGGACATGAGTCTGAGTGCACTCCAGGAGTTGGTGATGGACAGGGAGGTCTGTGATTCATGGGGTCGCAAAGAGTCAGACATGACTGAGCGACTGAACTGAACTGAACTGAACTGATAGCCAACATTATTCTCAATGGGGAAAATTTGAAAGCATTTCCCCTAAAGTCAGGAAAAAGACAAGGGTGCCCCCTCTCACCACTACTATTCAACACAGTTTTGGAAGTTTTAACCACAGCAATCAGAGAAGAAAAAGAAATAAAAGGAATCCAGAATAGAAAAGAAGAAATAATATTATATTGGTTGGTTATATAATATTGTAAAATAATTTGCCTCCAATAAAAAATAAATTAATTACTTAAAAAAAAGAAAAGAAGAAATAAAACTCTCATCTTTGAGAGATGAAATGATCTTCTACATAGAAAACCTTAAAGACACAACCAGAAAATTACTAGAGCTAATCAATGAGTTTAGTAAATCTGATGGATTTAAAATGAACACACTGAAATTCCTTGCATGCCTATACACTAACAAAGGGAAACCAGAAAATTTAAAGAAACAATCCCATTCACCATTGTGATGAAAAGAGTAAAATAGGTTAAAGCGTCTGCCCCCAATGCGGGAGACCCGGGTTCGATCCCTGGGTCAGGAAGATCCCCTGGAGAAGGAAACGGCAACCCACTCCAGTATTCTTGCCTGGAGAATCCCATGGACGGAGAAGCCTGGTAGGCTACCGTCCACGGGGTCGCAAAGAGTCGGACGCGACTGAGCCACTTACGGAACGTACGGAAAGAAACAAAAGACCTATATATAGAAAACTATAAAACACTGGTGAAAGAAATCAAAGAGGACACAAATAGATGGAGAAATATACCATGTTCATGGATTGGAAGAATAAATAGCGTGAAAATGAGTATACTATCCAAAGCAATGTTTAGAGTCAACGTGATCCCTATCAAGCTACCAATGGTATTTTTCAGAGAACTAGAACAAATAATTTCACAACTTGTACGGAAATACAAAAATCCTCGAATAGTCAAAGCAATCTTGAGAAAGAAGAATGGATGTACAGGAATCAATCTGCCTGACTTCAGATTATACTGCAAAGCTACAGTCATCAAAACAGTATGGTAGTGGCACAAAGACAGAAATATAGATCCATGGAACAAAATAGAAAGCTCAGAGATAAGTCCACACGTCTATGGCCACCTTATCTTTGACAAAGGAGGCAAAAATATACACTGTAGAAAAGACAACCTCTTTAGCAAGTGGTGATGGGAAAACTGGTTAACCACCTGTAGAGGAATTTTCCTAGAAAACTTTCTAACAACATTCACAAAGATAAACTCAAAATGGATTAGAGATCTAAATATAAGACCCAAAACTATAAAATTCCTAGAGGAAAACATAGGTAGCACACTCAATGACATAAATCCCCTCAAGATCCTCTATGACCCACCTCCCAGAGCAATGGAAATAAAAACAAAAATAAACAAGTGGGACCTAATTGAACTTAAAAGTTTTTTCACAATGAAGGAAAGTATAAGAAAGCTGAAAAGACAGCTTTCAGAATGGGAGAAAATAATAACAAACGAAGCAAGTTACAAAAAATTAATCTCAAAAATATACAAGGAGTTCAGGCAGCTCAATACCAGAAAAATAAACGACCCAATCAAAAAATGGGCCAAAGAACTAAACAGACATTTTCCCAAAGAAGACATACAGATGGCTAACAAACACATGAAAAGATACTCAACATCACTCATTGTCAGAGAAATGCAAATCAAACCCACAATGACGTACCATTTCACACCAGTCAGAATGGCTGCTATCCAAACGTCTACAAGCAATAAATGCTGGAGAGGGTGTGGAGAGAAGGGAACCCTCTTACACTGTTGGTGGGAATGCAAACAAGTACAACCACTGTGGAGAACAGTGTGGAGATTCCTCAAAAAACTGGAAATAGAACTGTCATACGACCCAGCAATCCCACTCCTGTTACACCAAGGAAACTAGAATTGAAAGAGACATGTATACCCCAATGTTGATTGCAGCACTGTTTATAATAGCCAGGACATGGAAGCAACCTAGATGTCCATCAGCAGACGAATGGATAAGAAAGTTATGGTACATATACACAATGAAATATTGCTCATCTATTAAAATTTGAATCAATTCTAGTGAGATGGATGAAACTGGAGCCTATTATACAGAGTGAAGGATGTCAGAAAGAAAAACACCAACACAGCATATTAATGCATGTATATGGAATTTAGAAAGATGATAATGATGGCCCTATATGAGAGACAGCAAAAGAGACTCAGATGTAAAGAACAGACTTTTGGACTCTGGGTGAATGTAGGGTGGGATGATTTGAGAGAGTAGCATTGAAACATGTGAAACATTCACACATTACCATACGTGAAGTAGATGACCAGTCCGAGTTCAACGCATGAGACAGAGCACTCAAAGCCAGTGCACTAGGACAAGCCAGAGGAATGGAATGTGGAGGAAGCTGGGAGGGGTTTTGGGACAGGGGGACACGTGTACACCAGTGGCTGATTCATGTCAGTGTATGGCAAAAAGCACCACAATATTGTAAAGTAATTAGCCTCCAATTATAAAAAATAAATTAAAAAATAATAATAAAAAGAAAGAATTTTAAAAATTGCTTTGTCTTACTAATATTGATCTTATAAATATACACAGGAACACATATGTTTGTATTAATATATGTATATATCTGTGTGTGTGTGTGTGTACATAGGGATGTATACAGATACATATGTATATGATATTTCACAGTTTTTGACTTGGTTATGCCAGCTCTACCTTTTAAGTGTTTCTTAAGATGTTCACCCTCTTACTCTGTGTGCAATTGCCTCTGTGTGTATACACCCAATCAATCCAGCATTTCTAGACACTCTATGAGGACGCGAGTCAGAACTCCAACTGCATCCACTCTGCTATACAAGAGGGAGAACTTAAACATCGTCCTTGACCTCCATGACTCCCAACTAACCCATGGAAACATTCATTGCTGTTGCCTTGTCAATGGTCAGCTGTAGCCCATTTGGAGGCCTTGTCTATGTAGGAACTAAAACATTTATTCTGTTACATATCACTTAGGGCTGGTATTATTTTCCTAGGACTTGGATCAAATGTCTGAATTTTGGCCCAACCATTGGAATAAGTTCTATATCATTTTTTCTTAAAGAGTTCTCTGTTTATTTTTGGCTACCTTGGGTCTTCTCTGCTACATGCAATCTTTCTCTAGTTGTGGCAAGCAGTGACTACTCTCCAGTTGCTGTGTGCAGGCTTCTCATTGCAGTGGCTTCTCTTGTTATGGAGCAGAGGCTCTGGAGCACAGGCTCAGTAGTTCTGTCTCATGGGCTCAGCTGCATCCTGGCACGCGGAATCCTCCTGGACCAGGAATCAAAGCCCCATCCCCTGCCCTGGCTTGTGGATTCATAACCCCTGGACCACCAGGGAAGCTCCATAACTATCTCTATATCTTGAGTGCTTGATAGAACTTTTGGATTCTAACCACCCTGAGTACTGTACGGGTGCTGATCAGCATGCTCTGCCCATTATCAAGGGAATGTCCAGTCCTTGAAAATGCTCCTGTTCACTGCTGTTTGGAGCGTAAAGAGGCTGGAAGACCATCTTTAGGTGCAGTGAACTGTGGTTCAGTTGCTGCTGCCTCGTCTGGCTCTCAAGTGTCAGCTGCCGCCCCATCTTTGATTCCTTCTGTTTCACTTGTTCGGAAATATGAGTCCTTCAGCTCAAATGCAGAAGTCCTGGTGATGTCAGACTACACATTTGCCCTCAGCTACAGTAATGTTATCCTGCACTTGCATGCATAAACCTCAGTGAGTGGAACTGACATTCCATTCTCAGGAATAAATAGATGCTTCTGAGGGAATTTTCCTTGATCAGAATGCCCCCTTCCCTACAGTAGACTGAAAGTGAAAGTGTTAGTTGCTCAGGCCTGTCCAATTCTTTAGGATCCTATGGACTGTAGCCAACCAGGCTCCTCTGTCCATGGCGTTCTTCAGGAAATATTGGAGTGGGTTACTGTTTCCTTCTCCAGAGTATCTTCCTGACCCAAGGATAGAACCTGGGTCTTCTGATTGCAGGCAGATTCTTTACCATCTGAGCCACCAGATAAGCCCATATGGTGAAAGGATTCGTAACCGTGCCCCATGATGCTTTAGTCTCTTTTCTCCCTCTTCCCTGGACACCTGAGGGCATGTCTACCAAATCTACATAAAGATTGTCTCTGATGAACACCTGTCCTATGAAAGGCACAGTTTCCTGGATACTTAGTGTGGACTTTGTGTGTTTTAAATGAGGTGACTTTTGCACAGACATACGTGTGCAGGGCAGACAGTAAATCGATTTATTTAAACCCTCAGCAATCAAATAACAACATCAAGACACAATATAGTGACAGGGAACGATGAGATGGGAGCAGGAGTGTGAGTGTGAAGAGAGCAGGATCATGTTAATCAGGAACCAGGAAAGTCGTCTTCGTGTTGTTTATCTTGATTCCACGGAGACAAGGACATGTCTGGTCTCAGTGAATCTTTCTGTAGGTGAATAAAACAGAACCAGAGGTTTAGTACAGTCGACCGTGTGATGGCTGACAGGGGTGAGCCTCAGGCAGTCAGCTGTCCAGGGTACAGGGATCTGGTCGCTGAGCCACTATCCAATTCCAGGTGGACCACAACACTCCACACCTCTGTGATAGCAGGTTCCCTGTGGAATTGTCCCCAGGATGTACACAAGGTTGGAGATTTCCCATTGGGGATTGGGTCTATGAGTAATGATTTCACAATGCATGTACATCTTCATCTAAAGATGATTTTCAGGCTCTGTAATTGGAGTAGACAACTCTAACCCTGAAACTTTTGTCTTTTGGGTACTCAAGAATTTTTTATTTTTTTTTTTACTTTTTAAATATTAGAGTATAGTTGATTATCAATGTTGCATTAATTTCAGGTGTCCAGCCAAGTGATTATACATACAAAAACTAGTATATGTTCTTTTTCAGATCCTTTTCCCATTTAGGTTTTTACAGAATATTGCATACAGTCCCCTATGCTATGCAGTTGAACCTTGTCCTCTATCCATCCTGTATATAACAGTTTCCATCTTCTAACCCCAAACTTCTCAGATGGTAAGGATCTGCCTATGATTCAGGGGCTTGATCCCTGTGTTGGTAAGATCCTATATAGAAGGGAATGGACTCACGCCAGTATTTTTGCCTGGAGAATCCCATGGACAGAGGAGTTTGGAAGGCTACGTTCCATGGGGTCGCAGAGAGTCCAACATGACTGAGCAACGAACCTTTCTTTCACTTTTCAATCGCAAACACCCAATCCTTCTCTTCCCCAAGCCCCTCCCACTTGGCAACCACAAGTCTGTTCCCCACGTCTCTGAGTCTGTTTCTGTTTTGTAAATAAGTTCCTCCATGGTGTGTTTTAGATTCCATAGAGAAGTGATATCTATGTGAAAGTGAAAGTCACTCTGTCATGTCCAACTCTTTGCAATCCCTTGGACAATGACAGTGCATGGAATTCTCCAGGCCAGAATACTAGAGAAACTTTCCCCTTTTCCAAGGCATCTTCCCAACCCAGGAATCAAACCCAGGCCTCCCCAGCTGAGCCACAAGGGAAGCCCAAGAATACTGGAGTGGGTAGCCTTTCCCTTCTCCAGCAGATCTTCCCGACCCAGGAATCGAACCGGGTTCTCCTGCATTGCAGGCGGATTCTATACCAACTGCTTCTCTGAAGCAGGGCTCTCTTTAGTACCAATTCTCTTGGAGGAGGTATGTGTGGGGACAACTGCAAGGTCCACCTACTCATGGGGATTCCTGCTTCTGTCTGAAGATTCTGGTCTGCAAGATTCCTGTAGGATAAGACTCTCTCACCACAGCTGCTCAGCGTTAATCAACCAAACTGTTTGCAATTTAATATGGCTCAAGAGCAACGAAATTATGTAACAAAAAAAAATTCCTTCAGTAAGTTCAGTTCAGTTCATTCACTCAGTCGTGTTCGACTCTTTGCGACCCCATGAATCACAGCACACCAGGGCTCCCTGTCCATCACCAACTCCCGGAGTTCACTCAAACTCATGTCCATCGAGTCGGTGATGCCATCCAGCCATCTCATTGTCGTCCCCGTCTCCTCCCATCCCCAAAATTCCTTTGTGACACGTTTAAATTGTTGGGACAAACATTTCACACATATGAAATAACAGTGTGTCCTTATTGCTTCATCTAGAAGGGTCACCATTAATAAAGGACCGTGTTTACTTACAATAGTATCAGAGTCACTGTTTTTCACTCCTCTGGACAGTCATCTGGGGAAAAACAAAATGGGAGAAATAAAAGAGCCACCGATTACTAACATCTCCAGCATCTCCAATGTTTCTTTCTTACTTTCTTTTTTTTTTTTAAATAAGGGATCTTAAAAGAGATTACTTGTGGAAGAAGAAATTTAGAATAAGCTGATTTGTTTCCTGATATTTACACACAAGGCGAATGGTATGGTCAGGGAAAAAAGTATAATTCCATTACCATTATAGAAGAAATTCAGGATATTTTCTTCTGGAATCCCTTTTTCTCTCACCGCATTTTTGAACTCTTCTTCGTATTTCGAATCAGGCTCATTTCCTTTGCCTGTAAAATCACCGTGCAAAACTCAGAATTATTGACCCCTGGGAACCCACAGAAATTTCTTAATCTACAGAACAAGGAATGGAACATGCCAATCGGATGTTCACTTGTATAATCAAAGAACTTTCAATGGTTCCCACGACACAGACATGTGCTTTCTGTCTTAAGAATTGACCCCAGTCCAAGTTGGTGAGTAGGACACCCTACTCCTCAGCATCAGGAGCTGGACCACAAAGACTTGCCAGGGTCTTCATGAATTTGCGGCTGAGTCCATCCTAATATGGAACCTACTTGCTTCTCTCACCTTCCTCGTATATGTACCTGCCACTCATATCTGTTTCTAGACCCAGCTTAATAGGAAACACACTTCTCCCCTTCCACGGACACATTCACCACTTTACACTTAATAACAGGGGGTGATTTACTCTTTCATGAACCTACCACTCTACCCAATAACCTTTTCTGAAATAGACACCTGTTGTCCTCATGGCACACACACCTCTCATTGCTTTTGTGTGGTTAGGGAGTGATGTCATTGTTCATAAGAACAATGCATTTGAAACATGGAACAGGACAAAGATTTATCTTATAAGTGTCTGTTCCAAGGCTTACAGTGCATCAGAAAACTGATACTGTATACTAGCACATACATATAGAATCTGCATATATAAGGAATCTAGAAAGATGGTACTGATAATGAACTTATTTGCAGGGCATCAGTGAATAAACAGTCATAAAGAAGAGACTTATGGGTATGGGGAGAGGGGAGGAGACAGTTAGATGTATGGAGAGAGTAACATGGAAACTTACATTACCATATGTAAAATAGATAGAAAATGGGAATTTGCTGTATGTCTCAGGGAACTCAAGCAGGGGCTCTGTATCAAAATGGAGAGGTATGGGGAGGGAGATGGGAGGGAGGTTCAAAGGCGTGGGGACATATGTATACCTATGGGCTTCCCTTGTGGCTCTGCTAGTAAAGAATCCTCGTGCAATGCGGGAGACCTGGGTTTGATCCCTGAGTTGGCAAGATCCCCTGGAGAAGGCAAAGGCTACCCACTCCATTCTTCTGGCCTGGAGAATCCCATGGACTGTATAAAAGAATCAGACATGACTGAGCAACTTTCACACAAACACATGTATACCTATGGCTGATTCATGTCGATGTTTGACAGAAAACAGCATAATTCGATAAAGCATTTATCCTTCACTTAAAAAATAAATTAGAAATTAAGGCTGAAATAAAGTCATCCTCATTATAGCCAAGGCATGAAATTCGTTGAAATATTAAATATATCAATATTTAATATAAAATATTAAAAATGATTCTAGTAAAACTTCATTTTAAAAATTTCAACAGATAAGAATCATTTTAAAATGTCTGGTGATGTGATATTCTGCACCCTATGACCTCCTGTTTCTCGGTAGATTACCTTCCAGGATCCTTAATTCGGTGAGCATTAAGATGCAAGCCTTATACCATGAATATTGAATACTGTCAGCACCTTCTGATATTTTGAATGAAAGTTCTGACAGTGGACATGAAACATTACCATATCAGTGGAAATTGTAGGATGTCATACCTACCAAATAATCCCACCATTTCTGTCTCCTTGCCTTGTTCATCCACGTTGACATTATGCGTTATGAGATTGTTCTGGTCCCCATTAATGACTTGAAATTCATTGTGACCCGCGTCTGTGAGAGAGAGAAAAGATACAAGCAGCCCCAATTACCTTGTTGTCAGTTAGATTATTGTGGCACACGGCGGGCATGAAGAACGGTCCATCGTGTATGGACCCACTCACTTCATGCTGCACAGAATGCTACCGTTAACCATGGCAACAGAAGGAGGTACGATTTTCCTCATCCCCACTTTTCCTACAATTAACCAGTCACTCTTTGTTCTCTTACTAAGATGCTTTATAGAACGTGTGGCCTGATAAACCTAACAGATTCTTTTTCTGCTTTTTGTTTTTTTTATTTATTTCTGATTTGCTGAGTCTTCCCTACTGCCCATGGGCTTTCTCCACTTGTGGTGACAGTGGAGTACAGTCTAGTTGTGGTGTGAGGGCTTCTCATTGCAGTGGCTTCTCTTGTTGCTGAGCACAGGAGCTGGGGTGCATGAGCTTCAGTAGTTACAACTCGGGGTTCTAGAGTGCAGGATCAGTAGCTGTGGTACATGAGCTTAGTTCCCACATGGCCTGTGGGATTTTCTCGGACTAGGGACTTAACCTATGTCTCCTGCCCTGGCTGGCAGAATTCTTATCCCCTGACCACCAGCGAAGTTCCTGAGAGTGTTTTAAAACACTATGAACGTGTTATCAAATACAGGTTCTAAAATTCTTTGTCTTTCTGTTACCCCAGCCATGGGATCGGTTTCTCTTGGCCAAAATCAACCTACCATTCATCACCTTCTGTTCCTGAGTGGCTACATCAGGCCAGGCAACCTTTTGAGCACTTTAAGTATTGTGTTTCCCGAGCCCCTCAGTCTGGGTTTTGACACAGCCCATCGCCGTGTCTGTTGGTGTGAAGACAACTTACTTGCTGGGAAGTGTAGGCAGTGACTGCCTAGTGGTGAGCTCCTTCCCCACCTGGAGCGCTGCCCCTCCGCTCTGCCCTGCCCATGTTTCTGGACAAGAAGCAGCTCTGACCTAGTGTGTGTCACCGCCACACCCTCTATGTCCATTCTCTCTCTTCTGACCTCCATCTCACCCTCCTGCAATCACTCAGCAACATGGAATGTTAAACTGCCCATCTGTGTTCCTTGAAGCCTGAAAACACAACTGCTCAGTGTCTGAACCACTGAAAACTATTAGTGTGCTTGGGAAAAAAAAAAAGCAGCCAAAGCAGCTCCAGAGTCTCAGAGACCTGACAAGAATATGCAATTTTCCCAAGGCCATGCCGAGTCCACCAGCCTTGCTCACGTTGGGACAGCTTAAGTCAGACTATGCATGTCCTCAGATTATCAGTGACCACCTGTGGTTCACCATGTCTTCACCAAGGTGGGAATAGCAGCATCACTGAATTGACTGTGATGTTCATGAACGGAAGGGACAGTAAGAGTAAACCTCTCTTCTGGGCATCAGTTCACTATCAAGGCCACTGCTGGTAACTGGGCCTGATGTGGGTACAGTTCACAGTCCCCAAAACAAACCTAAAGGCTGCAATGGCTAATCACCAAGAGACCTTCCAAGAAGTCTTGCACTTCTGTTGTCTCCCTTGTTTAGTCACTGTGAAAAATCAGTCTAAAACTGATTGCAAAAATGGAGATGAGTACAGTGGAAGCATTCATGATTCGGCCAAAGGAAACCATATAGTGGGAATAAGAAAATGAAAGCATAGTTTAGAAAACCTCAAATATCAGAAGTTATTGCTCAAAGTATGGGGAAACATTTCAGGCACGAGTTTTACTAATTTGTGATCATTGCATAAGCACTGTGCCACTACTTTTTTGGGCAAGTGTGATCACATATTGATATGCTTAAATTTTAATCAAATATGTTCCCCTTAGGCCATGTAAAAATGATAATGTTATTTAGGGCCGTTATAAAGAGCTCAGAGATACGAAACTTAGCCAGCATCCCCATTGCTTTAACCAGAAGCTGCCTTTATGGTTGAACTCATGATGATTTCCTTGAGTTCAAGTTCATCCATCTCAGCTTGGATGGCCAAAGACATTTTAGGATTGTTTTTAAAAAGTGAATGGCACTGATGTGTAAACTCAAGATAGACCCCTGAGACCTCAGTTCATAAGCCTGTTGTAAATTATCTGTGAAAACCCTATGAAATACAAATTCTACACTCATGCTTAGTCTCATTGTTCTTGTTGATATTTAATTGCTATGTCACATCTGATTCTCCACGACCCCATGAACTGTATGACACTAGGTTCCACTGTCCTCCATGATCTTCTAGAGTTTGCTCAAATTCATGTCCACTGAGTTGATGATGCCATCCAACCATCTCATCCTCTGGCACCCCCTCCTCCTTATACCTTCGATCTTCCCCAGCATTAGGGTCTTTTCCAATGTGTCAAATGTTCACATCAGGTGGCAAACATACTGAGACTTCAGCATTAGTCCTTCCCGTCAATATTCTTGGTTTATCTCCTTTAGGATTGACTGGTTTGATCTCCTAGCTGTCCAAGGGACTCTCAAGAGACTTCTCCAGTGCCACAATTCGAAAGCATCAATTTGAAAGCATTAACTCAGCCTTCTCTATGGTCCAACTCTCAAATACATACAAAACTACTGAATCAGAGCATACTGTTGACTATATGGACCTTTGCTGGCAAAGTGATGTCTCTGCATTTTAATATGCTGTCTTGGTTGTCATAGCTTTCCGTCTAAGGAGCAAGCATCTTTTAATTATGTGGCTGGCAGTCAGAACCCACAGAGATTTTGGAGCCCAAGAAAATAAAATCTATTGCTGCTTCCACTCTTTCCCCTTTCTATTTGCCATAAAGTGAAGGGAGCAGATGCCATGATCTTAGCGTTTTTGAATGTTGAGTTTTAGACCAGCATTTTCAGGCTCCTCTTTCACCGTTATCATGAGACTCTTTAGTTCCTCTTCACTCTCTTCCATAAAGCTAATCATTCATCCAGCCTGGCATTTAGCATGATGTACTCTGCATGTAAGTTATACAAGAAGCATGACAGTACATACCAACTTATTGTACTCTTCTCCCAATTTTGAACCAGCCTGCTGTTCCACGTCTCTCTGTTGCTGACTGATCAACATACAGGTTTCTCAGGAGACAAGTAATCTGGTATTTCCATATCTTTAAGAGTTTTCCACAGTTTGTTGTTATCTACACAGTCAAAGGCTTTAGCATAGCCAATGAAGCAGAAAGAATTTCTTTTTTTTTTCTGGAATCACCTTGCTTTCTCCATGATCCCGTGAATGTTAACAATTTGATCTGGTTCATCTGCCTTTTCTAAATCATGCCAATACTTCTGGAAGTTGTCCGATCATGTACCGCTGAATCCTAGCTTGAAGGATCTTGAGCACTATCTTGCTTGCATGTGAAATGAGCACAGCAGTGCAGTAGTTTGAACATTCTTTGTCATTGCTCTTCTTTGGGATTGAAATGGGAACTGACCTTTTCCAGTTCTGTGGCCACTGCCGAGTTTTCGAAAGTTGCTGGCACATTGCTTGCATCCCTTTGACAGCATCATCTTTTAGGAATTTAAACAGCTCAGCTTGAATTCTGTCACCTCCACTAGCGTTGTTCATATAATGCTTCCTAAGGCCCACTTAACTTCATACCCTAGGATGTTGGGCTTTGGTCCCATTGATTAGCACTCCATGGAGGGGAGACATTCCAATCCCTAACCTCTGATTCTTAGTAGGAGTAGAATTCAGGTGTATGGGATTATTGAAGAAAGTTGAGATCAACATTTCTACCTTAACATACACTTTCCAGTGAAACATTCATACTTACAGTCAACAGAATAAAGGTGATTTTCCTTTATGCCTGAGACATATTTCTCTATGCATTCTCCATTATTCCTTAAAAACAAAATATATTCAAGTTGGTTAATTAAGATAATAAAAATTTGATGTATAATTAAGATTCTTTGTGACACCCAAGAATATGTGTCAGGTATCACCTCAGTGCAGATGAACGTTTTGACCTTCCAAAGAGACAAAATATGTTGTCTCAGATCCAGTAACTATCAAGTGGCAAGGATGCTTTGTCTACACACTGAATCTGACTAGTAGTTCTGAAGATAACCTGTAGATTCAAAACAGGTTGTGCGTAAAGCCAATAAACATGGAGAAATCTAGAATTTTAGGAAAAAAGAAAAAGAATGAACTTTTCCTTTATATAGTTTGTGAAAACAGAGAGGCATAGCCTTCATGACAAACCTTGGGGGTTGGCACAACCCAGGCAGTGATTCATTAGACTGAAAGTGAAAGTGTTATTCTCTCAGTTGTGTCCAACTCCTTGTGACCCCATGGACTGTAGCCTGCCAGGACTCTCCACTGTCCATGGGATTCTTCTGGCAAGAAGACTGGAGTGGGTTGCCATTTCCTCTCCAGAGGAATTTCCCAACCCAGAGATCAAATCCAGGTCCCCTGCATTACAGGAAGATTCTTTACCCTCTGAGACACCAAGGAAGCCCTTGTTAGACAATATGAGAGCCACCAGGCATTATTAGACAATATGAAATCCACCAGGCCTTATTACACAATATAAGAGCCACCAGGGAAGCCTTGATTAGACAATATGAGAGCCAAAAATGACAAAATTTAAAAACAGTTTTATTTTCTACAAACACACACTCTTCGCCCATCCATGAGTATTAAATCTGAAAGACACATGTACTGATACAGACACATTTCACATTCACTCAGACGCAAGTGCAAACACTTAAGTACACATGATGTGCTTATATGATATTATGAAGAAATTTATGTATATAAATTATGATTAGTATATGTTGTCACCTCTGTAACAAAAGAGTGAGTGACTTCACATATGTCCTCTGTACATGTATGTGAAGAAAGGTGTATTTGGCACATATAAAGAATGTCTATGAAACAAATACTAAAAGAGAAATAACAGTACAGGAACTGGATTACTTTTTGAACAGACACGTTGGAAAAGAATGTCCACAATAAAGTGTGGTCAGTGTTTTCGGTCATTGAAAGTGAAAGTACAAGTCACTCAGTCGTGTCTGCCTCTTTGTGACGCCATGGACTATACAGTCCATGGAATTCTCCAGCCAGAATACTGGAGTGGGTAGCCTTTCCCTTCTCCAGGGGATTTTCCCAACCTAGGGATCAAATCCAGGTCTACTGCATTACAGGCAGATTCTTTACCAGCTGAGCTACAAGGGAAGCCCAAATATACTGGAGTGGGTAGCCTATCCCTTCTCAAGCAGATCTTCCTGACCCAGGAATTGAACCGGGGTCTCCTGCATCGCAGGCAGATTCGTTACCAACTGAGCTATCAGGGAAGCCCGCTTAGTGATTAGGGAAATGAAATGCATTGAAATCACTGGAAAACAACCACAAAGTGAGAACACAATTATTCAATATAACTGGAAACACACAAAATTTTATCTGAGCAGACAAACTCCTTTCATTTGGCTTGAAAAATGTGATTCTTTGTATATGCACACACTGATAACTGTTTTAAACATTGTGCTAGGTGATGGAAGGCGGGGAAAATGATTCAGAGTGCGTTATTTTGTTGCATGAAGAGCCAGAAAAGGTGAAGATATGCAGATGTGTTCTTACCTGTGGCTTCAGAGGTAGACATTTAATGATGAGTGAAGAAAAGGAGGTGTGCTGCAGAAATTTTATATCTTTCTTTTCAAAAAAGCACTGATTTTATTTTTGAGTATGTGTGTTGTCTTTTTGTCACTCAGGCCTCTCTCTATTGCTGAGGGCAAGGGTTATTACTCTCTAGTTGCAATGCCCAGAATTCTCACTATGGTGCCTTCCCTTGTTTTAGAGCATATAGCTCATAGGCTCAGTCATTGTAGCACCCCAGGCATGTGGGGTCCCTCCAGACCAGAGATGGAGCTCACGTCTCCTGCATTGGCAGATGGATTCTTAAGCACTGAGCCACCAGCTGAAGGGTGGAATTTTATATCTTGACTGTGTAGATGGTGAAACAATTGAGAACATGTGAAAACTCATTGAACTGTGCATTCCACAAAGGTGCATTTAACTACGCGTTTGATTATACTTTTTGTGTTCTCACTTGCTCACTTGTGGCCGACTCTTTGGAACCCCATGGACTGTAGCCCGCCAGGTTCCTCTGTCCATGGGATTCTCCAGGAAACAATACTGGAGTGGGTTGCCATTTCCTACTCTAGGCAAAATTGACTTCAGAAAGAGTAGCCACGTGAAAAGTTAAACATACGACACAAAAAATTGTAAAATATGGCCAAGAGGAAGATAACAGATGTTCTCAAAAGATTAATGAAAACAGACAACTGTTTCTCCTGAGATAGGATATATGTGTCTGTGAGTCTGTGAGTCTGTTCCTGTATGAGTGGTTCTAATTTGATTATGATTATACTATCACATTGGAGAAGGAAATGGCAACCCACTCCAGTGTTCCTGCCTGGAGAATCCCAGGGACGGGGGAGCCTGGTGGGCTGCCATCTATGGGGTCACACAGAGTCAGACACGACTGAAGTGACTTAGCAGTAGCAGTAACATACTATCAAATACTGAAGGTGAAACTCCAATACTCTGGCCACCTGATGCGAAGAACTGTCTCATTGGAAAAGAACCTGATGCTGGGAAAGATTGAAAGCAGGAGAAGAAGGGGACCACAGAGGAGGAGATGGTTGGATGGCATCACTGACTTTGCTGCTGCTGCTGCTGCTGCTGCCAAGTCACTTCAGTCGTGTCCGACTCTGTGTGACCCCATAGATGGAAGCCCACCAGGCTCCCCCATCCCTGGGATTCTCCAGGCAAGAACACTGGAGTGGGTTGCCATTTCCTTCTCCAATGTGTGAAAGTGAAAAGTGAAAGTGAAGTCACTCAGTCGTGTCCGACCCTTAGCGACCCCATGGACTGCAGCCTACCAGGTTCCTCCATCCATGGGATTTTCTAGGCAAGAGTACTGGAGTGGCTTTCCATTGCCTTCTCCAATCACTAACTCAATGAACATGAATTTGAGCAAGCTCCTCGAGATGATGAAGGACAGGGAAGCATAGCGTGCTACAGTTCAAGGGGTTGTAATGAGTCAGACAAGACTGAGCAAGTGAACTGCTGCTATGAAACTTATGTATATATATAATATATAGTCATTTTTTAAATATTTATAAAGCTATCTCACCAAGCACAAAACAGTTTGTTTCTTCTCTTAATGTTCTTATTCCTCTCAATACATTGTTGAGTGTACATTTCCTTATTTTCTTTTGTGAGAGGCGGACAATTGCTGAACAAGCTTGGGTTGGTTTCTGCCATAATTGCATGTTCTTAGGAAACCATCTGCGGTATAGTGGACATTCTATGAATGGTACTTGGGACTGTATGTATGTTCTTGGTTGCTCAGTCCTGTCGGACTCTTTGTGACCCCTTGGACTGTAGCCCACCAGGCGTCTCTGTCCATGGGATTCTCCAGGCAAGAATACCGAAGTGAGTAGCCAGTTCCTCCTCCAGGGGATCTTCCCGACACGGTGACTGAACTCGTGTCACGTTCATTGGCATGGCAGGCGCCTGGGAAGGCACTGGGAAAGTCAATAGGGGCTCTGACAGCTTTGGAAACTCAGTGATGATGAAACCTCCCATGAGGAAGCCCCGAGGGCAGAGCTCACTGTGTGCTCTCCCCCTGCTCTCACTTCTGGGCTCAGCGGGAACCGTCTCTTACAAATTCTGCAGGAAGGGGTCAAGTCCCTAGTGGGGACTGTGGGTTCCAGGACACGAGATTCTTCCCTCTGCTGTGTCCCTCTTTCCCTTAATGAGCTGATGCCAGTGGAGCTTCTGAATTCCTTCTCTAAGCAGAGTTTTCAGGACATTCCCTGAAGTTTCAAAGAGGAGCTGATCCCCTCCCCCCAGCTCAAAGACCCTGCTCAGCCCCACAGCACAGGGCATAATGCTCTCAAAATCGCCCAGAGAGTTCCCTGCAGACGGGGAAGACACACTCTCCCTCAGGTCAGGGTTTGTAGGTGTTTTCCTTCTGGGTGATTTTTACTTACTTGACATAAAAGCGGAAGTGTATCGTGCCATTTTCTTCATCAAACTCAATGTAACGCATGAAAATGTGGAATGGTGCGCCCTCAGTGATCTTCTCTATGTTATTGGCTGCGATGTAATGGGTTAACCATCTTCCTGTAAACTAAAAGCAAAATTCCTTTCAAAAACCTTAGTCCATCTCTGTAAATTCTGCCCGACACCGTCCCTCAGGAAGGAACTTGAGCAGAAGTTACCTATCTTTATGAGCACGGCCCTAGGTATAGAATCATGTGAAAACTCAAGTCAAGTAAAGGAGACAATTGACAAATTACTGAAACAGCTTGAGCTGTCTTGTCAAACACAATAGCCCTAATCCAACAGCTTTGTGTTGTTCCTTCAATTTTACAAGAACAGTGAACATACACGAGAGCCAATGAATAGATGGCAGACGTGATACACACATCCCAAACAGCAAGAATAGAGTTAGTGAATGGAGCAATTTTGAATTGCAGAGAGATGGCTAGACTTAGCAATCCACATGACCAAACCTCGAAAGGGACACTCACAGGGATACACGCCAAGACTTCCTCCCAAGCTTAGAGCACACTCAAATGCCCCTGGTACCTGTGAGGCGTCTGTGTGAGCATCACCTTGACTGGCAACAAGCAGACCAAAGACAAGACTCAAGAGCAGAGCCTTCATCTTGTTGACTCTCGTGCTCCTTCTGTACAAGCTGAGGGTGTCCAAATGGTTGGAGAGGGTGCAAAATTGCTGCCACTTTTATAGCCTGGATCTGTTGGCGTGACACATCGTGAACCAATGGCTGTTCCTCATATGGCCACAGTTACAACAGAAGGCATCTTCAGTATCCTGGTTGGCAGAGAGAAGACTTTCTGGCATTGTGCCATCTTGATAATGAGATTTGTTTTAAGAGAAGCATGTGTGGATGTGGGCATTTGACCTTTAAAGTAAGTGAGAGGTTGAAGTTCATCCAATATTGCAAGGGGAAATTTTTTTTTTTTCTGTTTATCATGAGTTCCAAAATGAGATAAGCTGTCCAACGTACATATCCCTCACTCCTGCTTAACATTTATTTTCTAAAAGTAAAGATTGACTGTGTGGGTTAGCCAGTTCAGTTCAGTCGCTCCGTCGTGTCCGACTCTTTGCGACCCCATGAATCACAGCACGCCAGGCCTCCCTGTCCATCACCAAATCCCGGAGTTCACTCAAACTCATGTCCACAGAGTCGGTGATGCCATCTAGCCATCTCATTCTCTGTCGTCCCCTTCTCCTCCCGCCCCCAACCTTTCCCAGCATCAGAGTCTTTTCCAGTGAGTCAACTCGTCGCATGAGGTGGCCAAAGTATTGCAGTTTCAGCTTTAGCATCAGTCCTTCCAATGAACACCCAGGATTGATCACCCAGGAATGGACTGGTTGGATCTCCTTGCAGTCCAAGGGACTTTCAAGAGTCTTCTCCAACACCACAGTTCAAGGGAACACTATTTCCTCAGAGACCTTTGGAAAGACTTCTATTATCCTGAGGTGGAGAGCAGGTCAGCACAGAGCATTTATCACCTTCTCTTGCCCCAACGTGGGCTTTTTCCTCCTAAGTACTAAGAGGACAATCTGGTAAAATATAGTCATCTGAAGAAGGCACATCAGTAGTTTATTTTCAGTGATTTCTCTCCAGACACCCTTTTACCCATTTAATCTGTAATATAATATTTACTCACTAACTCAGTTGTTTCTCCCAGTGAGTGAAAAAAGCTGAACAGCATTTCTTGCAATTTTTAGAATTTTGAATGGAAAAAATAAATTTCCTAACTCAAGGTCACTGAAACAGTGAGTTATTTTTTTGTTTGTTTGTTTTTTTATCAAATTTTACTTATTTTCATCTTCTTTCATGGTAATTTATCAAATAAATGCATTAAAAGATTGATTTTGTTCTGAGTATAGAAATGAAGAAATGATGAGATTCAGGGTTTCTGAGTCAGCTAAGTGAGAACTGACTCAGTGTTGCCTGCTCCTGGGAAAAATCAGAGTTCAGAATCCTTCATTTGGGTTGAAGTCAGACCTTTGAGGAGAGCTTGTCCTCTCAAAGGCATCCTCAGATCACTCCCTCAGAGGATCACTTTCCTTCATGTTCACGTGGACTGACAATATATCTATGTTTTTTCCTTTTATTCTCTTTTGTTTTAGTTGCAATATTACGTTATCTCTGCTGTTCATGCATTCCTCTGTATATTATCGTGTCGTATTTTCGGCTGGACAGTCTGTGTGATAGAAGGTTTTCATGTCTCAGAATATTCTGAAACCGTTTCCTCTCTTTGGTCTTTGATGCAGATATTAATTTTCTTTTTTTCTCTGTTTCTTTACCTTGGCTGCACAATGCAGCATGCAGGTCCTTAGTTCTCCAACAGGGATGAAATCCATATGGACTCTGTACTCTGTGCAGGAGAACGGCAGAATCCTAACCACTGGACCACCAGAGAAGTCCCTGACTCAGATAAATTTGAGTAGTCATGTGATCCCAGATAACACCCCTTATCATCCCGTCATCACCCTTACATCTCTACTTTTGTACCGCCAGCATTCCCAGGGTTTCTTTTGGACTCTGACCAACATGTGCCCCTGGGAGTGTATCCTAGGCCCATCCCATCTTAGGAAGATCTTTCTAACTGCCAGTCAAGGGTAGATTCAGTTCAGTTCAGTTCATTCGCTGAGTCGTGTCCGACTCTTTGTGACCCCATGAATCACAGCACGCCAGGCCTCCCTGTCCATCACCAACTCCCAGAATTCACTCAAAGTCATGTCCATCGAGTCAGTGATGCAATCCAGCCATCTCATTCTCCGTTGTCCCCATCGACACTAGCTATTCTCAGGGATTATTGCAGCAGTTGTAATAATCATGTCGGTTTCCATTGGTCTTAGCACTCTTCTCCCATCACTGTATTCACAGTCTGTTCTCTATAGCTGCATCTCTGTTCCTTCCTGCAAATAATAGGTGGCTTGTGAGAAGTTGGTTAAAGACAGAGAGTCTGCCCAGGTGCTCTGTGGTGCCCTGGAGGGGTGAGATGGTGTGAGGGGAACAGCTAAAACGGGAGATTATTAATGAATAATTGTGGCTGATTTACGTTTTTTATGGCAGAAACAAAAAGAATATTGTAAAACATTCTCAATCAATTAAAAGTTAGAATAGAAAGGAAAAAGGTTTTTCATCCTTAAGGAAATTAATGCAAAAAATAAAATAAAATAAAATCCTATTGCTTTGTACTGAAAGGGCTCATATGGCCTTTAATCCCAATTCTCATTAATATTGATCAAAATGTAGGTAATAGAGTAATAAATTAGAAACAGAACCATCTTACAAAAACATTTCTGTTGTGCCTCCCTCCAAATAATGCTTGGCCCTGATTGGTACAACTTCCTGTTGTCCTCTCAAATTTATTCAGACTTTTGTAACTTGGAAGTCTCTCTCATCCAGTTTATTAATTTTGTTTTATTTCTGTTTTCTCTGTAACCACTGTTTTTACATATTAGATTGCACAACTCCTAACTAAACATTGCAAGAAAGCTATTGATCTTGGCCACTGAAAATTTCAGTTTCTCTCAAGGATACATGGCCAAGGTCGCAATGCAGTTAAGAGTCTAAAGTTGAGACAATAAAACACAAGCCCACTATTTTAGGGAAAGTAATTGTTTACATAATTTTATTACCAAAAATGTATTATTATGACAGACCAGTGATTCCGAGGAAGGAGGTGGGGAGGCAAGGAGTGTGAATTACTTTGGACATTCGACTGAGAAAATGGCAGACTAATGTCACAGAGTAACCATCTTTTGGGGTCTGGATGCCAGGTTCTTTTATAGGGACAGAGGGAGAAAAGTTATGAGAAACTAAAGTCAAAAGGCAGAATAGAGAGCCAGAGACAATGAGGAAGAAAAGTATAAAGGGCCTTCAGTCTTGCAGAGCATCTCAGGATGGGCCAGCCTTTGAAATGTGTGTGTTAATTTCTTCTTTTCATAGCTGGGCTGGGTCAGTTTATCTCCCTGTGAGCTGAGAAAAGGCATTTTAACTGTCAGGCAGAAGGGTATGGTCTTCTGGGGCAGGCCATTATGTATGATTTTAATAACTGACAACAAAAAGCAAGTCAAAGAAACAGTTCTAACATGGAGTCAGCTTTGGTTCCTCGCTACAGTTCCCCACTGTCAAAGTCCATTCCACAGTCTTGTGGAAAAAGAGGGCAGTGACCATTCTGCTTCATCAGAAGGATCGTTCTGGGAGTGTTCACCATTGATGTCAGTGTTTTATATGTTGAGATTTTGCTTCTTATTTCCCTCTTTGGAAAGTGTCTTCTGTACACCGGTCAGCTTCAGAATACTGAACTTGAAATCCAGGAGACAATAACTCAAGTTAAGGAACTGAGCACTTTTCTCTGCATGGGAAGACACAAGAGTCAAGGCTCATTAAAATTGCTTCTTTGGTATAAACTTCAGCTCTCTGAGGGCATGGAATCCCGTATTCCCAACATTTCTTCAGGGTTCACCATAGGGAGTGGCTGTAGTCTGATGGTTCCTAGATAGCAGGTATTTTTCTTCTTCTAGTCTGACCAGCTCATGTTGGAGGGCTGCAATTGCTGGTTCCATTTCTCAGGTTTCCCCCTTTTGGTCATGAATGTGGCCAATATTGGGGAGACACTTCATGATCAACTCTTGTCCCATGGCACTGGGAGGTTCCATCCAGTTTAGGCAAAAATTCTTGATGTGCCACTCCAGGTATTAAGTTTTGGACCAGACCTCACCAGTAATTAAAAGTTCTCTTTGGATTCTAGCTAACTAAAATCCAGGAGACATTTTCCCTTATTGTTTCCTCCCATAGTTAGAATCACAATGTTACAAGTATTTTCTTTTCTTTTTTTGCAGTTGATAGTTTTACTTTTATTTATTTTTATTTTTTTAATTTATTTTAATTAGTGGCTAATTACTTTACATTATTGTATTGATTTTGCCATACATTGACATGAATCCACCCCAGGTGTACATGTGCTCCCCATCTTGAACCCCCCTCCCACATCCCTCCCCATCCCATCCCTCTGGTTCATCCCAGTACACCAGCCCTTAGCATCCTGTATCATGCATCGAACCTGGACTGGCGATTCGTTTCACATATGATAATATACATGTTTCAATGCCATTCTCCCAAATCATCCCACCCTCTCCCTCTCCCACAGAGTCCAAAAGACTGTTCTATACATCTGGGTCTCTTTCTGTCTCGTATACAGCGTTATCATTATCATCTTTCTAAATTCCATATATATATGCATTAGTATGATGTTAGGCCATGGAAGTATTGTCGGAGGCCTGATTACACTTCGGGAACTTCAAGAGGCAACGGTCCTTTAAATGAGACCGGGCATAGATAATGAAGCTAGTGACAATCACCATGGCATCGTTCAGCAGAGAGATACAAAGCACAATTTGAAAATAAAAAAACAAATGTAATCAATGATTAGTGTGACTGCTTGTAATCCAGTTGCAGTAGTCACGTGATGGGGGCGGGTGTGGGGAATAACCAATTTAATGAGCTATCTGCAGTTTCTTTGTACTGACCATGCACATTTATGCACGGCTTAATGTTTGAGACAAGTGTATGTTAATAGCAGGATCAGGCAAGTAGGGAGAAAAAGGCAAATGCTTCAATTTAACTCACAAAAGGTATAACTCGCCAAGTTACTAAAAGTCATTATTAGTTTGAGGTGGTTTCTCTTACACCTGGAAAACACAGATTTAAACCAGCAAATTTCTTGGATAGAAACCATAAAAACTATAACCATGTTTGCTAGTTATTCAACCCTATGCAACTAATTCTTTATGTTAGCAGCTTTATGAAGCCATCAGGTTTCCCATTAGAATTATTTGTTTATTTCTTTTTACTCAGTCCAGCATTATGGTCTGAAAGTCAGCAACTTTCATTTATCCAAAGGCTTTTTTTTTTTTCCTTTTTAAATCAATCTTCTTGAAGAGGAGGCATTTTTTTCAAGGGCATCAGAGTGAAACGATAAATATCTTCCATGACAAAGGACTTAAGAAGGCAAGTTTAAATCTGACTACATTGCAGTTGACAAAGAACCTGGTTACTGCAGTGACATACAACACTTTCAGATAATAACTAGAAATATGACTAATATTCTACTGTTTCAGAAACCAGTACTCGAGAAACAAAGCACCACACTCAGAGAGTTAGAGAACGCAGGTTTATTACACCGGTAGGCCAACATGGGTTAACACTCCAAGCTCTGAGCCCCAAACAAAGGGATTACAGAGTTTTTATAGACAGACTGTAGTGGGCAACCCTAGTTGTTAATAGGCTGGTTTAAACTAAGGGGTTTCGCACACATGGGAACATCAGTCAAGATAGGGAGGGGGATGTCTCACCTGGGCAGGCATGATGAAGCAGGTTTTCAGGGGCTGGGCAATTGCAAAGAGCAGGACAAGGAGTGTGTGAGGGAAACTCCAGTTCCTAGTATTGCAAGGCCCCGCTTTCTGAGACCACGTGACCTATGTGATCTAGACTTTGCAAGGGGCAAGCTGAGTTACAGAGGCAGAAAGGAAAGGAGGTCATGTAAAATTTTAACTTTTCCTCTTCACTATGAGGACATATCATGTTTTTAGGAACTGCATATAATATCTAGAATATCTGTATCATTGGATTAAAATTGGGTTTCTGACTGGTGGAACAAATCAGATTCACTTGATGAGACGGCCAGATATTTGGAGAAAAATAAATTTCTATTTACCTTGGACAAACCAACTTCTAAGTTATGTTAAGTTCAGTTCAGTTCAGTCGCTCCGTCGTGTCCGACTCTTTGCGACCCCATGAATCACAGCATGCCAGGACTCCCTGTCCATCACCAACTCCCGGAGCTCACTCAAACTCACGTCCATCTAATCGGTGATGCCATCCAGCCATCTCATCCTCCGTCGTCCCCTTCTCCTGCCTTCAATCCCTCCCAGCATTGGAGTCTTTTCTAGTGAGTCAACTCTTCGCATGAGGTGGCCAAAGTATTGGAGTTTCACTTCCTAAAATCCGCATGTAAAAAAGGCATCACAGATGAGCGTTGCTGAGAAGACCAATAGGACATTTTCATCTCAAAAATATAAGCGTGGTCTGCCTAGGATGACTTTTTACCCCTTTTTTCTTTAATATTCACAAGCATCTTCAGATAAACGGGGAAGGTTTTTGGAGTGGTAAAGGATTTTTGGAGCCACTCTTGTGGTGCTATAAAGACTATGGTTGTGAAACAGGATGGGCTTGTTCTTCTCTTTGAAAGCATTTGGAGGCCACCTCAGTGAAACTGAAGGACTTGACATACCCATTTACCTGTGTTGGAAAGCTTTACTTTTCCTCATTTAGCTTAGGAGAGAAGACCTCTTGGGAAGGCTCAGAGGCAACACCTTGGCTCCTGAAAGTCAGTCTGGAACAAAGGGGAAAGAGTTGAAGGTAACAGGAAAGAGAGATCTAGGAGTCTGCCTCATCATGCCACGAGGGAAGCAGCCAGGGGGAAGTGGGATCAGTGTTTTCTTGAGCCAGCATCTACCTAGTTTGCCTTGAACTTGTCTTCCTGGGGGGAACACTGATAGTCTGGCCTGTTTCCTTTTACCTTATCAGATCTCAGGCAACTTCAAGTCACAGATGGCCTGATGGCTTTCAAGTGCCTGACTCATGACCACAGAATATTAAATGACCCGGTTCTTGGCTCAAGGGAGGAAGAGGAAATGAGAACCCTCATTTGCTTGGGTGGCAGCTCCTCCTGGGGCACAGTGGGCTATGTGGCTTGGAACACACGAGATAGTAACCCTAGCCAGATTTCCTCAATTGCTTCCATAGTCAATAGCCTGTTTGCAGAGGATCTGAGGAGAGAGAAATGCAAGCGTGTGGGCATGGGGACGTTAGAAGAAACACTTCTCATTTCAGCGCGAGCAGTTAGGACCAGATGTGGGCCCATGACCAAAGTAGCCAGAATAAACCCAAACCTAGGCAGCTGGAAAGTAACAGTAACATGATTTCCCAGCCCCTTAAGACCTTTGAACCTTGTCCAAAAAGTTGGAGTTTTCCTTCTCAGGGGGTACTCCCCAAACTGGAGCTGAAGTGCCCCACTGTCAACCTTATCTGGTTCTCCTCTAGGAAAATTAGAATCAGACTACTCGATTCCTTGGGAGTATGTGGGTGTCCCTGGGCCTCTTAATTTAGGACCAGTGTGTTACTCTCCTTTGTAAAGTGCTTCAAACTGCCAGATTGCTAATTGTGAGTCATTCAGGGGCCATTGTCCTTTTGGTCTTAACCTATGTTATGTATGTCCCAAAGAACTTTCCTTTGGAATTAATTAAATATTTCCCATTTTTATAAGTTTGATGACACCAAGACACAAAAAACGTAGGGAAATTCCAACAGAGAAGGCACAGGCAAGTTCCATCACCGATGCACAGATGAGCATGTGTTGTGTCAGTCAGTCAGTTGAGTCCGACTCTTTGTGACCCTGTGGACTATAGCACACCAGGCTCCCCTCTCCGTGGGATACTCCAGGCAAGAAGACTGGGTAGGTTGCCATTCCCTTCTACATGAGATCTTCCCAAACCAGGGATTGAACCTGGGTCTTCTGCTTTGCAGGCACATTCTTTACTGTTTAAGCCACCAAGGAGGCCCTTCTAATAAAGTGAAGTGTTTGTCACTGAGTCATGTCCCACTCTCTGTGACCCCATGGTTTGCAGCCCACTCGTGTTTCCTGGCCATTGGATTCTCCAGCCAAGAATACTGAAGTGGGTTGCCAAACCACTTCACAAATCATGTAAATAAATTTACCCTACAAAACATGAACTAATTCCAAATAGGCTACCCACCTCCACAGAACTGTTTGCTTAATGAACCAATTTCAACTGAACCAGGTCTCAAACGACATAAATAAACTTTGTCCTAACAAAACAAATGAGGAGGCGAGCCCTCCACTCCTGGGTGAAGATTGGTCTCAGGGTGGCTGGCGGCAGCAGTGAGGCCAGGGAGCTCTCCACTCCAGGGCGTCCTACAACCGTGGCTCTAGCCGTCCCCAGACCCCCTTCCTGGTGACTCCAGCCCCTGGGCAACAGTTTGATTGATACTCAGTACCCAGTGAAGCTTTTCATGCTCAATGAAGACCAGCAGAGGGACATCTAGGGTGCCTGGCATGTCGGCTGGCTATGTAGAGTGGCTGAAGAGCAAGTCCCTATAGTCAGCGCCTGATAAAACATGGTTAATTCGTGGAAGGAATGGCAAACCACTTCAGTATTCTTGCCTTGGGAACCCCATGAACAGTATGAAAAGGTGAAAATATATGACACTGGAAGACAAGCCCGCCAGGTTAGCAGGTGTCCAATATACTACTATGGAAGAGTGAGTGGAGAAACAGTTCCATCAGGAGTCAAGAGACTGGGCCAAAGCAGAAAACTTGCTCAGTTGTGTGTGGGTCTGGTGCTGAAAGCAAAGTATTATTCTCATAGCACCAACACTTCTGATTGACCTGAACGATGGGTATTTCTACATGCCTGGAAGAGAAGGAATCAAAGATTGGGCAGCAGCTGACACTCGAGAGCACAGTGAGGCAGCTGTAACTGAACCACACAGTTCACAAGCCTAAAGATGGTCTTCTAGCCTCTTCAAAGAGTAGTGGACACTAGCATTTCCAAGGACGATCATGTATATATTTATATACACACATATATCCACATACATGTCTATGATATTTCACTATTTTTGACTTCTTTATGCCAGGTCTTGTCTTTTGCATCCCTTAAAAATTCACCCCGTCATTCTGTATTCAGGTGCCTCTGAATTGATGCTTTTGAACTGTGGTGCTGGAGAAGACTCTTGAGAGTCCCTTGGACTGCAAGGAGATCCAACCAATCCATTATAAAGGAGATCAATCCTGGGTGTTCATTGGAAGGACTGATGCTAAAGCTGAAACTGCAATACTTTGGCCACCTCATGCGACGAGTTGACTCACTGGAAAAGACTTTGATGCTGGGAGGGATTGGGGGTGGTAAGAGACGGGGACGACAGAGAATGAGATGGCTAGATGGCATCACCAACTCGATGGACATGAGTTTGAGTGAACTCTGGGAGTTGGTGATGGACAGGGAGGCCTGGCGTGCTGTGGTTCATGGGGTCGCAAAGAGTCGGACATGACTGAGCAACTAAACTGAACTGAACTGTGCATCCACCCATCCAGTCTAGCATTTCCAGATGTACGTGAAGACCAGAGTCTGAACTCCTAGTGCATACACTCTGCTACACAAGTAGGAGAATGTAAATCTCGTCCTTGTCCATTACTCCCGACGAAGCCATGAAAACCTTCACTACTGATGCCTTTGACTTTGGCCAGCTGTAGCCCATTTGGAGGCCATGTCTGTGTGTAGGAACTAAAATATTTATTCTGTTACTACACTTGGGTCTAGTTTATTTTCCTAGGACTTGGGCCAGATCTCTAAATGTTTGCACAACCCTTGATTAATTTCTCAATTATTTTTTTTAAATTTATCTGTTTATTTTTGGCCATGCTGTGTCTTCTTGGTTGCACATAGGCTTTCTATAGTTGTGGTGAGTGGGGGCTACTGTCTAGTTGTGGTGCGGTGACTTCTCATTGCAGTGGCTTCTCTGGTTGTGGAGCATGGGCTCTGGAGTGTGGGCTCAATTGTTGTATTGCACCAGCTCAGCTGCCGGGTGGCCTGTGGGATCTTCCTGGACCAGGAATTGAGCCTGTGTCCCCTGCATTGGCAGAAGGATTCTTAACCACTGGACCACCAGGGAAGCCCCATAAATCCTATATCTTGAGTGTGTCAGATCTTTTAGATGATGAACACCTCGAACACCATGGGGAGGTGGTAAGCGTGCTCTGCCCATGACAGCGGGAATGGCCAGTCCTTGGAAATGCTAGTGTCCACTTCTCTTTGAAGCATAAGAGTCTAGAAGACCAAATTTAGGTCCTGTGAACTGTGGTTCAGTTACAGCTGCCTCATTGTTCTCCCGAGTGTCAGCTGTTTCCCCATCTTTGATTCCTTCTTTTCCAGTCATGAAGATATACCAATCCCTCAGGTCAATCAGAAGTGTTGGTGCTATCAGAATACGTCTGTGCCCTCAGTCACAGCTCATGGCATCTCACACTTTCTCTCTATGAAGTTCAGTGAGTCCAACACAAGTTCCTTTCCCTGTAATGAACAAGGTGCTTTCTATGGACTTTTTCTTGACCAGACTCTCCAATCCCTTACAGTAAGAAGATCCTGTCCCCTGTCTCCTGTCCACTGTTGGATTAGTCATTTTTCTCCCTCTATCCTGGACACACCTGAGGACATCTCTATCTAATCCTCATCAGAATTACCTTTGATGAACACCTGTCTTATTAAAGGCACAGTCTCCTGGATATTTAAAGTGGAAAACTGTGTGTTCAATCAAGTGAACACACACTTCAAGTGACTTTTTCAGAGACACAGATTTGCAGATATTAAATCAATGTATTTAAACCCTCAGAAATCAAACACCACCAAATAGCATGTGATTAGTGACCAGGAGAGATAAGATGGAAAAGGGAGTGTGCATGTGAAGGGAGAAGGATCATGTTAATCAGGAATCAGGGAAGTTGTCTTCATGCTGTTGATCTTGATTCCATGGAGATGTGTCTGGTATCAGTGAGTCTTTCTGTAGGTGAATAAAACAGAACCCAAGGTTTAGTAGAGTTGAGTGTGTGACGGCTGGCAAGGAAGTCTCAGGCGTAGGATGTCCAGGGCACAGGAGCTGGTAGCTGATCCAATGTCATAATTCTGGTGGACCGCAACACTCCACATTTTGTGGGGGAGGTCCATGTGGAATTTTCTCCAGGATGTATATATGGGGAAAACTTTCCCATTGGGGATCAAGTCTAGGAGTAATGGTTTCAGAATTCATGTTCATGGGAATTGATCATCTAAAGATGGTTTAAGCCCCTGTTTTAAAGTTTAAAGTCTCTGAATTACACTCTTCTCCTAATTCCAAATGTTTTGTCTTTGGGGTCTTCAAGAATTAATTGTTTAATTTTAATTTCATTTTGAGGTAGAGTTGATTAGCAATGTTGTGCTAGTTTCAAGTGTACAGAAAAGTGATTTGTTTATATATATATATATATATATATATATATATATATTTCAGGTTCTTACCCCACTTAGAATTTTGCAGAGTATTGCATATATAGCTCCCTGGGCTCTACAGGACAATCTTTCTTGTCTATACACCTTGTGTATTATAGCTTGCATCTGCTATTCTCAAAAGCCTAATTCTTCTCTTTCCCAACTGCCTTCTCCTTTGCAACCACAAGTATTTTCTCTATGTTTGTGAGTCTGTTTCTGTTTTGTAAATAAGTTCCTCCAGGTCTAATTTTAGATTCCACATGTAAGTGTTATGTAATATATGCGTCCTCCTCTTTCTGACTTATTTCACTCAGTATGACAATCTGTAGGTCCATGCATTTTGCTGCAAACGGCACGCTTTCATTCTTTTTTATGGCTGGGTAATAATCCATCAAATATTTGCAGCATATATTTTTATCATATTCACCTGCAGGCTGATGTTTTTCCTTTCATTTTTTTTTTCTCAACAGAAAATTAAAGTCACACTTTAGCCTAGATCAGAGTTATTCTGATTCTGTTGTACTGTAGAAGGCTTAAAGATATCACAAACAGAAATTATCTTCTGAAGGAGAGTATAATTCAAATGTATATTTAAGACAATTTGATTGGAATACCTTTACTGGTTCTGCTAGAATCGTATGAGATTAATCACTAGTCTTACAGGAAAGGTGAACTCTCTTAAATCCTGGATCTTTTGGAGGAGGACGTTTGTGGACAACCGTGAGGTCAGTACTGATGGGAATAGTAATTATTTTCCACCAACTTGTGGGGATTCCTTCTTCTCTCTGATGACTCTGGTCTGCAACATTCCTGCAGATTAAGGCTTTCTCACCAAAACTGCTCAGCATGCTTCTACCAACCAGTTTGCAATAATATACCTCAAAAAGAAATTACCTTATATAACAAACAAAGTTCTCTAGTGATAGAATGTGTTATTGGAACAAAAAATTATCACCTATAAAACTTGACATGTGTGAAATATGAGCTAGTGGTTAAGAACCCGCATGCCCATGCAGGAGTTGTAAGAGACATGGGTTTGATCCCTGACTCGGGAAGATCCCCTGGAGATGGAAATGGCAACCCACTCCAGTATTCTTGCCTGGAGAATCCCATGGACTGAGGTGCCTGGTGGGCTATAGTCCGTGGGGTCCCAAAGAGTCAGACACAACTGAAGTGACTTAGTAGACATTAGGCGTGAAATAATGATGTGTCCTTATTGATTTATCACAGGGAGGGAGGGTGGGCAGCATTAATAAAGGACCATGTTTACTTACAAAAGTGTCCAGGTCACTTGTATTCACTCCTCTGGACAGTCGTCTGTGGAAACAAAATGGGAGAAATAAAAGAGACGCTGATTACTTCCATTTCCCAGTATTTCCAAGGTTTCTTTCCTTTTGTGTGTGTGTAATGAATTTTATAAGAGAGTACTTACGGACAAAGAAATTTTAAATAAGTTGATTTGTTTCCTTATATGTACATACCAGTTGAATGATACAGTCAGGAGAAAAATATAATTTCATTACCATTATCAATGAAATTCACGATATTTTCTTCTGGAATCCCTTTCTGTTTTGTCTCCTCTTTGAATCTCTCAAAGTCGCTATCTGAAAGTTTATCATCTGGGCCTGAAAATCACCATGCAAAAAGGACAGTGTTGTCTCTCAGAACACACAGAAATGTCTGAATATACACAACAAGAAATTGAATGTGCCAATCAGATCTTCACTTGTATGATTTAAGAGAGCCTTAAACAATTTCCATGTCCCAGGATGCAGATGTCTGCTGTCCTAAGAATTAATTTCCATCCAACTCTGACTAACTCTAACCCTGCCAGCATCAGCAGCAGGACCCCAAAGACTTGCAGGGACTCCATGAATTTGGGACTCAACCCATCCCAGTAGGCAACTAATTTGCTTCTTTATTAACTTCTTAGAACCTGTATGTGACACTCCTGTCTTGTTCTGGACCTAGATTAATAAGAAACAGGGTTCTCCACTTCCAGAGACACATTAACCCCATCACACACCACATGGGAGACAATTTACTCTTTAATCAACCACTCTACCCAATACCTTTTCTGAGATAGACATCTACTCTCTACTCTCGCAATGGTACACACACCTCAGTGTTTCTGTGTGGTCATTTGGGATCATGTCACTGTTCATAAGAAAGCAGTTCTTTGTGATAACTGAACAGGAAAAAGATTTGTTTTACAAGTTTCTGTTCCATGGGTTAGAATGCATGGGAAAACGGATATAAAACGAAATAATTAAGGTCAGCCTCATTATAGCCATGGCGTGAGATTGATTAGATTAGTTAACATGGTACAAAAAAAAAGCCTCTATAAAATTAGTTTTTTAATTTGAACAGGTAGAGACCATTTTCAAATGTTCAAAAATTGTTTTCAGCCCCTGTTTCTTGGTTGATTACATTCCAGGATCCTTAACTCAGTGAACATAAATACACAGACCTTGTACACTGAATAGTGAATATTGTCAACCACTCTTGATTTTCTAAATGAAAGTACTGACAGTGCATATGTTGCATGACCACAACAATGGGAATGTTAGGATGCCGTGTGTGTGTGTGTGTGTGTGTGTGTGTGTGTGTAAATCACTCTGTCGTGTCCCACTCTTGCGACCACATGAACTGTACTCTGCCCAGCTCCTCTGTCCACGAGATTCTCCAGGCAAGAATCCTGGAGTGGGTAGCCATTCCCTTCTCCAAGTTAGGATGTCATACATACTAATGATTCCAACCACGTCAGTCTCATTTCCGTCTTCATCCACATTCTTAACGTGTCCTATGATACTGCTCTTGGACGCATGAAGAATTTGAACTTCATTTTGACCCGCATCTGTGTGAGAGAGAAAAGACACATACATAGAACCCTTCCTTAATGTCTTGTCAGTTAGATGCATTGTGACAAGATTGCAGGCACTAAGAACAGTTCATGCTGTATTGCTCAGCGTCTCACTCCAGCGGATACATGGTGGTTATGACAGCAAGGGAAGCGGGCAAGACATTTCCTCATTCCCACCTTTTCTTAGAGTTAATCAGTCACTCCTTGCTGTCTTACTAAGATGCTTTCTAAAACATGTGTCTTAATGAACCCGGCAGATTTTTTTTTTGTTTGTTTATTTATTTTGGGGAGGGGAGCTGCTTTGAGTCTTTGTCGCTGTGAGTGGACTTTGTCTACTCGTGGTGATGGGGGGTACTACTCTCTAGATGTTGTGCCCGGGCTTCTCACTGTCTTCTCTGTTGTGAAGCACACAATCTAGGGTGTGTAAGGTTAGTCATTGCAGCTTGAAAGCTCTAGAGGGCCAGCTTAGTAGTTGTGGCACTTGGGTTCATTTGCCCCACGGTTGGTGGGATCTTCCTCGACCAGGGATAAGACCCATGTGTCCTTCACTAGCAGACTGGTTCTTACCCACTGAACCACCAGGTAGTCCACAACAAGTGTTTTAAACAGCATGAGGCAGGATTATGACCATATATGGATATATTCAAATTTTAATCAAATACGTACCTCTTAGGCCATTTAAAATTAGGAGTGTTGGTTAGAGCCCTCATGAAGAACTTAAGAATGGAAATCTTAGCCAGCACTGCAATTGCTTTTAACTGACATCTGTTTTTATCATTGAAATCAGCATAGTTTCCTTGGATCTAAATTCTTCCACCATCCCTTGGATGGATGAAGATGTTCCAAGATGGTTTTTAAATAGTGAATGATGCTGATGTGAAAACTCAAGATAGACACAAGTGCCATCAGTTCATAGAGCTGTTGTAAACTTTCTGTGAGAATCATATGAAATAGAAATTCTACACCCATGCTCAGCCTCAACTCTTGTTGTTCAGTCACTAAGTCACACTGAATGTTTGCAACCCTATGGACTGTATCACCCCAGGCTCCTCTGTCCTCCACTGAAGCCCAAAGTTTCCTTAAATTCATGTCCATTGAGTCAGTGACGTTATGTCACTATCTCATCCTTTGTCACCCCCTTTCCTCCTGCTTTCAATCATTGACAGCATCAGGGTCTTTTCTCGTGGCCAAAGGATTGGAGCTTCAGCTTCAGCAGCAGTCCCTTCCAATCAATATTCAGGATTGATTCCCTTTAGGGTTGACTGGTTTGATCTTGCAGTCCAAGGGACTCCCAAGAGTCTTCTCCAGCATCATAATTCAAAACCATCAATTCTTCAGGAATCAGCCTTCTTTATGGTTCAACTCTCACATTTATTCATGACTTCTGGAAGAACCATAGATTTGACTTTATGGACCTTTGTCAGCAAAGTGATCTGTCTGCTTTTTAATATGCTGTCTAAATTGGTCCTAACTTTTCTTCCAAGGAGCATGCGTCTTTTAATATCATGGCTGCTGTCACCATCTGCAGTGATTTTGAAGTCCAAGGAAATAAAATCTGCCACTGCTTCCACTTTTTTCCCTTTCTATTGGCCGTGATGTGGCCAGATGCTGTGATCTTCGGTTTTTGAATATTGAGTTTCAAGTCTGCTTTTCCAGTCTCCTCTTTCACTCTCATTGGCAAGCTTTTCAATTTCTCTTCACTTTCTTCCATTGGAGTTGTATAATCTGCATATCTGAGGCTGTTGATATTTCTCCTGTAAACCTCAATTCTAGTTTGTGATTCATCTAGCCTGGAATTTCACACAACTCTGCATATAATTTAAATAAGAAGGGTGACAGTTTACAGCTTTGAAATACTTGTGCAATTTGCAACTAATCCTTTTTTCCATGCCCAGTTCTCACTGTTGCTTCTTGATCCACACACAGGTTTCTCAGGGGACAAGTAAGGTGGTTTGGTACTCTCATCTCATCTCTTTAAAAATTTTCCACAGTTTCTGGTGATTCACCGTGAAAGGCTTTAGCATAATCAATGAAGGAGAAGTTAATATTATTCTGGAATTCCATTACTTTCTTCCATGATCCAGTGGATGTTGGCAATTGGATCTCTGGTTCCTCTGCCTCTTCAAAACCCAGCTTGTCCCTCTGGAGGTTCTTGGTTCATGTGCTACTGAAGCCTAGCTTGAAGGATTTTGAGCAAAAACTGACTAGCATGTGAAATTGACACGATTGTACGGTGCTTGGAACGTTCTTTGACATTGTCATTCTCTGGGATTGAAATGAAAACTACCTTTTGCCGTTCTGTAGCCACTGCTTAGTTTTTCAAACTTGCTGACATACTGAGTGCAGCACTTTAACAGCAATATCTTTTAGGATTTTAAGTTGCTCAGGTTGAATTTCATCAGCTCTACTAGCTTTGTTCATAGTAATGCTTCTTAAGGCCTGCTTGATTTCACACTCTAGGATGTCTGGCTCTAGTCTTGTTGAGTAACACTCAGTCATGTGGAGATGTTCCAGTCCTTGAACTCTAATTTTTAGTAGGATTAGAATGCAGGTGTATGGAGTAATTGAAGGAAGTTGAGACCAAGATTTCCACTGGAACACACGTTTCCCAGTAAAACACTAACACTTACATTCAACAGTAAAAGTGAAACTTTCTTGCTTTTCTCCTGTCACATGTTTTTTATTGCATTCTCCATCTGACCTTAAAGACAAAACATATTCAGGTTGATTGATTAAAATAACAAAAATGTGATGCATAATTAGGTGTGTTTTTTTTTTTTTTGTATCACACCCCAGATTGTGCTTGTATCACCTTAGTACCTGTGAACAATGTGAATGCATTTCTGTAAAAATACACTTCAATAAAGCCAATTTCACAAAAGGCAGCCACATGAAAAGTTAAACACAGGGCACAAAAAATTGTAAAAATGGCAGAGGATGACAATAGATACTCTTAAAAAATCAGTGACAACACGTGTATCTCCTCGGATAGGATATACATGTGTGTGTGTTTGTGAGTCAGTTTCTGTATGTGCGGTTGTAAGTTGATTGTATATATACAATCTCGGCTGAGTAGTAAAGAATCAGCCTGCAATCCAGGAGGCCTGGGTTCAAACCTGGGGTCAGGAGGATCCCCTGGAGAAGGTAGTAGCTTCCCACTCTAGAATTCTTGCCTGGAGAGATTCATGGATACAGGATACTCACGGGCCACAGTCCATGTTAACTCTACAAAGAGTTAACACAACTGAGTGACTCACTGCCTTCATGCTATACTATCAAATGTATGCATATATAATGTATAATCATTAATATATATTTATAAATCAATTTCTCCAAGCATAAATCTTTTAGTTGCTTTGTTTCTTAATGATTATATTCCTGATAATACATATCTGAGTTATCATGTTCCTTTTTTGCTTTCTTGGAGGATAATTGCTCAAGAAACTTGTGTTGGATTCTGCCATACATACATGCTCTTAAAAAGTGTCTGCAGTATAGTGGACACTTCATGAATGGTACTTGGGACTGTGTGCGTGTGCTGAGTCGCTCACTCACGCCCAACTCTATGTCCCTATGCACTGTAGCTCACCAGGCGCCTCTGTCCATGGAATTCTCCAGGCAGCAATACTAGAGCAGGTTGCCATGCCTTGCTCCAGGGGGTCTTCCTGTCCCAGGGATTGAACTCACATATCTTATGTGGTCTGCCTTGGCAGGCATGTTCTTTGCCCCAGTATCACCTGAGAAGTTCATTTGGGACAGTGAGGCTTTAGTCAATTCAGTGGTGATGAAATATTTCATGAGGAAGTCTCACAGGGCAGAGCTCACTGTGTGCTCTCCCACCACCCTCGGCTTCTGAGCTCAATGGGGACTGTCTCTTACAAATTCCACAGGAAGGGGTCAAGCCCCTGGTGGGGACTGTGGGTTCCAGGACACGAGGCTCTTTCCACTGCCGTGTCCCTCTTTCCTTTAAAGAGTTGATGCCAGTGGAGCTTCTGGGACTCCCAGCCCCCCAAGTTAAGGTTCCATGACATTCCGTGGAAAGCTCATAGGGAAACTGCTCCCCCACCCCCAGCTCAGAGACCCTGCTCAGTCCCACAGCTCAGGGAGTCATGCTTTCAACATCACCCAGAGAGCTCCCTGCAGACAGGGAAGACATACCCTCCCTCAGACTCGGGGTTTATAGCTGTTTTCCTTCTGTGTTATTTTTACTTACTTTAAATAAAATTCGGCATCTACTGTGCCATCTCCTTCATCAAACTCAATATAACGGAAATAAATGTGGAATGGCCCGTTCTCAGTGATCTTCTCTTTGTTACTGGCTGCGATGTAGTGGGTTCTCCATTCTCCTGAAAGCTAACATCACAATCCTATCGTGAGCCTCAGTGCATCTCTGAATTTTGCCCAACATTATCCCTCAGGAGTTTCCCTGCCCTTTCACTTGGGCAGAAATTACCTATCTTTATGAGCACAGGCCTACATACAAAATCATGTGAAAAGTCAAGTGAAGGAAGGGAAGGGATTCAGGTATTTCTGTGAAAAGTCAAGTGAAATGAAGGAATTCAGGTATTTCTGAACTTGAGCTGTCTTGTTAAATGCGGAATCTCCAGTCCAACAGGTGTGTGATCTTTCTGTTTTATAAGAGCAGCGAACGTGCATGACAGCCAATCAATAGATGGTAGAGACGATACAGACATCACAAACAACAGGTATAGAGCCAGTGAATAGAGCAGTTTTGAGTTGCAGGGAGATGGCTAGATTTAGTGACCCACATGACCAAAACTCAAAAGGGACATTCACACACATACACCCCTAGACCTCCTCCAAAGCTTGGACCACCCTTGGTACCTCTGAGAGAATTTGCTGAGCTTCACTTTGGCCAGCAAGAAGTAGACTGAGGACAAGACTAAGCAGCAGGATCTTCATCTTGTTGACTCTCGTGGTCCTTCTTCTGTAGAAGCTGAGGGTGTCCCAGTGGTTGGAGAGGATGTCAAATTGCTGCCACTTTTATAGCCTGTATCTGTTGGTATGTCATGTCAAGAACCAATGGTTTTTCCCCATGTGACCACAGTGACACAGAAGTCATCTGATTGGCAGAGATAAGTTTTTCTGGCATTCTGTTACTCTAATAATGAGATTTGTTTTAAGAGAAACTTATGTAGATTGTGGGCATTTGACCTTTCAGATTAGCGAGAAATCACAGTACACATCTGCTATTTCAAGATCAGGAATATTTATTTTTTCTCTGTCTCCTGATATTCAAAATGGAATGAGCAGTCCAAGGTACATATCCCCCACTCCTATATTATTTCCTTAACATGGAGAAGAATGCTTAAAATTTGTTATTTAAATGTAAAAGTTGACTGTGTGGGTGAGCCAGAGAAGATCTGTTTCCTAAGAAACTCTTTGAAAGCCTATTTCTTCGAGTTGAGGAACATGTCAGCACAAAGCATTTGTCACCTCCTTTTTCACCAAAGCAGGCTCTTTCCTCCTTATAACTGTGAGGACCATCTGCTCAAATGCCCTTTAAGCTCATCTGAAGAAGGTATGTCTACAATTCATTTCCATTACTCCTTTTCTGGATACCCTTTACCTATCTAATTTCTAATGTAGCATTTACTCACTGACTCAGTTGTTTCTCTGGGCATGCAAGAAAGCAGGACAGCAGTTAGCATAATTTTTATAATTTTGAATGGAAAAAAAAAATGTATTTCCCAACTCTATAGGTCTGTAACTCCTTTCTTTCAAGGTCACTAAAAGAGAAGGAGAATCTGTTTGTTTGTTTGTTTGGGGGGTTCTTTTTGTATTTTTTAATCAAATATTTACTTAAGTTCATCTCCATTGATAGTAATTTATCAATAAATACATTAAAAGATTAATTTTGTTCTGAGTCCAGAAGTGGAAAAACAGTGAGATTCAGGATTCCCAAGTCAGCTGAGCAAGAACCCCCAAAGCACTAACCAAGTATTGGCTGCTCCCTGGACAAATTAGAGTTCAGAATCCTTCTCTTAGATTGAAGTCAGACCTTTGAGAAGAGCTTGTTTCAAGGATATCTTCAGTTCATATCTTCAGGTGATCCCTTCCCTTCACGGTCACATGGATCCAACAGTATTATCCACTTTTTTTTTATTTCTTTTTTTTTTTTTTCTGTAGCAATATCATTTTTTCTCTTTAATTAACACATTATCCTGTTATTATCCTGTTGTATTTTTGACTGTGAAATCTGTGTGGTAGAAGGGTTTCAAGTCACAAAATGTCCTGAAAATGTTTCCTCTTTTTGGTCTTTGATGCAGATAATAATTTGGCTTATTGTCTGTTTGTTTATTTTGGCTGCACCAAGCAACATGCAGGTTCTTAGTTCTCCAACCAGGAATGGAACCAATACCCCGTGTGGGGGAAGTGCAGAATTCTAACCACTGGACCACCAGAAAAGTCCCCAGTTCAAATAATTTCCAATAGGGATTTGATCTTAGCTAACAATGGCAACCCACTCCGGTCCTCTTACCTGGAAAATCCCATGGACGGAGGAGCCTGGTAGGCTGCAATCCATGGGGTCTCTACGAGTCAGACACGACTGAGTGACTTCACTTTCACTTTTCACTTTCATGCATTGGAGAAGGAAATGGCAACCCACTCCAGTGTTCTTGCCTGGAGAATCCCAGGGACGGGGATGCCTGGTGGGCTTCCGTCTATGGGGTAGTACAGAGTCGGACACGACTGAACCGACTTAGCAGCAGCAGCAACACCCCTTGGCCTCCCATCATAACCCTTTCATCTTTTCCTCCAACCCTTTCATCTTTTCCTCCAACATTTGCACTTCCCTTTTGAATTCTAACCAACATGTGTCCTGTGGGAATGTTTCCATTCAATCTTAGGGAGACTTTACTAACTGCGAATTAAGGGGAGGGAAATTAAACAGAGTTGCTCTAAGAGGTTATTGCAACAGTTGTGATAATCCTGATTTTTTCCAATTGTCTCACTCTGTCCCCTCTCTATGTTCACAAGTCGGTTCTCACTATCTGTGTCACCATTCCTCCCCTGCAAATGATAGGTAGTTGTGAGAAATTGCTGAAACAATGGGGGCCCAACTAGGTGCTTTATCATGACCTAGAGGGGGGTAGGGTGGAGTCAGGGGAGGGGACTCAAAAGGAAGGTGATACACGTATAATTATGGCATAATTGTATTGTTGTATTGGACAGAAACCATGAGAACATTGTAAAGCAATTCTTCTATTAAAAAACAAATTTTAAAAAATAAAATTCACATTCATAAGGTAATTCATGCAAGAAAAACTCCTGTTGCTTTCTATGGAAAGGAAGTCATATGGCGTTTGATGTAAACTCTTTATTAATAATGGTCAAAATATGGGTAATCTAATGATGAATAAAAAGACAACAATCTTACCCTAATGTTACTCTTTTAACCACCCAAAAATAATTCCAAGCGATGTTTGTTACGTCTTCCTTGTTTCCCCTTTTCTAATTTATCTAAATGTCTATAAGTATGAAGCCTCTCTCTCCCAGGTTATCAATTTTGCATTATTTGTCTGTTTTCTCTGTAACCACTGTTTTCATATCTTAGATTGCACAATTCCTGTCTAAACAGTGCAAGGGAACTATTGACCTTGGCTACCAGAAACTCTAGGTTCACTCTCAGATTCAAGAATAAGGTTCCAATGCAGTTACAATTTAAATTAAGATAACAAACCACAAGTCCATTTGTTTTAAAGCAAATAATTGCTTATGTAACCTGTATTACCAAAAAGCTCTTTTAAAATGTTTATTTGTTTGTTTGCATCAGGTCTTAGTTGCAGAATCTTTGTTTCATTATAAGGAGATCTTTAGTTACAGCTCACAGGCTCTCTAGTTGTGTTACCGACAGGCCAATGAATCCAAGAAACAAGATGCTGAGGCAAGGAATACAACTTTATTCAGAAAGCTGGCTGAGTGAGAAGATGGCAGACTAAAGTCTCAAAGTAAGCATCTTGTCAAACTCTGGATGCCAGGTCCTTATACAGAGCCAGATGAATAGAAGCCGTGAGGAACTAAAGTCAAAACGCAGAACAGAGAATGGGAGACAGTGAGGAAGTCAAGTAAAAAGTGTCTTCGGTCTTGTAAAACATCTCCAGGAAGGGCCAACCTTTGGAAGGAGTGTGTTCATCTCCTCTTTTCAGAGGAAGGAATGGTCAGATTATCTCCCCGTGAGCTGAACAAAGTCACTTCAATTAAATAGTAGGGCACAGTGGCAGCATCCTCCGAGGTAGGCCATCATGTATGATTATAAGAGCAACAGGAATGAAAAGCAAGCCAAAGAAACAGCTCCAATATGGAATCAGAATTGGTTATTCTCTATAAGAATTTACTACTGAGGGGGCGGTCCTAAGATGGCAGGAGAATAGGAGAGGAAGACCACTTTCTCCCCCACAATTCAACAAAAGATCATTTGAATGCTGAGCAGCTTCCACAAAACAATTTCTGAATGCTGTCAGAGGACACCAGGCACCCAGAAAGGCAACCCTTTATCTTTGAAAGTAGGTAGGACATGTATGCAAAAGTTAACAGGAAAAGTAATTAGAGGAAATAGGAAAAAAAAAGAAAGTAGGTAGGACAAAATATAAAAGACATAAAGAGAGACAAAAGAGTTAGGGGTGGAGACCTGTCCTGGGGAGGGAGTCATAAAGAAGGAGAAATTTCCAAACACCAGAACACCCTCTCATCGGCAGGTCTGTGTGGAGTTTTGGAATATCAGTGGGCAACATAACCAGGAAGGGAAAGAAAAAAAAAACCCCACAGAATACGTGGCTAACCGCCAACTCCCAGTGAAGAAGTAGCCCAGATGCTCTGTCAGCCACCAGCAAGTGGCGGCTGAACAGGGAGGTGCGGGGTGCATGCTTAGGGCAAGGACCAGGCCTGAATGCCCTGTAGACAATCTGAGGGAGCTAACATGAGATAGCAACTCAAACTGCGGGATAGCAAGAGAGAGAAAAAAGAGAGAGAGAGAGAACATTGCTGCAAAAAGCACTAACCCGAGGGGCAGCCTGGCCCACTCACAAAGCAAAGGACTCAGTGAACACCAAAGGAGACCTACCAGCTGTGGACCAGCCCATCCTGTGCCAGAGGAAGAGAAGCAGGCAGGGGACAGCCAGAGCTGGAAGGCGAGGGGCAATCTTGGCTCCAGGACAGCATCCTCCACCAAAGGAGGAGAATGTGACATCCTCCAGCTGCGAGCAGGCCCCCAGTTGCTAACCAAGTCTTCCTGGGATCCTGGGCAGTTGATGTCTGCCAGGAGTATCACAGCCAGAAATCAGTGCCCTAAAGGAGACACACAGCGCACCTGTATGGCACTCCAGTGGCACACCCAGGAAACCAGGTGGCTGGGACCAGGGAGGTGATTGAGACACACAGCCCACTGGGAACTGTGAGCTTGCCATGTACCTGGTTGCTGGAGCTGCTTGGAGCTGGAAGGGCACAAAACACACTCCCAACTGAGTCTGTGCCTTTGTGGTGTACCCAAGAACCTGAACCTGACCAACTTAGACCTGGGAAGTGCACAAAACCTAGGGCCCACTTTGGACAGTCCCCCTGCAGAGCAACCTGGAGCCTGAGCAGTGGAGACTGGGAAAGCACACGCTGCTGTTAGCTGGGGCAAACCCCATGTGGTCCAAACACTTTGAGCATTCCCGGGACACGCCAGTGATATTTATTTGCAGTGTTCTTCCCACCCGATAGCACAACTGAACAAGAACAACTGAATAAGTGAGCACCTTTGCCCCCGTTTGTCAGGGCGGATATTAGACACTGAAGAGACTTGCAAACAGAGGAAGACAAAATAAACAAAGAAGAAGGAACCACTCTGGAAGTGACAGGGCAACAGATTAAAACCCTGTGTTTAGCACTAAGTACTTCAAGGGGCCTATATACCTTGAGACGAAGTATAAGCTGGAACAAGAAACTATTTGAAACTAAACTGAACTTACATTGCCCTCAACAGCTCCGAGAAATTCTTAGATATATTTTTACTATTATCATTTTTAGTTTTATTATTATTTTTTTTTAGTTCACTTCAGTTTAGTTCAATCTCTCAGTCCTGTCCAACTCTCCGCGACCCCATGAATCACAGCACACCAGGCCTCCCTGTCCATCACCAACTCCCGGAGTTCACTCAAACTCATGTCCATCGAGTCGGTGATGCCATTTAGCCATCTCATTCTCTGTCGTCCCCATCTCTTCCCACCCCCAATCCCTCCCAGCATCAGAGTCTTTTCCAGTGAGTCAACTCGTCGCATGAGGTGGCCAAAGTATTGCAGTTGCAGCTTTAGCATCAGTCCTTCCAATGAACACCCAGGATTGATCTCCTTTAGAATGGACTGGTTGGATCTCCTTGCAGTCCAAGGGACTCTCAAGAGTCTTCTCCAACACCACAGTTCAAAAGCATCGATTCTTCGGCGCTCAGCTTTCTTCACAGTCCAACTCTCACATCCATACATGACCACGGGAAAAACCATTGCCTTGACTAGACGGACCTTGGTTGGCAAAGTAATGTCTCTGCTTTTTAATATGTTATCTAGGTTGGTCATAACTTTCCTTCCAATGAGGAAGCGCCTTTTAATTTCATGGCTGCAATCAGCATCTGCAGTGATTTTGGAGCCCCCCAGAAAACTAGAGTCTGACACTGCTTCCACTGTTTCCCCATCTATTTCCCATGAAGTGATGGGACCAAATGCCATGATCTTTGTTTTCTGAATGTTGAGCTTCAAGCCAACCTTTTCACTCTCCTCTTTCATGTTCATCAAGAGGCTTTTTAGTTCCTCTTCACTTTCTGCCATAGGGTGGTGTCATCTGCATATCTGAGGTTATTGATATTTCTCCCGGCAATCTTGATTCCAGCTTGTGCTTCTTCCAGCCCAACGTTCCTCATGATGTACTCTGCATATATGTTAAACAAGCAGGGTGACAATATACAGCCTTGTCGTACTCCTTTTCCTATTTGGAACCAGTCTGTTGTTCCATATCCAGTTCTAACTGTTGCTTCCTGACCTGCATACAGTTTTCTCAAGAGGCAGGTCTGGTGGTCTGGTATTTCCATCTCTTTGAGAATTTTCCACAATTTATTGTGATCCACAGGGTCAAGGGGTTCAAAGATTCATTTATTTATTGAATATATTTATTTTAATTGGAGGCTAATAACTTTACATTATTGTATTGGTTTTGTCATACATTGACATGAATCTGCCCCGGGTGTAGATGTGTTCACCATCTTGAAGCTTCCTCCCACCTCCGTCCACTTATCAGCCCTCTGGGTCGTCCCAGTGCACCAGCCCTGAGAACCCTGTATTATGCATCGAACCTGGACTGGCGATTCGTTTCACATATGATAATATACGTGTTTCAATGCCATTCTCCCAAATCATACCACCCTCACCCTCTCCCAGAGTCCAAAAGACTGTTCTATACATCTGGGTCTCTTTTGCTCTCTCGAGTACAGGGTTATCGTTACCATCTTTCTAAATTCCATATATATGCGTTAGTATACTGTATTGGGGTTTTTCTTTCTGGCTTACTTCACTCTGTATAATAGGCTCCAGTTTCATCCACCTCATTAGAACTAATTCAAATGTATGATTTTTAATGGCTGAGTAGTACTCCATTACTCCATTGTGTATATGTACCACAGCTTTCTTATCCATTCTTCTGCAGATGGACATCTAGGTTGCTTCCATGTCCTGGCTATTATAAATACTGCTGCAAAGAACATTGGAGTGAGTACACGTGTCTCTTTCAATTCTGGTTCCCTTGGTGTGTATGCCCAGGAGTGCAATTGCTGGGTCGTATGGCAGTTCTACTTCCAGTTTTTTAAGGAATCTCCACACTGGTCTCCATAGTGCTGTATTAGTTTTCATTCTCACCAACAGTGTAAGAGGATTCCCTTTTCTCCTCACCCTTTCCAGCATTTATTGCTTGTAGACTTTTATATAGCAGATATTCTGATTGGAGTGAAATGGTACCTTATTGTGGTTTTGATTTGCATTTCTCTGATTATGAGAGATGGTGAGCATCTTTTCATGTTTGTTAGCCATCTGTGTCTTCTTTGGAGAAATATCTGTTTAGTTCTTTGGCCCATTTTATGATTGGGTCATTTATTTTTCTGGGATTGAGCTGCAGGAGTTGTGTGTATATTTTTGAGATTAATTCTTTGTCAGTTGCTTCATTTGTTATTATTTTCTCCTATTCTGAAGGCTGTATTTTCACCTTGCTTACAGTTTCCTTTTGTGCACAAGCTTTTAATTTTAATTACGTCCCATTTGTTTATTTTTGCTTTTATTCCAAATATTCTGGGAGGTGGGTCATGGAGGATCCTGCTGTGATTTACATTGGAGAATGTTTTGCCTATGTTCTCCTCTAGGAGTTTTATAGTTTCTGGTTTTACATTTAGATCTTTAATCCATTTTGAGTTTATTTTTGTGTATGCTGTTAGGAAGTGTTCTAGTTTCATTCTTTTACAAGTGGTTGACCAGTTTCCCCAACACCACTTGTTAGAGAGACTGTCTTTTCTCCATTGAATATTCTTGCCTCCCTTGTCAAAGATAAGGTATCCATTGGTGTCTGGATTTATCTCTGGGCTTTCTATTTTGTTCCATTGGTCTATATTTCTGTCTTTATGCCAGTACCATACTGTCTTGATGACTGTGGCTCTGTAGTAGAGCCTGAAGTCCAGTAGGTTGATTCCTCCAATTCCATTCTTCTTTCTCAAGATTGCTTTGGCTATTCAAGTTTTTTTTATATTTCCAAACAAATTGTGAAATTATTTGTTCTAGCTCTGTGAAAAATACTGTTGGTAGCTTGATAGGGATTGCATTGAATCTATAGATAACTTAGGGTTGTATACTCATTTTCACAGTATTTATTCTTCCAATCCATGAACATGGAATATTTCTCCATCTATTAGTGTCTTTTCTAATTTCTTTCACCAGTTTTTTATAGTTTTCTATATACAGGTCTTTTGTTCTTTATGTAGATATATTCCCAAGTATTTTATTCTTTTCGTTGAAACGGTGAATGGAATTGTTTCCTTAATTTCTCCTTCTATTTTCTCATTATTAGTGTATAGGAATGCAAGGGATTTGTGTGTGTTGATTTTATATCCTGCAACTTTACTATATTCATTGATTAGCTCTAGTAATTTTCTGGTAGAGTCTTTAGGGTTTTCTGTATAGAGGATCATGTCATTGGTGAACAGTGAGAGTTTTACTTCTTTTCCAATTTGGATTCCTTTTATGTCTTTTTCTGCTCTGATTGCTATGACCAAAACTTCCAAAACTATGTTGAATAGTAGGTGTGAGAGTGGGCACCCTTGTCTTGTTCCTGACTTTAGGGGAAACACTTTCATTTTTCGCCAATGAGGATAATGTTTATGTGGGTTTGTCATATATAGCTTTATTATGTTGAGGGATGTTGCATCTATTCCTGCCTTCTGGAGTATTTTTATCATAAATGGATGTTGAATTTTGTCAAACGCTTTCTCTGCATCTATTGAGATAATCATATAGTTTTTATTTTTCAATTCGTTAATGTGGTGTATTACATTGATTGATTTGCGGATATTGAAGAATCTTTGCATCTCTGGGATAAAGCCCACTTGGTCATAATGCATGATCTTTTTAATGTGTTGTTGGAGTCTGATTGCTAGAATTTTGTGAAGGATTTTTGCATCTATGTTCATCAGTGATATTGGTCTGTAGTTCTCTTTTTTTGTGGCATATTTTTCAGATTTTTGTATTAAGGTGATGCTGGCCTCATAGAATGAATTTGGAAGTTTACCTTCGTCTGCAATTTTCTGGATGAGTCTGAGTAGGATAGGTGTTAGCTCTTCTCTAAATTGTTGGTAGAATTCATCTGTGAAGCCATCTGGACCTGGGCTTTTGTTTGCTGGAAGATTTCTGATTACAGTTTCAATTTCCGTGCTTGAGATGGGTCTATTTACATTTTTCCTGGTTCAGTTTTGGAAAGTTGTACTTTTCTAAGAATTTGTCCCTTTCTACCAAGTTGTCCATTTTACTGGCGTATAATTGCTGATAGCAGTCTCTTATGATCCTTTGTATTTCTGTGTTGTCTGTTGTGATATCTCCCTTTTCATTTCTAATTTTATTGATTTGGATGTTCTCCCTTTGATTCTTGATGAGTCTGGTTAGTGGTTTGTCAATTTTATTTACCCTCTCAAAGAACCAGCTTTTGGCTTTGTTGATTTTTCCTATAGTCTCTTTTGTTTCTTTTGCATTTATTTCTGCCCTAATTTTTAAGATCTCTTTTCTTCTACTAACCCTGGGGTTCTTCATTTCTTCCTTTTCTAGTTGCTTTAGATGTAGAGTTAGGATGTTTAGTTGACTTTTTTCTTGTTTCTTGAGGTGTGCCTGTATTGCTCTGAACCTTCCCTTTAGCACTGCTTTTACAGTGTCCCACAGGTTTGGGTTGTTGTGTTTTCATTTTCATTCGTTTCTATGCATATTTTTATTTCTTTTTTTATTTCTTCTGTGATTTTTTGGTCATTCAGCAGCGTGCTGTTCAGCCTCCATATGTTGGAATTTTTAACAGTTTTTCTCCTGGAATTGAGATTTAGTCTTACTGCATTGTGGTCACAAAAGATGCTTGGAATGGATTCAGTTTTTCTGAATTTACCAAGGCTAGATTTATGGCCCAGAATGTGATCTATCCTGGAGAACGTTCTGTGTGCGCTTGAGAAGAAGGTGAAATTCATTGTTTTGGGGTGAAATGTCCTATAGATATCAATTAGGTCTAACTGGTCTATTGTAATATTGAATGGTTTGCCTTGGAAACGAACAGAAATCATTCTGTCATTTTTAAGATTACATCCAAGTACTGCATTTCGGACTCTTTTGTTGACCATGATGGCTACTCCATTTCTTTTAGGGATTCCTGCCCACAGTAGTAGATATAATGGTCATCCGAGTTAAATTCACCCATTCCAGTCCATTTTAATTCACTGATTCCTAGAATGTCGACGTTCACTCTTGCCATCTCCTGTTTGACCACTTACAATTTGCCTTGATTCATGGACCTAACATTCCAGGTTCCTATGCAATATTGCTCTTTACAGCACCGGACCTTCCTTCTATTGCTGGTCACATCCACAACTGAGTATTGGTTTTGCTTTTGCTCCATCCGTTTATTCCTTATAGAGTTACTTCTCCACTGATCTCCAGTAGCATACTGGGCACTTACTGACCTGGGAAATTCCTCATTCAGTGTCCTATCATTTTGCCCTTTGTTACTGTTCATGGGGTCAACCAGTAATGCTGAAGAAGCCGAAGTTAACCGGTTCTATGAAGACCTACAAGACCTTTTAGAACTAACACCCAAAAAAGACGTCCTTTTCATTCTAGGGGACTGGAATGCAAAAGTAGGAAGTCAAGAAACACCTGGAGTAACAGGCAAATTTGGCCTAGGAACACGGAATGAAGCAGGGCAAAGGCTAATAGAGTTTTGTCAAGAGAACGCACTGGTCATAGCAAACACCCTCTTCCAACAAAACGAGAGAAGACTCTACACATGGACATCGCCTGATGGTCAACACCGAAATCAGATTGATTATATCTGTAGCCAAAGATGGAGAAGCTGTATACAGTTAGCTAAAACAAGACCAGGAGCTGACTGTGGCTCCAATCATGAACTCCTTATTGCCAAATTCAGACTTAAATTGAAGAAAGTAGGGAAAACCAATAGACCATTCAGATATGACCTCAATCAAATCCCTTATGATTATACAGTGGAAGTGAGAAATAGATTTAAGGGACTAGATCTGATAGATAGAGTGCCTGATGAACTCTTGACGGAGGTTCGTGACATTGTACAGGAGACAGGGACCAAGACCATCCCCATGGAAAAGAAATGCAAAAGAGCGAAATGGCTGTCTGAGGAGGCCTTACAAATACCTGTGAAAAGAAGAGAGGTGAAAAGCAAAGGAGAAAAGGAAAGATATAAGCATCTGAATGCAGAGTTCCAGAGAATATCAAGGAGAGATAAGAAAGACTTCCTCAGTGATCAATGCAAAGAAATAGAGAAAAACAACAGAATAGGAAAAACAAGAGACCTCTTCAAGAAAATTAGAGATTCCAAGGGAACATTTCATGCAAAGATGGGCTCGATAAAGGACAGAAATGGTATGGACCTAACAGAAGCAGAAGATATTAAGAAGAGGTGGCAGGAATACAAAGAAGAATTGTACAAAAAAGATCTTCATGACCAAGATAGTCACGATAACATGATCATTGACCTAGAGCCAGACATCTTGGAATGTGAAGTCAAGTGGGCCTTAGAAAGCATCACTACAAACAAAGCTAGTGGAGGTGATGGAATTCCGGTTGAGCTATTTCAAGTCTTGAAAGATGATGCTGTGAAAGTGCTGCACTCAATATGCCAGCAGATTTGGAAAACTTCAGCAGTGGCCACAGGACCGGAAGAGGTCAGTCTTCATTCCAATCCCAAAGAAAGGCAATGCCAAAGAATGCTCAAACTACCGCACAATTGCACTCATCTCACACGCTAGTAAAGTCATGCTCAAAATTCTCCAAGCCAGGCTTCAGCAGTATGTAAACCGTGAACTCCCAGATGTTCAAGTAGGTTTTAGAAAAGGCAGAGGCACCAGAGATCAAATTGCCAACATCCGCTGGATCATGGAGAAAGCAAGAGAGTTTCAGAAAAAGATCTATTTCTGCTTCATTGACTATGCCAAAGCCTTTGACTGTGTGGATCACAATAAACTGTGGAACATTCTGAAAGAGATGGGAATCCCAGACCACCTGACCTGCCTCTTGAGAAACCTGTATGCAGGTCAGGAAGCAACAGTTAGAACTGGACATGGAACAACAGACTGGTTCCAAATAGGAAAAGATGTACGTCAAGGTTGTATATTGTCACCTTGCTTATTTAACTTATATGCAGAGTACATCATGAGGAACGCTGGGCTGGAAGAAGCACAAGCTGGAATCAAGATTGCTGGGAGAAATATCAATAACCTCAGATGTGCAGATGACACTACCCTTATGGCAGAAAGTGAAGAGGAACTCAAAAGTCTCTTGATGAAAGTGAAAGAGGAGAGTGAAAAGGTTGGCTTGAAGCTCAACATTCAGAAAACTAAGATCATGGCATCTGGTCCCATCACTTCATGGGAAATAGATGGGGAAACAGTGGAAGCAGTGTCAGAATCTAGTTTTCTGGGGGGGGCTCCAAAATCACTGCACATGCTGATTGCAGCCATGAAATTAAAAGACGCTTGCTCCTTGGAAGGAAAGTTATGACCAACCTTGATAGTATATTAAAAAGCATAGACATTACTTTGCCAACCAAGGTCCGTCTAGTCAAGGCAATGGTTTTTCCCGTGGTCATGTATGGATGTGAGAGTTGGACTGTGAAGAAGGCTGATCGCCGAAGAATCGATGCTTTTGAACTGTGGTGTTGGAGAAGACTCTTGAGAGTCCCTTATACTGCAAGGAGATCCAACCAGTCCATTCTAAAGGAGATCAATCCTGGATGTTCATTGGAGGGACTGATGCTAAACCTGAAACTGCAATATTTTGGCCACCTCATGAGACGAGTTGACTCACTGGAAAAGACTCTGATGCTGGAAAGGTTGGGGGCGGGAGGAGAAGGGGACGACGGAGAATGAGATGGCTGGATGGCATCACCGACTCTGTGGACATGAGTTTGAGTGAACTCCGGGAGTTGGTGATGGATAGGGAGGCCTGGCGTGCTGTGATTCATGGGGTCGCGGAGAGTCAGACACGACTGTCGACTAAACTGAACTGAACTGAACTGGTCTATTGTATCATTTAACGTTTGTGTTTGTTTGTTAATTTTCTGTTTAGTTGATCTATCTATAGGTGTGAGTGGGTAATAAAGTCTCCCACTATTATTGTATTATTGCTAATTTCCCCTGTCATACTTGTTAGCATTTGTCTTACATATGGCGTTGCTACTATGTTGGGTGCATACATATTTATAATTGTTATATCTTCTTCTTGGATTGATCCTTTGATCATTATACAGTGTCCTTCTTTGTCTCTTTTCACAACCTTTGTCTTAAAGTCTATTTTATCTGATATGAGTATTGCTACTCCTGCTTTCTTTTGGTCTCTATTTGTGTGGAATAGCATTTTCCAGTCCTTCACTTTCAGTCTGTTATTTCCCTCATTTCGAGGTGGGTCTCTTGTAGACAACATATATAGGGGTCTTGTGTTTAAATCCATTCAGTCAGTCTTTGTCTTATGGTTGGGGCATTCAACCCATTAACATTTAAGGTAATTATTGATAAGGATGTTCCTGTTGATGGCTGAGGAAGGCTTTCCTATCTCTCCTTGCTATTCTTTGGAACTCTGCATTCAGATGCTTATATCTTTCCTTTTCTCCTTTGCTTTTCACTTCTCTTCCTTTCACAGCTATTTGTAAAGCCTCTTCAGACAGCCATTTTGCTTTTTTGCCTTTCTTTTCCATGGGGATGGTCTTGGTCCCTGTCTCCTGTAGAATGTCACGAATCTCCCTCTAGAGGTCATCAGGCACTCTATCTATCAGATCTAGTCACTTAAACCTATTTCTCACTTCCACTGTACAATCATAAGGGATTTGATTGAGGTCATATATGAATGGTCTAGTGGTTTTCCCTACTTTCTTCAATTTAAGTCTGAATTTGGCAATAAGGAGTTCATGATCTGAGCCACAGTCAGCTCCCGGTCTTGTTTTAGCTAACTGTATAGAGCTTCTCCATCTTTGGCTGCAAAGAATATAATCAATCTGATTTCAGTGTTGACCATCTGGTGATGTCCATGTGTAGAGTCTTCTCTTGTGTTGTTGAAAGAGGGTGTTTGCTATGACCAGTGCGTTCTCTTGACAAAACTCTGTTAGCCTTTGCCCTGCTTCATTCCGTGCTCCAAGACCAAATTTGCCTGTTACTCCAGGTGTTTCTTGACTTCCTACTTTTCCATTCCAGTCTCCTATAAAGAAAAGGACATCTTTTTTGGGTGTTAGTTCTAAAATGTCTTGTAGGTCTTCATAGAACCGTTCAACTTCGGCTTCTTCAGCTTTACTGGCTGGGGCATAGGCTTGGATTACTGTAATATTGAATGGTTTGCCTGGAAATGAACAGAGATCATTCTGTTGTTTTAAAGATTGAGTCCAAGTACTGCATTTCGGACTCTTTTGTTGACCATGATGGCTACTCCATTTCTTCTAAGGGATTCCTTCCCACAGTAGTAGATATAATGGTCATCTGAGTTAAATTCACTCATTCCAGTCAATTTTAGTTCACTGATTCCTAGGATGTCTATGTTCAGTCTTGCCCTCTCCTGTTTGACCACTTCCAATTTGCCTTGATTCATGGGCCTAACATTCCAGGTTCGTATGCAATATTGCTCTTTACAGCAGCAGACCTTGCACACCCACAACTGGGGATTGTTTTTACTTTGGCTCCATCCCTTCATTCTTTCTGGAGTTATTTCTCCACTGATCTCCAGTAACATACTGGGCAACTACAGACCTGGGGAATTCCTCATTCAGTATCCTATCATTTTGCCTTTTCATACTGTTCATGGGGTTCTCAGGGAAAGTATACTGAAGTGGTTTGAAATTCTCTTCTCCAGGGGACCACATTCTGTCAGTCCTTTCCACCATGACATGCCCATCTTGGGTGGCCCAACACAGCATGGCTTAGTTTCATTGAGTTAGTCAGGGCTGTGGTCCGTGTGATCATATCAACTAGTTTTCTGTGATTATGATTTCAGTGTGTGTGCCCTCTGATACCCTCTCGCAATACCTACCGTCTTACTTGGGTTTCTTTTACCTTGGTCGTGGGTTATCTCTTCATGACTGCTCCAGCAAAGCACAGCCGGTGCACCTTACCTTGGACGAGTGGTATCTCCTCACAGCCGCCCCTCCTGACCTTGAACGTGGAGTAGCTCCTCTCGGCCCTCCTGCCCCCGTGCAGCCACCGCAATTTGCACTTGGGGTATGCAGAGAAATAGAGGAAAACAACAGAATAGGAAAGACAAGCGATCTCTTCAAGAAAATTAGAGATACCAAGGGACCATTTCAGGCAAAGATGGGCTCAATGAAGAACAGAAATGGTATGGCATTAACAGAAGCAGAAGATATTAAGAAGAGGTGGCAAGAATACACAGAAGAACTGTACAAAAAAGATCTTCTCGACAAAGATAATCATGATGGCGTGATCACTCACCTAAAGCCAGACATCTTGGAACGTGAAGTCAAGTGGGCCTCAGAGAGCATCACTATGAACAAAGCTAGTGGAGGTGAGGAATTCCAGTTGAGCTATTTCAAATCCTGAAAGATGATGCTGTGAAAGTATGCACTCAATATGCCAGCAAATTTGGAAAACTCAGCAGTGGCCACAGGACTGGAAAAGGTCAATCTTCATCTCAATCCCAAAGAAAAGCAATGCCAAAGAATGCTCAGACTACCGCACAATTGCACTCATCTCACACGCTAGTAAAATCATGCTGAAAATTCTCCAAGGCAGGCTTCAGCAATATGTGAACCATGAACTTCCAGATGTTCAGGCTGGTTTTAGAAAAGGCAGAGGAACAAGAGATCAAATTGCCAACATCCGCTGGATCATGGAGAAAGCAAAAGAGTTCCAGAAAAACATCTATTTCACTGACTATGCCAAAGCCTTTGACTGTGTGGATCACAATAAACTGTGGAACATTCTGAAAGAGATGGGAATCCCAGACCCCTTGACCTGTCTCTTGAGAAACCTGTATGCAGGTCAGGAAGCAACAGTTAGAACTGGACATGAAACAACAGAATGGGTCCAAATAGGAAAAGGAGTACGTCAAGATTGAAAATTGTCACCCTGCTTATTTAACTTATATGCAGAGTACATCATGAGGAACGCTGTGCTGGAAGAAGCACAAGTTGGAATCAAGATTGCCGGGAGAAATATCAATAACTTTAGATATGCAGATGACACCACCCTTATGGCAGAAAGTGAAGAGGAACTCAAAAGCCTCTCGATGAAAGTGAAAGAGGAGAGTGAAAAGGTTGTCTTGAAGCTCAACATTCAGTAAACAAAGATCATGACATCTGGTCCCATCACTTCATGGGAAATAGATGGAAAAACAGTGGAATCAGTGTCAGACTTTATTTTGGGGGGCTCCAAAATCACTGCGGATGCTGATTGCAGCCCTGAAATTAAGAGACGTTTACTCCTTGGAAGGAAAGTTATGACCAACCTAGATAGTATATTAAAAAGCAGAGACATTACTATGCCAACCAAGGTCCGTGTAGTCAAGGCTATCGTTTTTCCCGTGGTCATGTATGGATGTGAGAGTTGGACTGTGAAGAAAGCTGAGCGCCAAAGAATTGATGCTTTTGAACCTTGGTGCTGGAGAAGACTCTTTAGAGTCCCTTGGACTGCAAGGAGATCCAACCAGTCCATTCTAAAGGAGATCAGTCCTGGGTGTTTATTGGAAGAACTTATGCTAAAGCTGAAGCTCCAATACTTTGGCCACCTCATGCGACGAGTTGACTCACTGGAAAAGACTCTGATGCTGGGAGGGATTTGGGGCGGGAGGAGACGGGGACAACAGAGAATGAGATGACTGGATGGTATCACCGACTCGATGGACATGAGTTTGAATGAACTCCGGGAGTTGGTGATGGACAGGGAGGCCTGGCCCGCTGTGATTCATGGGGTCGCAAAGAGTCAAACACGACTGAGCGACTGAACTGAACTGATTATCCCGTTGCCATTTACTTTATTGTTTTGGGTTGGAGTTTATACACTGTTTCTGTTTTTCCTATCTAGAGAAGTTCCTTTAGCATTTGTTGGAGAGCTTGTTTGGTGATGCTGAATTCTCTCAGCTTTTGCTTGTCTGTAAAGCTTTTGATTTCTCCCTCATATTTGAATGAGATCATTGCTGGGTACACTAATCTGGGCTGCAGGTTATTTTCTTTTAACACTTTAAGTATGCCCTTCCATTCCCTCCTGGCCTGAAGATTTTCTATTGACAGATCGGCTGTAATCCTTATGGGATCCCCTTGTGTGTTATTTGTTTTTTTCCCTTGCTGCTTTTATTATTTGTTCTTTGTGTTTAATCTTTGTTAATTTGATTAATTGGAGAAGGAAATGGCAACCCAATCCAATATTCCTGCCTGGAGAATCCCATGGATGGAGGAGCCTGGTGAGCTACAGTCCACGAGGTCGCAAAGAATCAGACATGACTGAGCGAGCAGTCTTGGGGTATTTCATCTTGTGTTTATCCTGTTTGGGTCTCTCTGGGTTTCTTGGACTTGGGTGATTATTTCCTTCCCCATTTTAGGAAAATTTTCAACTATTATCTCCTCAAGTATTTTCTCATGGTCTTTCTTTTTGTCTTCTTCTTCTGGGACTCCTTTGATTCGAATGTGGGGGCGTTTAACATTGTTCCAGAGGATTGAGATTGTCCTCATTTCTTTTAATTAATTTTTCTTTTTTTCCTCTGTTTCATTTATTTCTACCATTCTATCTTCTAACTCACTTACTCCATCTTCTGCCTCCGTTATTCTACTGTTGGTTCCCTCCAGAGTGTTTTTGATCTCATCTATTGCATTATTCATTGTAAATTGACACTTTTTTATTTCTGATAGATCCTTATTAAACCTTTCTTGCATCTTCTCAATCCTTTCCGCCAGTTTATTTATCTGTAACTCCAATTGGTTTTCAAGATTTTGGATCATTTTCCCTATCATTATTTGGAATATTTTTATCATGTAGGTTATCTATCTCTTCCTCTTTTGTTTGTGTTGGTGGGCATTTATCCTGTTCGTTTACTTGCTGGGTATTTCTCTGCCTCTTCAGCTTGCTTATATTGCTGTGTTTGGGGTGGCCTTTCCGTCTTCTGGCAGTTTGTGGAGTTCTCTTTATTATGTAGTTTCCTCGCTGTGTGTGGGGTTGGATGGGTGATTGTCAAGGTTCCCTGGTTAGGGAAGCTTGTGTCGGTGTTCTGTTGGGTGGAGCTAGATTTCTTCTCTCTGGAGTGCAATGAAGTGTCCACTAATGAGTTATGAGATGTCAGTGGGTTTGGAGTGACATTGGGCAGCCTGTATATTGAAGCTCAGGGCTATGTTCTGGTGTTGCTGGAGAATTTGCATGGTATATCTTGCTCTGGAGCTTGTTGACCCTTGGGTGGTACTTGGTTTCAGTGTAGGTATGGAGGCATTTGATGAGCTCCTCTCGATTAATGTTCCCTGGAGTTAGGAGTTCTCTGGTGTTCTCAGGATTTGGACTTAAGCCTCCTACCTCTGGTTTTCAGTCTTATTCTTGAAGTAGCCTCAAGACTTATCCATCTGTCACTTCCAAGGCGGTTCCCTCTGTTTTAGCTTCTTCTATTTGGTGGTCTCTTCAGTGTCTAATTTATGCCCTGACACTAGTAGGCGGTAGTGGACCCTTTTTAAGGCTCACTTGTTCAGTCCTGTTCTGGGAAGGGAGCAATGCTGCAGACAAATACTTCTGGCGTCTGTGGGGAGTGCACACAGTGTCTTGGCCACACTGGGTTTACCCCCGATCATGGCGTGTGTGCTGTCCCAGTCTACACTGCACAGGCTCTAGGTTGCTCTGCTGGGAACTGTCTGAGGCTGGCTCTGGGTTGCATGTACATCCCAGGTCTGGGTCGCTCAGGTTCAGGTACTCAGGTACTCCACAAAAGTGCAGATTTGGTTGGGCCTGCGTTTTCTGCCTTCCCTGGTCCGAGCAGCTCAGGTGGCCAGGTGTTTGGCGCCCACTGTAGCTGCGACTTATGGCCTCACTGGTCCCTGCTGCTCAGTTTTCTGGTTGTACAACCAGCGCACCTTCTCAGGCGGATGTCGACTGGCCAGAAACCCATGAAATTCTGGTTAGCAGCAAAGCCTGCCTGAAGTTTGGTATCTGATGCTGCTCTGGGGCAGTGATTGCCCCCTTCCAGCTCTGGCTGCCCTCCGTCTGCAGCCGGCTAGCTCTGCTCAGTTCTTTGTTCGGTGAGTGGGTCTGGCAGAGTCTTAGGTTAGGGCTTTTCGCCTTTTCACGGGGTAGCTATCCCATAGTCTGCTTTCCTATCTCCAGTCAGCTCCCTCAGACTGCCCTCGTGGCATTCAAGCCCGGTCCTCACTCCAAGCAATGCAGCCACCTCCTCCCAGCCCAGCCCCTACTTGCTACTGGCGGATGAGGGCATCCGCGCTACTTCCCCACTGGGAGTTTCCGTTGGGTGCATAATCTGTGTGTTTTGATTATTTTTTTCTTTTTCCTTATGGTTATGTGGCCGTCTGAGGTTCCAAGGTTCGCCACAGACTCGCCAGTGAGAGTGTTTCCTGGTGTTTGGAAACTTCTCTCTTTTTAAAGCCTCCCTTCCTGGGACGGAGCTGTATCCCTACCTCTTTTGTCTCTCTTTTTATCTTTTATGTTTTTTCCTACCTCCTTTCGAAGACAATGGGCTGTTTTTCTGGGTTCCTGATGTCCTCTGCTGGCATTCAGAAGTTGTTTTGTGGAATTTACTCAGCGTTCAAATGTTCTTTTGATGAATTTGTGGGGGAGAAAGTGGTCTCCCGTCCTATTCCTCGGCCATCTTTCTCCCTCCTCTCTCTATCATCATTTTTAATTAAAAAAAAATTTTTACTTTTAAGTTCTTTGTTACACCTTAATTTTCATTTTTATAACCTACAATTACCCTGCCAACAAAGACCCTATTTTTAAAGCAAATATCGTTTTAACAATTTTTGAGATTCACTTTGTTTTGTATTTTTAATATTGTATTTTTTCGTTTCTTTTTTGTATTTTCCTCTACTCTAGATTATTGATCTTTGCTTTCTGGCATTTGCTATCAATTTTGTACCTTTAGGAATCTAATCTTCAGTACCCATTTTTACTTAGGGGCATGATTACTGGCTTGGTTTCTCTCTCCGCTTTTCACTGTCCCTTTTCTTCCCCAGGTCACCTCTATCTCCTCCCTCCTGCTTCTTTTCTCTACTTCACCCTGTGAATCTCTCTGGGTGGCCCTCATTGTGAAGAATCTTTTCACCATTAACCTGGATGCTTTATCATCAGTGCTATATGGGTGGAGAAGTCTGAGGCTACTGTAAGAATAAGACTGAAAGTCAGAGGCAGGAGGCTTAAATCCAAAATTTGAGAACACCAGAAAACTACTGACTCCAGGGAACATTAATCGTCAAGAGCTCATCCAAAAGCCTCCATACCTACACTGAAACCAAGCTCCATCCAAGAGCCAACACGTTCTAGGGAAAGACATACCACGTTAATTCTCCAGCAAGGCAGGACCTAGACCTGAACATTAAAGTACAGGCTGTCCAAATTCATGCCATATCCATAAACGCCCCAGGACTCACTGCTGGACACTTCATTGCAGTCCAGAGACAAGAGATCCAGCTCCACCCACAAGAACTCTGAAAGAAGCTTCCCTAACCAGGAAACCTTGACAAGCCACCCATCCAAACCCACCCACAGGGAGGAAACTCCACAATAAAGAGGAACCACAAACTTCCAGCATACAGAAAGGCCAGCCAAACACAGCAATCTAAACAAAATGAAAAGGCAGATAAATATTCAGCAGGTAAAGGAACATAATAAATGCCCACCAAACCAAACAAAAGAGAAGGAGATAGGGAGTCTATCTGAAAAAGAATTCAGAATGATAGTAAAGAATATCCAAAGTCTCAAAAGCAAAATGGAGTTACAGATAAACAGACTAGAGACAAGGATTGAGAAGATGCAAAAAATGTTTAACAAGGACCTAGATCGACATGAGGTTGGTTGAACTCCCGGAGTTGGTGATGAACAGGGAGGCCTGGCATGCTGCGATTCATGGGGTCGCAGAGTCGGACACGACTGAGCGACTGAACTGAACTGAACTGAACTGAAGGAACTAGAGGAAATAGAGTGTCAATCAATAATGAATCATGCAATAATTGAGATAAAAAGCACTCTGGTGGGAACCAACAGTAGAATAACTGAGGCAGAAGATAGGATAAATGAGGTGGAAGATAGAATGGTGGAAATTAATGAATCAGAGAGGAAAAAAGGAAAAGAATTAAAAGAAATGAGGATAACCTCAGAGGTATCTGGGACAGTGTTAAACACCCCAACATTCGAATCATAGGAGTCCCAGAAGAGGACAAAAAGAAAGACCATGAGAAAATACTTGAGGAGATAATAGTTGAAAACTTCTCTAAAATGGGGAAGGAAATAGAGACATTTCTCCAAAGAAGACGTACAGATGGCTAACAAACACATGAAAAGATGTTCAACTTCACTTATTATCAGAGAAATGCAAATCAAAGCCACAACGAGGTACCATTTCATGCCAGTCAGAATGGCTGCTATCCAAAAGTCTACAAACAATAAATGCTGGAGAGAGTGTGGAGAAAAGGGAACCCTCTTACACTGTTGGTGGGAATGCAAACTAGTACAGCCACTATGGAGAACAGTGTGGGGATTCCTTAAAAAACTGGAAATAGAACTGCCATACGACCTAGCAATCCCACTGCTGGGCATACACAAAAAGGAAACCAGAATTGAAAGAGACACGTGTATCCCAATATTCATCACAGCACTGTTTATAACAGCCAGGACATTAAAGCAATCTAGATGTCCATCAGCAGACAAATGGATAAGAAAGCTGTGGTAACATATAAACAACGGAGTATTACTCAGCTATCAAAAAGAATGCATTTGAATCAGTTCTAGTGAGGTGGATGTAACCGGAGCCTATTAACCAGAGCGAAGTAAGTCAGAAAGAAAAACACCAATACAGTCCATTAACGCATATATATGGAATTTAGAAAGATGGTAACGATGACCCTGTATGTGAGACAACAAAAGAGACACAGATGTAAAGAACAGTCTTTTGGACTCTGTGGGAGAGGGCGAGGGTGGGATGATTTGGGAGAAGAGCATAGAAACATGTATATTACCACATATGGAATAGATTGCCAGACCAGGTTTGATGCGTGAGACAGGGCGCTCAGGGCTGGTGCACTGGGACGACCCTGAGGGATGGGATGGGATGGGGAGGGAGGTGGGAGGGGGTGCAGGATGGGGGACACATGTACACCCATGGCTGATTCATACCCATGTAAGGCAAAACCACTACAATATTGTAAAGTCATTAGCCTGCACTTAAATAGATTAATTTTTAAAAAAACAAGAAGAATTCACTACTGTCAAAACCCATTCCACAACCTTGTGGAAAAAGAGGGCAACGACCTTTCTGCCCTGTCAGATGGATCTTTCTGCGAGTGTCCCCCATTGGTGCCAGTGTTTCATATGTTGGATTTCTCTTCTTTTTGTTCATTTCTGTAAAGTCTCTGCTTTACAGCTGTCACCTTAGAAATATTGAACTTGAAATATAGGAGGCAGAATTTCAAGTTAAGGACTTTAGCACTTTTCCATGTATGGAAATGTGCAAGAGTCAGGGCTCATTACAAATACTTTCTTGGTATGTGCCTTACTATCTGAGGGCCTGTAATCCTATGTGCCCAGCATTTCCTCTGGGTTCACCATAGGGAGTCGCTGCAATTTGATGGCTGCTAGATTGGAGAAGGAAATGGCAACCCACTCCAGTGTTCTTCCCTGGAGAATCCCAGGGAAGGGGGAGCCTGGTGCGCTTCCGTCTATGGGGTCACACAGAGTCGGACACGACTGAAGTGACTTAGCAGCAGCAGCAGCAGCAGATGGCAAGTATTCTCCTTCCTCAGGACTCACCAGCCCATGCTGGAGGTCCGCAGTTGCTGATTCCATTTCTCAGGTCTTCCCCTCTTTGTCAAGAATTTGACCAATATTTTGGGAGACGTTTCGTGATTAACTTTTATCCCATGGCACTGGGAGGCTCATCCTAGTCCAGGCATATGAAAATTCTTCATATGTCACTCCAGGTGTTAAGTTTTGGACGAGGCCCCATCAATAATTAAAACTTCTCTGGATTTTGTAAAACTAATCGAAGAGAGACTATCCCTTTTTCTTCTTCCCATACATAAATTCACTCTGTAACAATTTTTTCACGTTATAAATGTGATTTTCTCTAAATGTTTAGCCATAAAAGTTTTGCTGGAGGCCTGATTACACATTAGTAACTTCAAGAAACAACAATCCTATAAATGAGACAGGATATTAGTAAAAAAAACTGGTAACGGGTTCTTCTTTGCAACAATTGTTAGGTGATACCTTCTTATGGTCATTGGTGGTGAATCAGGCTGTCTAACAGACCACAACACACAGGAAAACACCTCTCAGAGAATTAGGCAGTCATGTCCATCACGGGGAGGGGGAGAAATCCTGGATGACCTGAGTTAACCTGCTGCTCGGACAGAGAATGAAGCCTCAGTCTTTGTAAGAACCTGCAAGCCTCTAACGGACAAGGTCCTCCTTCTGGTGTCACAGCCCCGCGTTCCCTAACTCACCGTCCTTACCACTTCATCAGCTCTTCTTCTTTATATAAGCAGTCTGCATGCACTAGTGAGTAGCTGCCACATTGTCATGGTCCTGAATATTGGTGTTACTGAGTCTCCAGTGCTAGAGCTGGTGAGTGAGTAATAAGGCTGTTTCATGCGGAGTTTCTTTCTTGCATGGCAAATGTGGGCACCTGTGTGTACTACAGGGGCATTTCTTGGTGAAAAGAAAGACCAGAGCACCTGTTAAAGTCTAGAATCCAAAACCATGTCCATGGGTCCTTAGTCACATGCACGGCTGTATAACTTCAGGAGAAGGGACCCAGGACAGCATTGTTTTGTGGACAAGGTAGAAGACTCTAGACATTCAGGGCTGGGGGATACCGGCCTGGGTGTGTCTAGGAGCCACACAGCACCTGGGCTCTGTGACTGTTTGTCCTGAGAACTGTGACCGCCAGGGAAACACAGCCATCAAGGTTCAGTTGGACAAACAGGAATGTACAAAGATGTGAGGAAGACATGTACACTGTTCTCTCTGGAGTCTCCACCTGGAAGCAGGTGACCCAGCGTAGGGATTCCTCTGAAATAGTTATCCAGGTTGTTCATTTCAGCATACCTTCCAAGGGTGACCCATTAGCATGAGTCAGGAAAGAGTGATCATTTTTCCACTCAATGTCAGGGAAATGCTCTGAGGTGCACACAGCTCAAGCAAACAACGGATCAACAGCAATGGTTAAGAAATATCAGTCCTTCAGCTCAATGAGAAGTGTTGGTGCTGTCGGAATAGACATTGACCCTCAATTGCAGCCCGTGGCATCTGACACTTTCTCTCTATGGAGCTCTGTGGGGCCAACTCAAGCTCTTTTCCCTGTAATGCCCTGTAATGAATTAGTTGCTTTCTGAGGACTTTTTCTTGATCAGAAGCCCCACTCCCAGTACAGTAAGAGGATCCTGTCCTGAGTCCCATGATAGTTGAATCCTTTCTCTTCATCTCACGTGGACACGTGAGTGCATCGCTATCAAATCCTCATCGGAGTTGTCTGTGATGGACACCTGTCCTAAAAAAGACACAGTTTCCTGCATAATCAACATGGACATTTGTGTGTTTTAAATTAGAGGTGGATGCTGGCCTCGGGGTTCAGTGTCAGAATCTCAGCTTTGTTACTCACAAGCCAAGGGACTTCAGCAAGCTAATATCTCTGAGCTGTGCTTTTCTGCTCCATCAATAAGAACAACAATAATACTTGCCCCCAAAGCTAACTGGTGATAAAATTAGATAATGTAAGTGAGGTTCTTAGCGCGGTGTTTGGTCTATGACAAGTTCTTAATAAATCAGTCAACTTTTAAAAAATGAATAAATTAGATGATTTTTACACAGACACGCATGTGCAGGGCAGAAATTAAATCAGTGTATTTAAACCCTCAGAAATCAAACACCACCAGACAGGACATGATTTAGTGACCAGGAGAGATGAGATTGGACAGGGAGTGTGAAGAGGGAAGGACTGTGTTAATCAGGAACCAAGAAGGTCGTCTTCGTGTTGTTGACATTGATTCCATGGAGATGAGGATGTGTCTCCTCTCAGGGACTATTCCTGTAGGTGAATGAAATAGGACCAAAGGTTTAGTCGAGTTGACTGTGTGACAGCTGACAGGGGTGAGCCTCAGGCAGTAGGCTGTCCACGGTACAGGAGCTGGTAGGTGATCCAGTGTTAGAATCCTGGTGGACCTCAACACTCCACATCTCAGTGATGTAGGTGGGGGTCCCTGTGGAATTTTCCCCAGGATGTACATGCGGGGAAAACTTTCCCACTGGGGAGTTATTCTAGGAGTAATAGTTTCGGAATGCATATTCATTCGAATGGTTCATCTAAAGATGGTTTAAAATCTGTTTTAAGTTTGCATTTTCTGAATTAGTCTCTTCTCCTAATTCCAAAACATTTGTCTTTCGGGTCTTCAAGAGTTAATTGTTTAATTTTAATTTTGTTTTGAAGTAGAGTTGATTAACAATGGTGTATTGGTTTCAAGTGTATAGCAAAGTGATTGATTTATACATGAAGCTATGAATATCTGGGGTTTTGTTTTTAGTGTCTTTTCCCATTTAGGTTTTTACAGAGTGTTGCATATAGCTCCCTGCTTTGTACAGAAATATCTTTTTGTCTATCTTCCCTGTGTATAATACTTTGCATGTGTTAATCTCAAACTCCTAACCCTTAGCCAACTTCCTCCCTCTCTGCAATCATAAGTTTGTTCTCTATGTCTGCGAGTGTGTTTCTGTTTTGAAAATAACCTCCTGCAAGTCTTATTTTAGATTCTACGTATAAGCGATATATATTGTTTTTGTCTTTCTCTTTGTGATTTATGTCATTTAGTACGGCATTCTGTAGGTCCATGCATGTTGCTGCAAATGCCATGATCTCATTCATTTTTATAGCTGAGTAATAATCCTTTGAATGTTTTCAGCATGTCTTTTTTTTTTTTTTTTTTTACCATATTTACCTGCCAGCTGGTGTTTTCCTTGCCTCTTTTCTTTCATTTTTTTTCTAAACAGAAAATTAGAGCCACATTTAGCCTAGATCAGTGTCATTTTCTGAGGCTGTCTTACTTTAGAAAGCTTAAAGATTCCACTAAAAGAATTCCCCTTGTGGAGGGGACTATAATTCAAATGCTTATTTCAGACAGTGCAGTTGGAATGGCTTTACTGGTTCTGTCAGCATCGTGTGAGATTAAAAACTAATCTTGCAGGAAAGGTGAACTGTATTTAATCCTGGGTCTCCTGGAGAAGGGACGTGTATGGACAACCATGAGGTCAGGACTGACAGGAACACTAAGTTTCCACCAATTTTTGGTGATTCCTGCTTCTCTTTGATGAGTCTGGTCTGCAAGATTCCTGCAGATTGACACGTTCTCATTAAAGATGCTCAGCATTAGTCAACCAATCAGTTTGCAATTTAATATGGCTCCAGAGAAGAGAGATTACCTAATGTAACAAAGTTCTCTAGTGACATAATGTAAGTTTCTGGGGCAAAAAAAAAAAAAAAAATTACCTGTAAAATTTGGCATGTATGAAATTGGCAGAGGTGGTAAAGAACCAACCTGCCCATGCAGGAGATATAAGAGATGTTAGTTTGATCCCTGGGTTTGGAAGATCTCTTGGAGAAGGAAATGGCAACCCATTTTAGTATTCCTGCCTGGAGAATCCCATGGCCAGAGGCGCCTGGCAGGCCAAAATGCATGGAGTTGGTAAGAGTCAGACAGGACCGAAGTAAATAACGGTATGCCCTTTTTTATTTATTTGGTGGGGCAGCATTAATAACAGACCAGGTCTACTTACAAAAGTGTCTGTGTCCAAGTCATTTTTGTTCACGCCTCTGGACAGTCATCTGTGGAAAAACAAAATGGGAGAAATAAAAGAGCCACCAGTTATTACCATTCCACTGTATTTGTAAGGTTTCTTTCTTTCTAAGTAATGTATTTTATAAGAGATTAATTCTGGGAGAAGCTATTTTAAATAAGTTGATTTTTTAATGATATTTACATATTTTACATATTTACAATTTACAGGTGAACGATATTCAGGAAAAAATATAATTTCGTTACCATTATCGATGAAATTCACAATGTTTTCTTCTGGAATCCCTTTGTCTCTCGTCTCCTCTTTGAACCTCTCAAAGTCACTGTCTGAAATCTTATGATCTGTGCCTGATAATCAATGTACAGAAAGGACAGTGTTGTTTCTCAGAACCCACAGAAATGTCTGAATATACACAACAAGAAATTGAACATGTCAATCAGATCCTCACTTGTATGATTTAAGAGAGCCTCAAACAGTTTCCATGTTCCATGACACAGGTATCTTCCATCTTAAGAATTAATTTCCATCCAATTCTGTAATTAAATTCTGCCTCTGTCAGCAGAAAGAACCCAGAAACTTGTAGGTGCTCCATGAATTTGGGATTCAACCATCTGAGTAGGCAACTGACTTGCTTCTTTATCAACTTCCCACTACCTCTACCTGACACTCCTGTCTTGTTCTAGACCCAAATTATTAGGAAACACTGTTCCCCCCTTACAAGGACACGTTTACCCCATCACATACCATGTGGGAGACAATTTAGACTTTAACCCATTATTCAACCCAATTCCTTTTCTGAAACAGACATCTGCTGTCTCAATGGCACACACCTCAGTGCTTCTATGAGGCCATTTGGGGGTCATGTCACTGTTCATAGGAACAATGCATTGTGATAACAAAACAGGATGAAGTTTAACAAGTTTTTGTTCCAAGGGTTAAACTGCGTGGGAAAACTGTTGTAAAATGACGTCATTCAGGTCAGCCTCATTATGGCTTGAGCTTAGTTGATACATTTTTAAAAAAAACTGTAATAGCAATTTTTAAAAACTTGAAAGGTGGGAGATTATTTTCAAATATTTGAAAATTATATTCAGCCCCTGTTTCTTGGTGGATTACCTTCCAGGATCCTTAGCTCAGTGAACATAAATATGCAGATCTTTTACAATGAATAGTGAATATTGTCAATACCTCCTGGTTTTCTGAATGAAACTACTGACAGTGGGCATGTTGCATGACAATGGCAATGGGATATTAAGATGCCATGAGAAGCATGAAAGTCATTCAGTCGTGTCTGACTCTTTGTGAACCTGTGTACTATACAGTCCATGGAATTCTCCAGGTCAGAATACTGGAGTGGGTAGCCTTTCCCTTCTCCAGGGGATCTTCCCAATCCAGGGATTGAACCCAGGTCTCCTGCATAGCAGGAGGATTCTTTACCAGCTGAGGCACCAGGGGCGTCTCATACCAATTATTCCAACCAAATCTGTCTCGTTTTCTTCTTCATCCACGTTGATAACATGTCCTATTACAGAGTTATGGGACACGTAAAGAGCTCGACCTTCATTTTGACCCGCATCTGTGAGAGAGAAAAGATACATATATACAACCCCACATTCATTGGTTGTCAGTCAGATGGAGTGCGACAGACTTAGGGCATTAAGAAAGGTATGCGCTGTATGGATTGGTGTCTGACTCCAGGGCTACACTGAATTCTCCCGTGGTTATGCCAGCAAGGAAAGCAGGCAAGGCTTTCCCTCATTCCCATGTTTTTCTAGTTAAGCAGTCACTCCTTGCTGTCTTACTTGGATGCTTTCTAGAACCTGTGTCCTAATGAACCCAAGCAATGTACTTTTTAGTCTATTTCATTATTTAATTAAATTTTGGTTATTCTGAGTCTTCGCCACTGTCCGCAGTCTTTCTCTACTTTTGCTGACCGTTGGGCCACTCTCTAGCTGTGGTCCAGGGATTGTTCACTGCAGTGACTTCTCTCTCGTGGAGCACAGACTCTGAGGTGCCTGGGCTCAGTAGTCGCTGCTTGTGGGCTCTTGAGTGCTGGCTCAGTAGTTGTGATGCATGGGCTTACAGCATGTGGGCTCTTCCGGAACCAGGGATTGAACCTATGTCTCCTGCACGTGCAGGCGGATTCTTATCCACTGGGCCACCAGGGAAGTCCCTTACTGAGTTTTCAATAGTAGGAGCCTCTTTTTCAAACCCTAATTCAAAACTTCTTTGTATTTCTGTTAACCCAGCCATGAAATTGATTTCTCTTGACCAAAATGAACTTACCATTCATAAACTTGCGTTCCTGAGTGCCTAGTTTGTGGCAGGCAATGTTTGAACACTTTATATTAATTATTGCATTTTCACTGTCCCTCAGTCTGGGTTATGACAAACAGCATGGCCATAGACATTGTTGTGAAGACAGCTGACCTGCTGGGACAGGCAGGCAATGACCATCTCAATGTAAGCTCCATCACCACCTGGAGGGCTGCCCCTCCTCTCTGCCCTGCCTGACCACTCTGCCCCTAGTTTCTGGACAAGATGGAACTCTGACCCACTGTGCATCACATCTAAATCCTCTATATCCATTCTCTCTCTCCTGGCATCCATCACACCCGATTGGAATCACTCAGCAAGATGGGATGTAAAACCGCCCAGGTGTGTTCCTGAAACATGGACACACAACTTACTGCTCATTGTCTGAAACACTGAAAATTCTTTATGTGCTTGGAAAAAATAGTATCCAAAGCAACTTCCCATCTCATAGTCCCAAGAGGTGTATTCAACTTTCCTAAGGCCACGCTGAGTCCAGGAAATATGGGTCACGCTGGGAAAATTTATCTATGTACGGATGTTACAGTTGAACCATAAAGAAGCCTGAGTGCCGAAGAATTGATGTTTTTAAACTGTGCTGCTACAGAAGATTCTTGAGCATCCCTGGAGAGCAAGGAGATCAAACCAGTCAATTCTAGAGAAAAGCATCCCTGAATATTCATTGGAAGGACTGATGCTGAAGCTGAAAGCTCCAATCCTTTGGTCACCTGATGCAAAGACCCAACTCATTGGAAAAGACTGTGATGCTTGGAACGATTGAGGGCAGGAGGATAAAGGGGTGACAGAGGATGAGATAGTGGGATGGCATCACCAATTCAACGGACATGAGTTTGAGCAAACTCCAGAACATAGTAAAGGACAGGGAGGCCTGGAGTGCTGCAAACCATGGCATTGCAGAGAGTCGGACACAATGAAGCAACTGAGCAGCAACCAAAAATGCAGGTCCTCAGATTACCAGTTACACCCTGTGGTTAACCATGACTTCACAAAGGTGGGCATTGCAGCATCACTGAATTCTCTGTGAAGGTAATATAAGACAGTGAGAATAATTTCATCTTCTGGATGTCAGGTCTCTATCAAGGCCACTGACTGTGTGCTGTGCTTGACGTGGGTACACCTCACAGTACCTAAAACAAAGGTAGGGAGTAGCACTTGCAAGAGACCTTACAAGAAGACCTGCTATTCTCTCTCCCATCTTTAGTCACTCTGCAAAAATCCGGCTAAAAAGGATGACAAGAGTGGAGAAAGGTAAAGACAGTGGAAGCATTCATGGTTCAGCCAAAGGAAAAAGTAATATAGGAGTGAGAAAATGAAAGCATAGTTTAAAAATCATCAAACATTACAAGTTATGAATGAAAGGGTGGAGAAATTTGTGCTTATAGACACTGGGAAATGTTTCAGGCATACATTTTACTTCTAAGTGCTCATAGACACGGTGCCACTTGTCAGTTTAGGCAGGGTTGCGATCACCTCAGTTCAGTTCAGTTGCTCAGTCATGTCTGACTTTGCAATCACATAGTGATGTATTTAAATGTCAATCAAATATGTTCCTCTTGCATGTGACATCCCTTCGGTCGTGTCTGGCTCTTTGCGACCCTGGGGCTCTAGCCCTCCATGCTCTACAGGGATTCTCCAGGCAAGCTTACTGGAGTGAATTGCCATGCCCTCCTCCGGGAGAATCTTCCCAGGGATCAAACCCGTATCTCTTCTGTCTCCTGCATTGTCAGCTGGGTTCTTTACCACTAGTTCCACCTGGGAAGCCCGTACCTCTTAGGCCATTAATGTACCTCAAGGACCATTTAAAATCAGGAATGATGTTTAGAGTTCTCATAAAGAACTTAAGGATGTCAATGCTAGCCAGAATTCCGATTGCTTTGAACAGAAGTCGATGTTATGATTGAAGTCAGGATAGTTTTTTTGGATTTGAATTCTTCCATTGTCATGGTAAGGATTAGGATCTTTTGTGATTGTTTTTAAAAAGTGAATGACACTGATGTGCAAATTCAATATAGAACCTTGAGATGCCATTTCAAAGACTGTTGTGAATTCTCTGTGAGAACCCTATGGAATATGAATTCTACACCTGCGCTTAGGCTCGTTCTTCTGGTCATTCAGTCGCTAAATCATGTCCGAATCTTTGCACCTCTATGGACACTAGCACACCAGGGGCCTCTGTCCTTCACTGTCTCACAGAGTTTGTCAAATTCATGTCCTTTGATGCGGTGATGCTGCCTATCCATCTCATACTCTGTTGCCGCCTTTCTCTTTTTGTCTTCAGTCTTTCCCAGCATCAGGGTCTTTTACACTGAATGGGCTCTTCCAACGAGGTGGTCAAAGTATTGGAGCTTCAGCTTCAGTCCTTCCAATGAATATTTAGCATTGATATACTTTAAGATTGGCTGCTTTGGTCTCCTTGAAGTCCAAGGGACTCTCAAGAGTTTCCTCCAACACCACAGTTCAAAAGCATCAATTCTTTGGCGCTCAGCCTTCTTCATGGTGCAGCTCACTTCTGTTCGTGACTACAGGAAAAAGCATCACCACTTGACAATACAGACCTTTGTTCGCCAAGTGATGTCTGTGCCTTTTACTACACTGTCTAGGATTGCCATTGCTTTTCTTCCAAGGAGCAAGCATCTTTTAATTTCATGGCTGCAGTCAGTGTCTGCAAGGATTCTTGAGCCCAAGAAAACGAAAACTGTCACTGCTTACACTTTTTCTATTTGTCATGAAGTGATAGTATTGGATGACACCACCCTCATGGCAGAAATTGAAGAACTAAAGAGCCTCTTGGTGAAAGTGAAAGAGGAGACTGAAAAAGTTGGCTTAAAGCTCAACATTCAGAAAACTAAGACCACGGCATCCAGTACCATCACTTCATGGGAAATAGGTGGGGAAACAGTGGAAACAGTGGCTGGCTTTATTTATTTGGGCTCCAAAATCAGTGCAGATGGTGATTGCAGCCATGAAATGAAAAGACACTTACTCCTTGGAAGGAAATTTATGACCAAACTAGACAGCATATTAAAAAGCAGAGACGTTACTTTGTTAAGAAAGGTCCATCTATAGTCAAGGCTATGGTTTCTCCAGTGGTCATACAAGGATGTGAGAGTTGGATTATAAAGAAAGCTGAGCATTGAAGAATTGATGGTTTTGAACTGTGGTGCTGGAGAAGACTCTTGAGAGTCCCTTGTATCACAAGGAGATGCAACCAGTCCATTCTAAGGGAGATCAGTCCTGGTTGTTCATTGGAAGGACTGATACTGAAGCTGAAACTCCAATACTTTGGCCACCTGATGCGAAGAGTGGACTCATTTGAAAAGACCCCGATGCTGGGAAAGATTGAGAACAGGAGGAGAAGGGGTCGACAGAGGATGAGATGGTTGGATGGCATCACCCACTCAATAGACATGAGTTTGGATGGACTCCGGGAGTTGGTGATGAACAGGGAAGCTTGGCGTGCTGCGGTTCATGGGGTCACAAAGAGTTGGACACAACTGAGCGGCTGAACGGAACTGAACTGAATAGTACTGGATGCCATGATCTTAGTTTTGAATGTTGTGTTGTAAGACAAATTTTTCACTCCCCTCTTTCACCCTCATAAAAAGGATCTTTTTTCCCTGTTCACTTTCTGTCATAAGAGTGGTGTTATCTCCATATCTGATATAGCCGACATTTCTCTCAACAATCTTGATTCCAGCTTGTGCTTCATTCAGCCTGGCATTTCGCATGATGTACCATGCATATAAGTTAAATAAGCAGGGTGATAGTATATAGTCTTGACATATTCCTTCCTCAATTTTGAGCCAGTCCATTGTTCCATCTCTTGTTCTAACTGTTGCTTCTTTTCCTGCATACAGATTTCTCAGGAGGCAGGCAAGGGGGTCTGGTATTCCCATCTCTTACAGCATTTGCCACAGTTTCTTGTGATTCACCGGGGAAAGCTTTAGCATAGTCAATGAAGCAGATATTTTTCTCAAATTCCCTTGTTTTCTGCACGATCCAGGGAGAGATGGCAATTTGATGTCTTATTCCTCTGCCTCCTCAAGACCCAGATTGTGCCTATGGAACTTCATGGTTCACTTACCTCTGACACCTAACTGAAGGATTTTGAACATTGCCATTCTAGCATGGAAATGAGTGCAATTGTGTGGTAGTTGGGACACAGTCTGGCATTTCCCTTCTTTGCAATTGGAATGAAACGTGACCTTTTCCAGTTCTCTGGCCTCTGCTGAGTTTTCCAAATTTGTTGACACAGTGAGTGCAGCATTTTAACAGCATCATCTTTTAGGATTTGAAATAGGTCAGCTTGAATTTTGTCACCTCCACTAGCTTTGTTCACAGTAATGCTCCATAGGCCCACTTGACTTAACACTCTAGGATGTCTGGCTCTAATCTTGGTGAGTAACACTCAGTCGTGAGGATATGTTCCAGTCTAATTGTTAGTAGGAGTATAATTCAGGTGTATGGAGCTACTGAAGAAAATTGAGATCAAGATTTCCACCCAGACATACTCTTACCAGTGAAATACCCATACTTACATTCAGCAGTATAAGTGAAATTTTGTTGCTTCTGTGCTGTGATGTGTTTTTTTATGCATTCTCCATTTGACCTTAGAAACAAAACATATTCAAGTTGGTTGATTAAAATAAGAATTTGATGCATATTAGGATTCTTTTTGTATCACAGCCAAAAATGTGTGTCAGGTATCAGTGCATGTGAAAAATGTCACCTTCAAAAGAGAAAGAATGTGTTGTCTAAAATCCACTATCAAGAGACAAGGATGGTTTGTATACACATTCAATCTGACTAGTATTTCCAAAGATAAACTTCAAATACAAAACAGGCCGTGTGAAAAGCCAATACCTTGGAGAAATCTAGAATTTTAGGGAAAACAAAAACAAGAAAAAGAAAGACTCTTTCTTTGATACATTTTCTGAAAACTGAGGTGTAGACATCATCTCAGGCCTTGGGGCTTCTCAAAACTCTGGCAGTGATTCATTAGAGAATACGAGAGCCAAATATCACAAAAAGGTAGAGGAAAGATGCTTACTTTTCTCAAAACACACACTCTTCCATCGACATTCCAGAAGAGGTTTAAACACTGAAAGACACATGTATGTATACATGCACATAACACATACACACACATGAGCAAGCACACAAGAACACATGAGTGCTTACATCATATGCTTACATGACATAAGGAAATTATACATATATAGCACATGATAAGAGTATATTGTTACCTTTATAACAGAAAAGTTTGGGTGACTTTTTATGGGTCTTCTGTGCATGGACATGAAAAAAGGTGTTATTTGGCACATAGTATGTGTGCACACAAAGCAAATATTAAAGGACAAGAAGAATTGGATTAATTTTTGAACGGACACCTCGGGAAAGAATGTCCACAATGGATTGAGCTCGCTCTTTTCAGTCATTGGTCAAATGCGTTGAAGTTACTGGAAACAATGTGACATGGAAACAAACTAATTTTCCAATAACTGCAAATACACAAAATTTTATTTATGCAAACAAGTTCTTTCAATTGGCTTGAAAAACATGACTCCTTGCATATGCAGACACTGAGATACACTTTCAAAATATTGTGCTGAGTGGTAGATAGCAGGGAACATGATGCAGAGTGGCTAATTTTGTCATGTGAAGTTTCAGAAGAGGGGAGATGAAGCAAATTAGTTCTTGCCTATTGCCTGAGGGGTTAGACACTTAATGATAAGTGAATAGAAGCAGGGGGCGGTCCTAAGATGTCAGAGGAATAGGACAGGGAGACTACTTTCTCCCCCACAAATTCATCAAAAGAATATTTGAACGCTGAGGAAATTCCACAAAACAACTTCTGAATGCTGTCAGAGGACATCAGGAACCCAGAAAAGCAGCCCATAGTCTTTGAAAGGAGGTAGGGAAAAACATATACAATAAAAAGAGAGACAAAAGAGGTAAGGATGGAGATCCGTCCCGGGAAGGGAGGCTTAAAAAAGAGAGAAGTTTCTAAACACCAGGAAACACTCTCACTGGCGATTCTGTGGTGAGCCTTGGAAACCCAGAGGGCCACATAACCAGGAGGAAAAAGAAATGAATAATTAAAACCCACAGATTATGTGCCCAAAGGTAACTCCCAAGGGAGAAGCAGCACAGACTCCTGCAGCTGCCACTAGCAAGCGGGGGCGGGGGGGGGGGGGGCTTGGCAGGGAGGTGCGGGATGCATTGCTTAAAGACCAGGCCTGAATGTCCTGAGGGAAATCTGAGGGATCTAACTTGAGATAGCAAAGCAGACTGTGGGATAGCTACGCTGCAGAAAGATGAAAAGCCTTAACCTAAGACACCACCATACCTGCTCACAAAATAAAGGACTAGAGACAGCAGGCTGCGGATGGTCTTTCACCCTCCAAGACAAGCAGGGTAGGGAACCAGAGCCAGAAGGAGACAATCCTGGCCCCAGAGAGGCATCCAGTACTAAACTGCAAGCAGGCTTTGTTGCTAACCAAGACATCTTGGGATTCTGGTTGGTCGATATCTGTCTGAAAATGTGCACCAGTTGTACACCCAGAAAACCGAGTGGCAGGGCAAGGACTGGGGAGGTGATAAGTCGCAGAGACTGTGCTCACCAAACACCTGGTCACCTGAGCTGCTCAGACTAGGGAAGGGCAAAAAACCCAGGCCCAATGAACTCTGCGACTTTGTGGAGTACCCGAGTCCCTGAACCTGAGCGGCTTTGACCTGGGAAGTGCATGCAACCCAGCGCCAGCCTCAGACAGTTCCAGGCAGAGCAACCTAGAGTCTGTGCAGTGTAGACTGAGACAGCACACACGCCATGAGTGGAGGCTCACCCAGTGTGGCCGAGACACTGTGAGCACTCCCCACAGACACCAGAGATATTTGTCTGCAGCGTTCCTCCCTTCCCAGAACAGGACTGAACAAGTGAGCACTTAAAAAGTGTCCACCACCGCCACCTAGTGTCAGGGAAGAAATTAGATACTGAAGAGACCAGCAAACAGAAGAAACTAAAACAGAGGGAACTGCCTTGGAAGTGACAGATAGAGAAGTCTAGAGGCTACTGAAAGAATAAGACTGAAAACCAGAGGAAGAGGCTTAAGTCCAAATCCTGAGAACACCAGAGAACTCCTGACTCCAGGAAATATTAATTTATGGGAGCTCATCAAACGCCTCCATACCTACACTGAAGCCAAGGACCACCCAAGGGTCAACAAGTTCCAGAGCAAGACATACCACACAAATTCTCCAACAACACAGGAACATAGCCCTGGGCCTCAATATACAGGCTGCCCAAAGTCACTCCAAACCTATTGACATCTCATAACTCATTACTGGACACTTCATTGCACTCCAGAGAGAAGAAATCCAGCTGCACCCACCAGAACACCGACACAAGCTTCCCTAACCAGGAACCCTTGACAAGCCACCCGTTCAACCCCACCCACAGTGAGGAAATTCCACATAAACAGAACTCCACAAACTGCCAGGATATGGAGGGGCCACCCCAAACACATCAATATAAGCAGAAGAAGAGGCAGAGAAATACACAGCAGGTAAAGGAATAGGATAAATATCCACCAAAAACAAAAAAGGAGAGATAGGGAATATACCTGATAAAGAATTCCTAATAATGAGAGTGAAAATGATCCAAAATTTTGAAATCAAAATGGAGTTCCAGATTAATAGCCTGGAGACAAGGATCGAGAAGATGCAAGAAAGGCTTAACAAAGACCTAGAAGAAATAAAAGAGAAAGAAATAAAAAAAAAGTTTAACAAGGACCTAGAAGAAATAAAAGAGAAAGAAATAAAAAAGAGTCAATATATAATGAATAATGAAACAAATGAGATAAAAAAACCCTCTGGAGGGAACCAAAGGTAGAATAATGGAGGCGGAAGACAGGATAAGTGCGAGAGAAGATAGAATGGTAGAAACAAATGAAACAGGAAAAAATAAACACCAATTGTCTCTGAGGGCAATCTCAGAGACCTCTGGGATAAGGTTCACTTCATTTCAGTTCAGTTCACTTTTGTTCACTCGCTCAGTCGTGTCTGACTCTTTGTGACCCTATGAATAGCAGCATGCCAGGCCTCCCTGTCCATCACCAACTCCCGGAGTTCACTCAAACTCATGTCCATCGAGTCGGTGATGCCATTCAGCCATCTCATTCTCTGTCGTCCCCTTCTCCTCCTGCCACCAATCCCTCCCAGCATCATTGTCTTTTCCAGTGAGTCAACTCTTTGGATGAGGTGGCCAAAGGATTGGAGTTTCAGCTTCAGCATCAGTCCTTCCAATGAACACCCAGGACTAATCTCCTTTAGGATGGACTGGTTGGATCCCCTTGCAGTCCAAGGGACTCTCAAGAGCCTTATCCAACACCACAGTTCAAAAGCATCAATTCTTCAGCGCTCAGCTTTCTTCACAGTCCAACTCTCTCATCCATGCATGACCACTGGAGAAACCATAGCCTTGACTAGACGGATCTTTGTTCTCAAAGTAATGTCTCTGCTTTTTAATGTGCTATCTAGGTTGGCCATAAATTTCCTTCCAAGGAGTAAACGTCTTTTAATTTCATGGCTGCAATCAGCATCCACAGTGATTTTGGAGCCCAAAAAAAATAAAATCTAATACTGTTTCCACTGTTTCCCCATCTATTTCCCATGAAGTGATGGGACAAGATGCCATGATCTTAGTTTTCTTAATGTTGAGTTTTAAGCCAACTTTTTCATTCTCCTCTTTCACTTTCATCAAGAGTCGTTTTAGTTCCTCTTCACTTTCTACCATAGGAGTGGTGTCATCTGCATACCTGAGGTTATTGATATTTCTCCTAGTAATCTTGATTTTAGCTTGTGCTTCTTCCAGCCCAGCGTGCCTCATGATGTACTCTGCATACAAGTTAAATAAGCAGGGTGACAATATACAGCCTTGAAGTAACTTTTCTTACCTGGAACCAGTCTGCTGTTCCATGCCCAGTTCTAACTGTTGCTTCCTGACCTGCATACAGATTTCTCAAGAGGAGGATCAGGTGGTCTGGTATTCCCATCTCTTTCAGAATTTTCCACAGTTTATTGTAATCCACACAGTCAATGGCTTTGACATAGTCAATAAAGCACAAAACTGTTGGACAAGGTTAAATGCCCCAACATTCGAATCATAAGCTTCCCAGAAGAAGAAGACAAAAAGAAAGACCATGAGAAAATACTTGAGGAAATAATAGTTGAAAACTTCCTTAAAATGGGGAAGGAAATAATCACCCAAGTCCAAGAAACCCAGAGTGTCCCAAACAGGACAAACCCAAGGCAAAAATTCGAAGACACCTATTATTCAAATTAACAAGATCAAATATAAAAAAACAAATATTAAAAGCAGCAAGGGAAAAGCAACAAATAACACACAAGGGGATCCCCATAAGGATAACAGCTGATCTTTCAACAGAAACTCTTCAGGCCAGGAGGGAATGGCAAGACATACTTAAAGTGATGAAAGAAAATAACCTACAGCCCAGACTACTGTACCCAGCAAGGATCTCATTTAAATATGAAAGGGAAATCAAAAGCATTACAGACAAGCAAAAGATGAGAGAATTCAGCATCACCAAACCAACTCTCCAACAAATGCTAAAGGACCTTCTCTAGACAGGAAACACAGTAAGGGTGTATAAACTCGAACCCAAAGCAATAAAGTAAATGGCAACAAGATCATACTTATCAATAATTACCTTAAATGTAAATGGGTTGAATGCCCCAACCAAAAGGCAAAGACTGGCTGAATGGATACAAAAACAAGACCCCTATATATGTTGTTTACAAGAGACCCACCTCGAAACAAGAGACACATACAGACTGAAAATGAAAGGCTGGAAAAAGATATTCCAGGCAAATAGAGACCAAAAGGAAGCAGGAGTAGCAATACTCATATCAGATAAAATAGACTTTAAAATAAAGGCTGTGAAAAGAGACAAAGAAGGACACTACATAATGATCAAATGATCAATCCAAGAAGAAGAAATAACAATTATAAATATATATGCACCCAACATAGGAGCACCACAATATGTGAGACTAATACTAACAAATATGAAAGGGGTAGTTAACAACAATGCAATAATAGTGGGAGACTTTAATACCCCACTCACACTTAAGGATAGATCAACTAAACAGAAATTAACAAGGACACACAAACTTTAAATGATATAGTAGACCAGGTAGAACTAATTGACATCTATAGGACATTTCACCTCTAAATGATGAATTTCACCTTCTTCTCAAGGGCACACAGAACCTTCTCCAGGATAGATCACATCCTGGGCCATAAGTCTAGCCTTGATAAATTCAAAAATAATGAAATCATTCCAAGCACCTTTTCTGGCCAGAATGCAGTAAGATTAGATCTCAATTACAGGAGAAAAACTATTAAAAATTCCAGCATATGGAGACTGAACAACACGCTGCTGAATAAGCAACAAATCATAGAAGAAATCAAAAAAGAAATCACAATATGCATAGAAAGGAATGAAAATGAAAACACAGAAACCCAAACCTGTGGGACACTGTAAAAGCAGTTCTAAGGGGAAGGTTCATGGCAATACAGGCATACCTCAAGAAACAAGAAAAAAGTCAACTATATAACCTAACTCAACTCCTAAAGCAAATAGAAAAGAAAGAAACGAAGGACCCCAGGGTTAGTAGAAGGAAAGAATTCTTAAAAATTGGGCAGAAAAAAAATGCAAAAGAAACAAAAGAAACCATAGCAAAAATCAACAAAGCCAAAGGCTGGTTCTTTGAGAGGATAAATGAAATTGACAAACCACTAGCCAGACTCATCAAGAAACAAAGGGAGAAAAAACAAATCAATAAAATTAGAAATGAAAAAGGAGAGATCACAACAGACAACACAGAAATACAAAGGATCATGAGAGACAATGATCAGCAATTAAATGCCAATAAAATGGACAACTTGGAAGAAATGGACAAATTCTTAGAAAAGTGCAACTTTCCAAAACTGAACCAAGGGAAAATAGAAAATCTTAGCAAACCCATCACAAGCATGGAAATTGAAACTGTAATCAGAAATCTCCCAGCAAATAAAAGCCCAGGCCCAGACAGCTTCACAGCTGTATTCCACCAAAAATTTAGAGAAGAGCTAACACCTATCCTACTCAAACTCTTCCAGAAAATTGCAGAGGAAGGTCAACTTCCAAACTCATTCTATGAGGCCACCATCACCCTAATCCCAGAACCTGACAAAGATGCCACAAAAAAGAGAAGTACAGGCAAATATCACAGATGAACATAGATGCAAAAATCCTTCACAAAATTCTAGCAATCAGAATCCAACAACACCTTAAAAAGATCATATATCATGACCAAGTGGGCTTTATCCCAGGGATGCAAGAATTCTTCAATGTCCACAAATCAATGTAATACACCACATTAACAAAATGAAAAATAAAAACCATATGATTATCTCAATAGATAAAGAGAAAGCCTTTAACAAAATTCAATGTCCACTTATGATAAAAATCCTCCAGAAGGTAGGAATAGAAGGAACACTCCTCAACATAATAAAAGCTATATATGACAAACCCAAAACAAACATTATCCTCAATGGTGAAAAATTGAAAGCGTTTCCCCTAAAGTCAGGAAGAAGACAAGCGTGCCCCCCTCACCACTACTATTCAACATAGTTTTGGAAGTTTTGGCCACAACAATCAGAGCAGAAAAAGACATAAAAGGAATCCACATTGGAAAAGAAATAAAACCCTCACTGTGTGCAGATGACATGATGCTCTACGTAGAAAACCTTAAAGACTCTACCAGAAAATTACTAGAGCTAATCAATGAATATAGTAAAGTTCAGTTCAGTTCAGCTGCTCAGTCGTGTCCGACTCTCCACGACCCCATGAATCACAGCATGCCAGGACTCCCTGTCCATCACCAACTCCCGGAGTTCACCCAAACTCATGTCCACGGAGTCGGTGATGCCATCCATCTATCTCATTCTCGGTCGTCCCCTTCTCCTCCCGCCCCCAACTTTTCCCAGCATCAGAGTCTTTTCCAGTGAGTCAACTCATCGCATGAGGTGGCCAAAGTATTGGAGTTTCAGCTTTAGCATCAGTCCTTCCAATGATATAAAATCAACACACAGAAATCCCTTGCATTCCTATACACTATTAATGAGAAAACAGAAAGAAAAATTAAGGAAACTCTTCCATTCACCATTGCAACGAAAAGAATAAAATACTTAGGAATATATCTACCTAAAGAAACAAAAGACCTCTTTATAGAAAACTATAAAACACTGGTGAAAGAAATCAGAGAGGATACTAATAGATGGAGAAATATACCGTGTTCATGGATTGGAAGAATAAATATTGTGAAAATGAGTATACTACCCAAAGTAATTTATACATTCAATGCAATCCCTATCAAGCTACCAACGGTATTTTTTACAGAGCTAGAACAAATAATGTCACAGTTTGTATGGAAATACAGAAAGCCTCGAATAGCCAAAGCAATCTTGAGAAAGAATAATGGAAGTGCGGGAATCAACCTGCCGGACTTCAGGCTCTACTACAAAGCCACAGTCAGCAAGACACTATGGTACTGGCATAAAGACAGAAATATAGATCAATGGAACAAAATAGAAAGCCCATAAATAAATCCATGCACCTATGGACACCTTATCTTTGACAAGGGAGGCAAGAATATACAATGGAGAAAAGACAATCTCTTTAACAGTTGATGTTGGGAAAACAGGTCAACCACTTGTGAAAGAATGAAACTAGAACACTCCCCAACACCATACACAAAAATAAACTCAAAATGGATGAAAGATCAAAATGTAAAACCAGAAACTATAAAACTCCTAGAGGAGAACATAGGCAAAAACTCTCCGACATAAATCACAGCAGGATCCTCCATGACCCACCTTCCACAGTATTGGAAAGAAAAGCAAAAATAAACAAATAGGACCTAATTAAAATTAAAAGCTTCTGCACAACAAAGGAAACTGTAAGCAAGGTGAAAAGACAGCCTTCAGAATTTGAGAAAATAATAGTAAATGAAGCAACTGACAAAGGATTAATCTCAAAAATGTTGAATCAACTCCTATAGCTCAATTCCAGAAAAATAAACAACCCAATCAAAAAATGGGCCAAAGAACTAAACAGACATTTCTCCAAAGAAGACATACAGATGGCTAACAAACACATGAAAATATGCTCACCATCACTCATCATCAGAGAAATGCAAATCAAAACCACAATGAGGTACCATTTCATGCCAGTCAGAATGGCTGCCATCCAAAAGTCTACAAACAATAAATGCTGGAGATGGTGTGGGGAAAAGGGAACCCTCTGACACTGTTGGTGGGAGTGCAAACTAGTACAACCACTATGGAAAACAGTGTAGAGATTTCGTAAAAACCTGGAAATAGAACTGCCATAGGACCCAGCAATCCTACTGCTGGGCATGCACACTGAGAAAACCAGAATTGAAAGAGACACGTGTACTCCAATGTTCACCACAACACTGTTTATAATAGCCAGGACATGGTACCAACCTACATGTCCATCAGCAGACAAATGGATAAGAAAGCTTTGGTACATATACACAATGGAGTATTACTCAGCCATTAAAAAGAATACATTTGAATCAGTTCTAATGAAGTGGATGAAACCGGAGCCTATTATGCAGAGTGAAGTAAGCCAGAAAGAAAAACCCCAGTACAGTATACTAATGCATATATATGGAATTTAGAATGTTGATAACGATAACCCTGTATGCGAGACAGCAAAAGAGACACAGATGTATAGAGCAGTCTTTTGGACTCTGTGGGAGAGGGCAAGGGTGGGATGATTTGGGACAATGGCATTGAAACATGTATTTTATCATATGTGAAACTAATCGCCAGTCCAGGTTCGATGCATGATACAGGATGCTAGGGGCTGGTATACTGGGATGACCCAGAAGGATGGGATGGGGAGGGAGTCGGGAGGGCGTTCAAGATGGGGAACACATGTACACCCGGGGCAGATTCATCTCAATGTATGGCAAAACCAATACAATATTGCAAAGTAATTAGCCTCCAAATTTTTTTTTTTTAAAGCAACAATGAAGGGGAAATTTTAGACCTTAAAAAAAATGCTTATTTTTTTCTGTGCTGGGTCTTTGTTGCTACCCCGGTGTGGGAGCAAAGGCTACTCTGTAGTTGCAGTGCCCAGGCCTCTCAGTGAGGTGGTTTTATGTTGTGGAGCACAGGCTCTAGAGCACAGGCCCAGTAGTCGCAGCACACATGCATAGATTCTCCCCGGTATGTGGGTTATTCCCAGACCAGCGACTGAACCCTGGTCTCCTCCATTGGCAGGTGGCTACTTATCCACTGAACCACCATGGAAGCCCAGAGTTTTATATCTTGACTGTGGAGATGGTGAAACATTTGTGCACATGTGCAAGCTCATTGAACTGTGCCCTCCACAAAGGTGCAAATAATTCCACATAAATACACTTCAGTAAAGATGAACTTCAGAAGGAGTGGCCACATGAGAAGTTAAACATAGGGCTCAATAACTGTAAAAACAGCAGAGGGCAATAATAAGTTTTCTTTTAAAAAATTAGTGAAAAGAGACAAGTGTGTCTCCTGGGATAGAATGTGTGTGTGTGTGTGTGTGTGTGTGTGTGTGTGTGTGTGTGTGAGTCAGTCTGTTTCCATATGTGTGGTTGTAATTTGGTTGTATGTATACTCTCCTGGTTCACATGTTAAAGAATCTGCCTGCAATGCAGGAGACCTGAGTTCAATACCTGTGTCAGAAAGATTCCCTAGAGAATGGAATGACCACCCACTCCAGGATTCTTTCCTGGAGAATTCTATGGACAGAGGAGCCTGGGGGCTACACTGTCTATGGGGTCGCAAAGAGTCAGACATGCCTGAATGACTAACAAAACATGCATTCCATACTATGACGTATATACATATTTAATATATAAGCAGTTATATACATGTGTGAACCCATATCTCTAAGCATAAAACTTTTAGTTGTTTTTTCTTGATATTTGTATTCCTCTCTCTATATATATATATCTGAGTTTGTATTCTTTTTGTGGAAAATAGGTGCTCAGCAAACTTGTGTTGGCATCTGCTATATTTGCATGCTCTCAATGAACCAACTGCAGTATAATGGCCATATCATGAATGGTACTTAGGACAATGGGTGTGTGCTCCATTCCTCAGCCGTGTCCACTCTTTATGACCCCAAGGACTGTAGCCTTCCAGACTCCTCTGACCATAGGATTCTCCAGGCAAGAATGCTGGAGTGGGTTGTCACATCCTCCTCCAGGGGATCTTCCCAACCCAGGAATCAAACTCATGTCTCTTATGTCACCTGCATTAGCAGGCGCATTCTTTACCCCTAGTACCACCCAGGAAGCTCTTTTGGGATGGCCACGGGTTTTGTAAATTCAGTGGTGATGAAACATCCCATGAGGAAACCCTGCAGGGCAGAGCTCACTGTGTGCTCTCCCCCTGCCCTCAGCTTCTGGACTCGGTGGAAACTGTCTCTTACAAATTGTGCAGGAAGGGTTTAAGCCCCTGGTGGGGATTGTGGGGTTAAAGCACATGAGCTCCTTCCACTGCTGTTTCCATCTTTCCTGTAATGAGTCGATGCCAGTGGAGTTTCTGGGACCTCGCCCTCTAAGCAGAGGTTCCAGGGCATTCCTTGGAGGCTCACAAGTAATCTTCCCTTCAGGTCCCAGCTCAGAGACCCTGCTCAGGCCCACAGCTCAGGGAACTCAGAGTTCCCCACTGATGGGGAAACCACACCCTCCCTCAGCTCAGAGATTTATGTGTGTTTTCCTTCTGGGTTATTTTTACTTACTTGATATAAAAGTCGACGTCTACTGTGTTGTCTGCATTAAACTGAATGTAACGTGCGTAAATGTGAAATGGCCCATTCTCAGTGATCTTCTCAATGTTACTGGATGCGATGTAAAGGGTTCTCCATTCTCCTGAAAACTGAAATCAAAATTCCTATTAAGAATCTAGTCCACATGTGAAATAGATCGCCAGTCCAGGTTTGATGCATGAGAAAAAGTGCTCAAGGCTGGAGCACTGGGATGACCTTGAGGGATGGGATGGGGAGGGAGGTGGAAGGGGACTTCAGAATTGGGAACTCATGTATACCCACAGCGGATTCATGTCAATGTATGGCAAAAAAAAAAAAAAAAAAACCCACTACAATATTGTAAAGCAATTAACCTCCAATTAAGAAAAAAAAAAAAAAGAATCTAGTCCATCCCTGTTAATTCAGCCCGACATCATCCCTCAGGAGTTTCCCTATCCTTCCACTTGGACAGAAATTACCTATCTTTATGAACACAACCTAGGTATAAAGTCATGTGAAAACTAACTCACATAAAGGAAGGAACTGAACTATTACTGAGATAGCTTGAGCTGTCTTGTCAAATGCAAGAGCTGCAGTCAGCAGCTGTTTGATCTTCCTTCTGTTTTACAAGCTCTGTGAACATGCACGAGAGCCAGTTAATAGATGGTAGAGATGATTTGAAGATGATACAGAACAGGTACAGAGCCAGTGAATGGAGCAATTTTGAGTTGCAGGGAGATGGCTAGACTTATGAATCCACACGACCAAACCCCAAAAGAGACACACACAGATACCCCAAGAACTCCTCCCAGCTTGCACCACCCCTGGTACCGGTTTGAGAAGTTGCTGGGCTTCACCTTGACATGCATAAAGCAGACCAAGGACAAGATTGAACAGCAGAACTTTCATCTTACTGGTTCTTCTTCTGCAGAAGCTGAAGGTGTCCCAGCGGTTGGAGAGGATGTGAAATTGCTGCCACTTTTATAACGCACATCATTTGGTGTGATGGGTCATGAGCCAATGTTTTTTTCCTCATATGACCAAAGTTACACAAATGTCATCTTCGATATCCTGGTTGGCGGGGATAAGCTTTTCTGGCATTCTGTCATTTTAATAATAAGGTTTGTTTTAAGAGAGGCTGTCATAGATGTGAACTTTTGACTGAGTGAGTGAGAAATCTCGGTACACATGTGATCTTTCAAAGTCAGAAATATTCATTTTTCTTTATGTCCTGAGATAAAAAATGGAATAAGCTATCCAGGGTACATAGAAGTTGTCCCCCTCTCCTATATTGTTTCCTTAACATGGAGGAGAGTGTTTAAAATTTATTATCTAAAAGGAAAGATCGATTGTGTGGGTTAGCCAAGGAAAATCTATTTCTTAGGAGACCCTTGGAAAGCCTCCTATTTCCGAGGTGAGGAGCACATGGGCACAAAGCATTTGTCACCTCCTCCTGCACCAAAGCAGGCCTTTTCTTCCTTGTAACTGGGAGGACGATCCACTCAAATGCCCCTTAACCTCGTCTGAAAAAGGCATGTCAACAATTCATTTTCATTACTCCTTTCCAGACACCCTTTACCCATCTAATCTGTAATACAGTATTTATTCACTGACTCACTTGTTTCTCTGGGTGAGCACAAAATTGGGACAGTAGTTCTCATAATATTTAGAATTTTGAATGGAGAATATTTATTTCCTCATTCTATAGTTCTAGTTATTTTCAAGGCCTCTTAAAGATCAATAGAATCTGTTTTTCATATTTTTAAATCAAATTTTTACTTAAGTTCATCTTCATTGATCGTAATTCATCAAATGAGCACATTAAAAGATTAATTTTGTTCTGAATATAGAAATGAAGAAGCAGTGAGTTTCAGGATTCTCAAGTCAGCTAAGAGAAAACGCTTGAGAGCTGACCCAGGACTGGCTACTTTCAGGACAAATCAAAACACAGAATCCTTCTATTCAAGTGAAATCAGACCTTTGTGGAGAGCTTCTGTCAAGAATATCTTCAGTTCACATCTTCAGTTGATACTTTCCCTCATGGCTCACATGGAACTTCAGTATTATCTTTTATTTTCTTTTTGTCCCTTTCTTCCGGTTGCAATATCACATTTCTCTTTTTCATTAGCACATTCCTCTGCATAATATCCTGTTTCAATTTTTGCTGTGAAATCTGTGTGATAGAAGAGTTTCATGTCTCAGAATATGATGAATTGATTTCCTCTCTTTGGTCTTTGATCCAAGTAATAGTCTTTTTATTTTTTTATTTATTTTTTTGGCTGTTTGTTAATTTTGGCCGCACCAAGAAGCGTGTAGATTCTTAGTTCTCCAACCAGGAATAGAACCTGTACCCAGTGCAGTGAAAGGGCAGAATCATGACTACTGGACCACCAGAAAAATTCCCTGAATCAGATAATTTCGAGCAGGGATGCGATCTCAGCTAACACCCTCTATTCTCCCATCATCACCCTTTCATCTTTACCTCTGTCCTTCCAGAATTTTCAGGTTCTTCTTCGGGGTTCCCACCAACACGTGTCTTTGAGAATGTATCCAAACGCCACCCCATCTTAGGAAGGCCTCATTATCTTCCAATCAAGGGGAAATTAAGCATCAGTTACTAAGAGTTTATTGCAATAGTTTTGATAATCCTGTTGTCTTCCACTCGTGTCATTCTGTCCTTTCCGCACTGTGTTGTCAAATTTGTTCTGTATATCCGTGTCTCCATTCCTTCCCTGCAAGTAACAGGTAGCTGATGAGAAGTGAAGTGAAGTCGCTCAGTCGCGTCCGACTCTTTGCCACCCCGTGGACTGTAGCCCACCAGGCTCCTCCATCCATGGGATTCTCCAGGCAAGAATATTGGAGTGGGTTGCCATTTCCTTCTTCTGATGAGAAGTTACAGAAAAAGAGAGAGCCCAGTGGGGTATTTTATGATGACCCAGAATGGTGGGGCGGAGTGAAGTGAGGGGGCTCACAAGAGAAGTGATGTATGTTTCATTATGGCCGATTTGTATTGGATTACAACATAAACCAAGAGAACATTGTAAAGTAATTCTCCTATCAAAAAATAAATTAAAAAATAAGAAAATTGCCATCCATAAGATAATTCATGCAAAAAAACAAAAAATCCTGTTCTTTTGTACCAAAGGGAAGTCATATGACCTTTAATACAAACTATTTCATTCAGTTCAGTTCAGTCACTCAGTCGTGTCCGACTCTTTGCGACCCCATGAATCACAGAACGCCAGGCCTCCCTGTCCATCACCAACTTCCGGAGTTCACTCAAACTCAGTCTCCTTTAGAATGTACTGGTTGGATCTCCTTGAAGTCCAAGTGACTCTCAAGAGTCTTCTCCAATACCACAGTTCAAAAACATCAATTTTGGGTGGCTCAGCTTTCTTTATAGTCCAACTCTCACATTCATATATGACTACTGATAAATAACCTCATGACAAATAAAAAGAGAACCATCTTACACAAATATTTCTCTTGTAACTCCCTTAAAATAATGCTAAGCTATGCCTGGTACATCTTCCTTGTGTCTCCTTCTCAAATTAATTTAGGTTTCTGTAACTTTGAAAACAGTGGCTGACTTTATTTTGGGGGGGGGGGGCTCCAAAATCACTGTAGATGGTGATTGCAGCTATGAAATTAAAAGACACTTACTCCTTGGAAGGAAAGTTATGACAAACCTAGACAGCATATTAAAAAGCAGAGACATTACTTTGGCAACAAAGTTTCATCTAGTCAAGGCTATGGTTTTTCCGGTTGTCATATATGGATGTGAGAGTTGGACTATAAAGAAAGCTGAGTCTTGAAGAATTGATGCTTTTGAACTGTGGTGCTGGAGAAGACTCTTGAGAGTCCCTTGGACTACAAGGAGATGAAACCAGTCCATCCTAAAGGAAATCAGCCCCGAATATTCATTGGAAGGACTGATGCCAAAGATGAAATTTCAATATTTTGGCCATCTGAAGTGAAGAACTGACTCACTTGAAAAAACCCTGATGCTGGGAAACATTGAAGGCTGGAGGTGAAGGGGAAAACAGAGGATGAGATGGTTAGATGGCATCACTGACTCAATGAAACATGAGTTTGAGTAAACTCCCGTAGTTGGTGATGGACAGGGAGGCCTGGTGTGCTGCAGTCCACGGGGTCTCAAAGAGTTGGACATGACTGAGCGACTGAACTGAACTGAACTTTGAAGCCTGTCTCTCCCAGTTAATTAATTTTGTTTTACTTGTCTGTTTTCTCTGTAACCACTGATTTTACATCTTCGATTGCACAACTCCTGTCTAAATAGTGCAAGCAAACTATTGACCTTGGCTACTAAAACTTTCAGGTTCCATCTAGAATTCATGTGCAGTGTTGCAATGTAGTAACATTTAAGTTGAGATAATAAATCACAAGTTCAGTTTTTTTTTTAAGGAAATAATTGCATAAATAACTTGTATTACCACAAAGATCTATTTTAATGTTTATGTATTTACTTATAGGGGACCAGCCTCGATATGGCCCAGGGTATCCTCGGGATGAACGGCGTCGGCGTCAGAGAGAGAGAGAGAGAAAGAGAGAGACAGGGGCTGATGATTCCTTGGTTTACACTGGAAACCAATAAAACCCCAGCACGGGGTTTGCTCTGTTTACATAGGCCGCAGGCGCCCTCTCGAATCACTGGAGGCACCCCACCAGGGCACCCCCTAGAGTGGGTCTTAGAAGCCCAGGCAGATAAGTAAACGCAGAGGGCCCAGCGCTCCAAGGATCTCAACCAGAAAAAGGAGAATAGAGAAAAGGATGGAAAAAGAGAAAGAACAACACGGGGAGACCAAGCTTCAGTGAGCAAGGCCCAAAACTTTATTTTCCAGTGCTGCTTTTATACCCTAAGTTATGCGCATAAGAAACAGAGAAAGAGAGGTATAGAGTCACGCCAAAATCACCTGGGGTCTAGCAGTCTTGATTCTTATCAGGATCAGGGCTTATTTTTGTGTGTCTCATGATAAAAGTTTTAGGTGGTTTACATTATCTTCTGGCCAGGGGGCCTGCTAACAGTTTTATGGCCCTCTCTCCTAACAATAGGTTAGTTAGCAAGTAAAAGGCTTATATTCTTTTAAGGTGACTTTCCTAAAGTTAGGCGCTAGACACATAACAAAGTTACATTCCTATAAGGCACCGGTGTAGTGAGCTACAAGAAAGGAATTTATTAACTTAAGATCTGATGTGGTTAAATCAAAGGCTACTACTTATATTCTCTATATGTGATTAATATATTTCCAAGGATACAATAGATAGAGGAAACTGCAGTAAGCATTGATTCAACAATGAAATCATTTTTAGTACTATTTTAATGATTTTAACTTCTTCAACAGATTCCTGTATTTTAGAATATTAGGCTTTCTGTCCTTGCATGGCTGGGAGGCTATAAACAGTCACATTCATAGTTGTAAGAGCCCGGACAAACTTGTCATGCAAGTTAGAAAGCTATCAGAGGGGCTTGGATTGGAACACTCCTATTAAGCCGAGGAGAACTTTTATATTTTTTTTTCCCTTATTTATTTATTTATTTATTTGCATTACAATAGTTTAATATGAACAATCAGAACTAATTAACAGTATAACAATATTTTACAACTGAAATAATTAAAATAAACTATAAAATTACTACATAAAACAGGTCTGATCTAGCTTATTTACTTTCTATAATCTCTTCAGTGCTGCAAAATAATTTATTTCTTTTTCTTTTTTCATGTTTTAATAAACACTTCGTCTTTTTGTATTGTTTTCTTTTTCATCACAATAATAGAAATATAACACCATATATCACTGTAAAACACATTTACACATAAATGCTGATAAGCACAAAATATTTTTCATCATTTACATTTTAACTGTAATAATATATGGCAGGATTAAAGCTGCATCCATCATGTGTCTAACTAACCTTGCTGTAATGAATTTTTTTTTTAAACTTTTAACAATACATAAAAGACTGTGCTGTTTATTTTTTATTTTTTTTTAAATCAAATAATCCAATTTTATTTATTTATTTTTTTCAAGTTGAACAGACTAAATTTCTTTAAACAAACTTACTTATACTCCAGAGTCCTTTAAAAACTTAATAGCATTTATACATTGAAGGTATTTGATTTTCTTGTAACTAGCACTTCAAATGCAACAAGCATTTGAAGCAACAAGCATTTGACCCAACAAGTAAAACTTCCTGCAGTTCATAACTTTAATAAATAAAATAAATTAAATGTACAGTGAATAAGTTCTCTGAAATATTTCAATATTTCTGCAGGTTTAGTAACATCGTAAAATACATTTCAATTAAAATTCACAAATCTAAAAACCTGTTAGGCATTTTTAGGCGTTTTAAGTTGGAAATGAAGACCAATGTTACATCGTAATATGCCAATTACAAATAGTACTTCAAATAGCAAATACTACAGTTTGTCCCAAACTTTAAAAACTATTCATGAATTCAACACTGAACTATTGATGGCTATGAGAATTGTTTCCTAGCCTTTTTGAAAATTTCAACCCATTTACGTTTAAGGTAATTATTGATAAGTACGATCCCGTAGCCATTTTCTTTATTGCTTTGGGTTCAAGTTTATACACTTTTTCTGTGTTTCCTATCTATAGAAGATCCTTTAGCATTTGTTGGAGAGCTGGTTTGGTGATGCTGAATTCCCTCAGCTTTTGCTTGTCTGTAAAGCTTTTGATTTCTCCTTCATATGTGAATGAGATCCTTGCTGGGTATAGTAATCTGGGCTGTAGGGTATTTTCTTTCATCACTTTAAGTATGTCTTGCCACTCCCTTCTGGCCTGAAGAGTTTCTGTTGAAAGATCAGCTGTTATCCTTATGGGAATCCCCTTATGTGTTATTTGCTGCTTTTCCCTTGCTGCTTTTAATATTTGTTCTTTGTGTTTGATCTTTGTTAATTTGATTAATATGTGTCTTGGAGTATTTCGCCTTGGGTTTATCCTGTTGGGGACTCTCTGTGTTTCTTGGACTTGGGTGATTATTTCTTTCTCCATTTTAGGGAAGTTTTCAACTATTATCTCCTCAAATATTCTCTCATGGTCTTTCTTTTTGTCTTCTTCTTCTGGGACTCCTATGATTCGAATGTTGGAGCATTTAACATTGTCCCAGAGGTCTCTAATATTGTCCTCATTTCTTTTAATTTGTTTTTCTTTTTTCCTCTCTGTTTCATTTATTTCTACAATTCTATCTTCTAGTTCGCTTATCCTGTCTTCTGCCTCTGTTATTCTACTGTTTGTTCCCTCCAGAGTGTTTCTGATCTCATCTATTGCATTATTCATTGTATATTGACTCTTTTCTATTTCTTCTAAGTCCTTATTAAATCTTTCTTCCATCTTCTCAATCCTTTTCTCCAGGTTATTTATCTGTAACTCCATTTTGCTTTCAAGATTTTGAATCATTTTCACCATCAAAATTTGAAATTCTTTATCAGGTAAATTCCCTATATCTTCTTCTTTTGTTTGTGTTGGTGGGCAATTATCTTGTTCCTTTACTTGCTGGGTATTTCTCTGCCTCTTCATCTTGCTTATATTGCTTTGCTTGGGGTGGCCTTTCCCTCTTCTTGCAGTTTGTGGAGTTCTCTTTATTCTGTAGTTTCTTCGCTGTGTGTGGGGTTGGACGGGTGACTTGTCCGGTTCCCTGGTTAGGGAAGCATGTGTCAGTGTTCTGGTGGGTGCAGCTGGATTTCTTCTCTCTCCTTTAGAAGACAATGGGCTGCTTTTCTGGGAGCCTGATGTCCTCTGCCAGTATTCAGAAGTTGTTTTGTGGACTTTACTCCGCGTTCAAATGTTCTTTTGATGAATTTGTGGGGGAGAAAGTGGTCTTGCCATCTTATCCCTCCGCCATCTTGTTCCTTCCTCCCCAGAACACTGGATTCTTATATTCCACTTGGTCATGGAGTATCTCTTCCCAGCTGCTCCAGCAAGGTGCAGCCGCTGTACCTTACCTTGGATGAGGGGTATCTCCTCAAGGCCGCCCCTCCTGCTTTGAATGTGGATCAGCTCCTCTCGGCCCTCCGGTGCCCAAGCAGCCACCGCCTCCTGGACGTGGTACAGCTCCTCTAGGCCACCGCCCTAACCCTGGGCGCAGGGTAGCTCATCTCAGCCACGATTCTGCACGTGGTCGGTTGCGCCGGAGCCGGGCGTCTCCCGCGTCTGCACCTGCGCCGCCGGAGCCGGGCGTCTCCGAGGAGAACTTTTAAACTACAGCTCTGAATTAATGTTTTCAGAGAAAGGTGGTTGGGGGGAAGCCCCCATAAGTATTAGAGGACTTGGTAAGAGGTGTAAGATAGTAAAGCAGTCAGACTCTGGTTTTCTTTGGGGTAGATGCTCAGGTAAGTCCAGGGGGTTCCTCGAGTCCTGATTAGCCTTGGCCCGTCAGGCCTCTTCCCCAGTTGGCCTTTGCCACGGGTAGGATTTCCCTCGCTGGCTCCCGGCATTTACTCATTTGTTTGTCCAAATCATGTCTTAGTTTCAGCACATGGGATCTTTGTTTCATTATGGGGAGGTCTTTAGTTCTGTTGCAAAGACTTTCTAGTTTTGTTACCACCAGGCCAATGAATCCGAGAGACAAGGTATTGAGGCAAGGTATACCATGGCCACCACACGTGACGAGTTGACTCACTGGAAAAGAGTCTGATGCTGGGAAAGGTTGGGGGCGGGAGGAGAAGGGAACGACAGAGAATGAGATGGCTGGATGGCATCACCGATTCTGTGGACATGAGTTTGAGTGAGCTCCGGGAGTTGGTGATGGACAGGGAGGCCTGGCGTGCTGTGATTCATGGGGTCGCGGAGAGTCAGACACGACTGAGCGACTGAACTGAACTGAACTGAACTGACACAACTTTATTCAAAAAGCAGGCTGACCAAGAAGATGGCAGACTAATGTCCCAAAGTAACCATCTTGTCAGGTTCTGGATGCCCAGTTCTTATGTAGAGCCAGATGGAGAGAAGCAATGAGGAACCAAAGTAAAAAGGAAGAATAGAGAACTGGAGACAATGAGGAAGTCAAGTTAAGAGGGTCTTCAGTCTTGCAAAACATCTCCTGGAAGGGCCAGCCTTTGGAAGCAGGGTGTTAATCTCTGCTTTTCAGAGGTAGGCAGGGTCAGATTATCTGCTTGTGAGGTGAACGAAGGCTCTTTAGTTTACCATTAGGGCAGAGGGTCGCCTGAGGCAGGCCATCATGTATGATTATGACAGCAACAACAATGAAAATTAAGTTAAAGAAACAGTGCCAACACAGAGTCGGAATTGGTTGTTCTCAAAGAGAATTCACCACCCTCCAAGCCCACTCCATAATCATGTGGAAGAAAAGGGCAACCACCATGCTGCTTGGTCAGATGGCTCTTTCTCTGAGTGTCTGCCATCAGTGGCACAGTTTCATATTTCAAATGAGATTTCGTTTCTTTTTGTTCCTCTTTAGAAAGTGTCTACTTTACACCTGTAGACTTAGAAATACTAAACTTGAGATGCAGGAGGCATTTTAAGTTAAGGAATTTAGCACTTTTCCATGCATGGAAGAGGCCAGAGTCAGAGCTCATTACAAATATTTCCTTGGTAATGCACCTCAGCTCTCTGGGGTCCTGTAATCACGTATTCTCAGCATTTTTCCCAGGGTTCACCATAGGAAGTGGTTGTAGTCTGATGGCTCCTAGACAGCAGGAATTCTCCTCCTTCTAGTCTGACCAGCTCATGTTGGAGGGCTGCAACTGCTGGTTCCATTTCTCAGGTCTTGCCCTCTTGGTCATGAATGTGACCAATGTTTGGGAGACATTTCATAATCAACTCTTGTCCCATGGCACTAGGAGTCTCTGTCCAGTTCAGGCAAAAATTCTCCATGTGCCACTATAGGTGTTAAGTTTTGGATGAGGCCCCATCAATAATTAAAAATTCTCTGGATTCTGGCTAACTCTAATGCAGGAGTCATTTTCCCTTATTGCTTCTTCCCATATATAGAATCACACTGTTATGATTATTTTATGTTAAAGTGTGACTTTCTCAAAATGTTTAACCATAAAAGTTTTTTTGCAGGCTTGATTACACATTAGTAACTGCAGGAGACAAAAATCCTGTAAACGAGGCGGGACATAAGTTACGAAGCTGGCAACATCGAAGATGACGTGGCTCATCAGAGAGACACAAAGCATGATTTGAAAACAAAGAAGAAATTTAAACAATGATTAGCTGAGCTACTTGTAATCCAGTTGCAATAATCAAGAAACCCAAGGGAAAATAACTGAGTTAATGAGCTATATGCAGATTCATTGTGCTGGCCATTCACATTTATGCGTGGCTTAATCTTTGAGATAAGCCTATATTACTGGCAGGATCAGCTGCATAGACAGCAAAAGATAAATGTTTCAATTTTACTCACATAAGGTGTAACATACCAAGTTACTGTAAAGTCAAAATTAGTTCAAGGAGAAGGTTCTACTTACACCTGCAAAACAGATTTAAACCAGTAATTTTTTTTTTTAGATTCAAATCATAAAAAAAAATTATAACCGTATGTACTAGCTCATTCAGTTCTATGTAAATAATTGTTTATGTTGGCAGCTTTATGAAGCCTTCAATTTCCCCTTTAGAATCCTTTCATAATTTTTTTTTTTATCAGTTCACCATAATGGTCTGGAAGTCAGAAACTTGCATTTATCCAAAAGACTTGTGTATACATCTTCTTGAAGATAAAGCATTTATGCAAAGGCATCAGAGTGATACCATAACTGTCTACAATGAAAAAAGACTTAAGATGGAATCTTTAAATGTGTTTACAACATAATTGACGAAGCAAAGTTTTATTGCTGTGATATATAACACTTTCAGATAATAACTAGAATAATGATTAATAATATTCTACCAGAACGTAACAGGTTTTCAGGAATTCCATATAATCTCCACAATATCGATATCATTTACGATATAACTTAAGATTTATTACTCATCTGACAACATCTCCCATGTAGTTTTCCATACCAAGAGAAACTAATTAGCTTAATATCTTCCTTTGGGTTGTTTTAGGGACCATTTGGAACATCCCATATTTAGATAGAGGTATTTTTATCTGAGAAATTTTATCAAAAGAATTTCACCAAAAAAATTTAAAACACAAGAGAATCATATGTCACTGTGAAAGAATGTGATTTACTTAGGCAAAGTGACAATAAAAAGATTTCAAGCCAAATACAAAACAGATAGTTTAAAAAGGTAAACAAACGTAAACTCTATTATCAAAGGCAACATAACATCTTCAGAAAACTGAGTTTTTTATGAGAGAGAAGCCGAATTTACCCTTTGCCTCAGCTTACTTTAAATGTTCATTGATTCGAAGAAAGTTTTTTAAAACTTCGTCATTTTTTATTGATTAGGTACAAAATTCTTTCGGGAGTCCATTTTCCACAAATCATTCATAACTTTTTTTAGCAAATATTTAAATCTCAAGTTGTAGAATATCTGGACAAATCCTAAAACACATAATTCTTTCTGAAAGTTCACTGAAAATTCAATCTCATTTACACTCGTTCCTTAAAAGTTTTTTTTCACATTGAGTTACTTTCCTTGCTAAAAATTTTGTAGCAGATGTAATAAGATCTTATTTAGCTTATGTTAAACCTAGGCACAATAAATATATTCTACTTAGGGTCCGGCAGCACAGACGTGAGAGACGCCGGCTCCGGTGCAACCAACCACACGCAGAAGCATGGCCGAGAGGAGTTACTCCACATCCAAGGTAAGGTACAGTGGCTGCGATTTGCTGGAGCATCTGTGAAGAGGTATTCCACTTCCAAGGTAAGAGAAACCCAAATAAGATGGTAGGTATTGCGAGGGGACATCAGAGGACAGACACACTGAAATCATAATCACAGAAAACTAGTCGATCTGATCACATGGACCACAGCCCTGTCTAACTCAATGAAACTAAGCCAGGCCGTGTGGGGCCACCCAAGATGGACGGGTCATGGTGGAGAGGTCTGACAGAATGCGGTCCATTGGAGAAGGGAATGGCAAACCACTTCAGTATACTTGCCTTGAGAACCCCATGAACAGTATCAAAAGGCAAAATGATAGGTTACTGAATGAGGAATTCCCCAGGTCGGTATGTGCCCAGTATGCTACTGGAGATCAGTGGAGAAATAACTCCAGAAAGAATGAAGAGATGGAGCCAAAACAAAACAAATACCCAGTTGTGGATGGGACTGGTGGTAGAAGCAAGGTCCGATGCTATAAAGAGCAATATTGCATAGGAACCTGGAATGTTAGGTCCATGAATCAAGGCAAATTGGAAGTGGTCAAACAGGAGATGACAAGAGTGAACGTAGATATTCTAGGAATCAGTGAACTAAAATGGACTGAGCAGGGCTAGCCGGCTGCAAAGGCTCATTCCCCATCCCCCACCGGAGACAGGCAGGGGAGGGCAGCGAGAGCCAGAAGGAGCAACTGGGGCCCCAGAGAGGCATCCACTACCAAACTGCAAGCAGGCTTCATTGCTAACCAAGACTTCTTGGGTTTCTGGCCGGTCAACATCTGCATGAGAAGGTGCACCAGTTGTACACCCAGAAAACTGAGCAGCAGGGCAGGGACTGGGGAGGCGATAAGTCACAGTGACAGCGCTCGCCAAACACCTGGTAACCTGAGCTGCTCAGACTGGGGACGGGCACAAAACGCAGGCACAACCAAGTCTGCACCTTTGTGGAGTACCCAAGTCCCTGAACCTGAGCGGCTTACACCTGGGAAGTGCATGCAACCCAGCGCCAGCCTCAGGCAGTTCCCAGCAGAGCAACCTAGAGCCTGTGCAGTGTAGACTGGGACAGCACACACGCCATGAGCGGGGGTAAGCCCAGTGTGGCTAAGACACCGCGAGCACTCCCCACAGACACCAGTGTTATTTGTTTGCAGCTTTCCTCCCTCCCCAATGCAGGACTGAACAAGTGAGCCTTAAAAAGTGTCCACCACCACCCCCTCGTGTCAGGGTGGAAATTAGACACTGAAGAGACCAGCAAACATAAGAAGCTAAAACAGAGGGAACCGCCTTGGAAGTGACAGATGGAGAAGTCTTGAGGCTACTTCAAGAATAAGACTGAAAACCAGAGGCAGGAGGCTTAAGTCCAAATCCTGAGAACACAAGAGAACTCCTAACTCCAGGGAACATTAATTGATAGGAGCTCATCAAACGCCTTCATGCCTACTGAAACCAAGCACCACCCAAGGGCCAACAAGTTCCAGAGCAAGACATACCACGCAAATTCTCCAGCAACACAGGAACATAGCCCTGAGTTTCAATATGCAGGCTGCCCAAAGTCACTCCAAACCCACTGACATCTCATAACTCATTAGTGGACACTTCATTGCACTCCAGAGAGAAGAAATCCAGTTCCACCCACCAGAACACTGACACAAGCTTCCCTAACCAGGCAACCTTGACAAGCCACCCGTCCAACCTCACCCATAGCAAGGAAATTCCACAATAAAGAGAACTCCACAAACTGCCAGAAGATGGAAAGGTCCCCCCCTCCCCGAAATAGCAATGTAAGCAAGATGAGAGCCAGCTTGTAAAGGAACACGATAAATGCCCAGCAACCGAAACAAAAGAAGAAGAGATAGGGAACCTACCCGACAAAGAATTCCAAACAATGATAGTGAAAATGATCCAAAATTTTGAAAACAAATTGGAGTTACAGATAAATAACCTGGAGTCAAAGGAAGAGAATATGCAAGAAAGGTTTAATAAGGATCTTGAGGGAAATAAAAAAAAAAGAGTCAACATGCAATGAATAATGCAATAGATGAGATCAAAAACACTCCAGAGGGAACCAACAGTAGAATAACGAAGGGATAAGATAGAATAAGTGAGTTAGAAGATAGGATGGTAGAAATAAATTAGAGGATGAAGGAGAGGATAAAAGAAACACAAGTTAAAAGAAATGAGGATAGTCTCAGACAACTCGGGACAATGTTAAATGCCCCAACATCTGAATCATAGGAGTCCCAGAAGAAGAAGACAAAAAGAAAGACCATGAGAAAATACTTAACAAGGTAATAGTTGAAAATTTCCCTAAAACGGGGAAGGAAATAATCACCCAAGTCCAAGAATCCCAGAGAGTTCCAAACAGGAAAAACCCAAGGCTAAATACCACAAGACATATATTAATCAAATTAACAAAGATCAAACACAAAGAACAAATAATAAAAGCAGCAAGGGAAAAGCAACAAATAACACATAAGGGGATTCCCATAAGGATAACAGCTGATCTCTCAATAGAAACTCTTCAGGCCAGGAGGGAATGGAAGGGCATACTTAAAGTGTTGAATGAAAATAACCAACAGCCCAGATTACTATACCCAGCAAGGATCTCATTCAAAGATGAAGGAGAAATCAAAAGCTTTACAGACAAGCAAAAGCTGAGAGAATTCAGCATCACCAAACCAGCTCTCCAACAAATGCTAAAGGACATTCTCTAGACAGGAAACACAGAAAAGGTGTATAAACTCGAACCCAAAACAATAAAGTAAACTGCAACAAGATCATACTTATCAATAATTACCTTAAATGTAAATGGGTTGAATTCACCAACCAAAAGACAAAGCCTGCCTGAATGGATACAAAAACAAGAACTCCATATATGTTGTCTTCAAGAGACCCACCATAAACCAAGGGACACCTACAGACTGAAAATGAAGGGCTAGAAAAAGATATTCCATGCAAAGGGAGACCAAAAGAAAGCAGGAGTAGCAATACCCATATCAGGTAAAACAGACTTTAAAACAAAGGCTGTGAAAAGAGACAAAGAAAGACACTACATAATGATCAAAGGATCAATTCAAGAAGAAGATAGAACAGTTATAAATATATATGCACCAAACAGAGGAGTGCTGCAATATGTAAGACAAATGCTAACAAGTATGAAAGGGGAAGTTAACAACAACACAATAATAGTTCAGTTCAGTAAAGTTGTTCAGTCGTTTCCGACTCACTGCGACCCCAAAAATCACAGCACGCCAGTCCTCTCTGTCCATCATCAACTCCTGGAGTTCACACAAACTCATGTCCATCGAGTCTGTGATGCCATCTAGCCATCTCATTCTCTGTCGTCCCCTTCTCCTCCCGCCCCCAACATTTCCCAGCATCAAACTCTTTTCCAATGAGTCAACTCGTAGCATGAGGTGGCCAAAGTATTGCAGTTTCAGCTTTAGCATCAGTCCTACAATGAACACCCAGGATTGATCTCCTTTAGAATGGACTGGTTAGATCTCCTTGCAGTACAAGGGACTCTCAAGAGTCTTCTCCAGCACCACAATTCAAAAGCATCAATTCTTCGGCGATCAGCTTTCTTCACAATCCAACTCTCACATCCATACATGACCACGGGAAAAACCATAGCCTTGACTAGATGGACCTTGGTTGGCAAAGTAATGTCTCTGCTTTTTAATATACTATCTAAGTTGGTCATAACTTTCCTTGCAAGGAGCAAGCGTCTTTTAATTTCCTGGCTGCAATCAGCATCTGCAGTAATTTTGGAGTGGAGACTTTAATACCCCACTCACACCTATGGATAGATCAACTAAACAGAAAATTAACAAGGAAACACAAACGTTAAATGATACAGTAGAGCAGTTAGACCTAATTAATGTCTATAGGATATTTCACGCCAAAACAATTGATTTCAACTTCTTCTCTAGTACCATGGAAACTTCTCCAGGAGAGATCACATCCTGGGCCATAAATCTAGCCTTGGTAAATTCAAAAAAAGTGAAATCATTCGAAGCATCTTTTCTGACCACAATGCAGTAAGACTAGATCTCAATTGCAGGAGAAAAACTATTAAAAATTCCAACATATGGAGGTTGAACAACACGCTGCTGAATAACCAACGGATCATAGAAGAAATCAAAAAAGAAATCACAATACACATAGAAATGAATGAACATGAAAATACAACAACCCCAAACCTGTGGGACACTGTAAAAGCAGTGCTAAGGAGAAGGTTCATAGCAATACAGGCATATCTCAAGAAACAAGAAAAAAGTCAACTAAGTAACCTAAATCTACACCTAAAGGAACTAGAAAAGAAGAAATGAAGGACCCCAGGGTTCATAGAAGGAAAAAAATTCTTAAAAATTAGGGCAGAAATCAATGCAAAAGAAACAAAAGAGACCGTAGCAAAAATCAACAGAGCCAAAAACTGGTTCTTTGAGAGGATAAATAAAATTAACAAACCATTAGCCAGACTCATCAAGAAACAAAGGAAGAAAAACCTAATCAATAAAATTAGAAATGAAAATGGAGAGATCACAACAGACAACACAGAAATACAAAGGATCAAAAGAGACTACTATCAGCAATTATATGCCAATAAAATGGACAATTTGGAAGAAATGGACAAATTCTTAGACAAGTAAAACTTTTGAAAACTGAACCAGGAAGAAATAGAAAATCTTAACAGACCCATCACAAGCACGGAAATCAAAACGGTAATCAGAAATCTTCTAGCAAACAAAAGCCCAGGTCCAGATGTCTCCACAGCAGAATTCTACCAAAAATTTAGAGCAGAGCTAACACCTATCCTACTCAAACTCTTCCAGAAAATTGCAGAGGAAGGTCAACTTCCAAACTCATTCTATGAGGCCACCATCGCCCTAATCTCAAAACCTGACAAAGATGCCACAAAAAAAGGGAACTACAGGCCAATATCACTGATGAACATAGATGACAAAATCCTTAACAAAATTCTAGCAATCAGAATCCAACAACATTAAGAAGATCATACATCATGACCAAGTGGGCTTTATCCCAGGAATGCAAGGATTCTTCAATATCCGCAAATCCATTAATGTAATACACCACATTAACAAAGTGAAAAAAAAAACAATATGATTATCTCAATAGATGCAGAGAAAGCCTTTGACAAAAATAAATATCCATTTATGATAAAAACCCTCCATAAGGCGGGAATAGAAGGAACATACCTCAACATAATAAAGGCTATATATGACAAACCCACAGCAAACGTTATCCTCAATGGTGAAAAATTAAAATTGTTTCCCCTAAAGTCAAAAACAAGACAAGGGTGCGTACTCTCACCACTACTATTCAACATAACTTTGGAAGCTTTGGCCACAGCAATCAGAGCAAAAAAGACATAAAAGGAATCCAAATAGGAAAAGAAGAAGAAAACCTCTCACTGTTCACCAATGACATGATCCTCTACAGAGAAAACCCTAAAGATTCTGCCAGAAAATTACTAGAGCTAATCAATTAATATAGTAACATTACAGGATATAAAATCAACAAACACACAGAAATCCCTTGCATTCCTATACACTAATAATGAGAAAATATAAAGAGAAATTAAGGAAACTATTCCATTCACTGTTGCAACGAAAAGAATAAAATACTTAGGGATTTATCTACCTAAAGAAACAAAAGACCTGTATATAGAAAACTATAAAACACTGGTGAAAGAAATCAGAAAAGACACTAATAGATGGAGAAATATAACGTGTTCGTGGATTGGAAGAATCAATATTGTGAAAATGAGTATAATACCCAAAGTAATCTATAGATTTAATGCAATCCCTATCAACCTACCAAAGGTATTTTTCACAGAGCTAGAATAAATAATCTCACAATTTGTATGGAAACACAAAAAACCTCGAATAGCCAAAGCAATTTTGAAGAAGAAGAATGTAACTGGAGGAATAAACCTGCTGGACTTCAGGCTCTACCTCAAAGCCACAATCATCAAGAAAGTATGGTACTGCGTTAAAGACAGAAATATAGATAAATGGAACAAAATAGAAAGCCCAGAGTTAAAACCACACACCTGTGGAAAATTCTGAAAGAGATGGGAATACCAGACCACCTGACCTGCCTCTTGAGAAACCTGTATGCAGGTCAGGAAGCAACAGTCAGAACTGGACATGGAACAACAGACTGGTTCCAAATAGGAAAAGGAGTACGTCAAGGTTGTATATCGTCACCCTGATTATTTAACTTATATGCAGAGGACATCATGAGGAACGCTGGGCTGGAAGAAGCACAAGCTGGAATCAAGATTGCCAGGAGAGATATCAATAACCTCAGATATGCAGATAACACCACCCTTATGGCAGAAAGTGAAGAGGACCTCAAAGGCCTCTTAATGAGTGTGAAGGAGGAGAGTGAAAAGTTTGGCTTGAAGCTCAACATTCAGAAAACAAAGATCATCGCATCTGGTCCCATCACTTCATGGGAAATAGATGGGGAAACAGTGGAAACAGTGTCAGACTTTATTTGGGGGGGCCCCAAAATCACTGCGGATGCTAATTGCAGCCAGGAAATTAAAAGACGCTTACTCCTTGGAAGGAAAGTTATGAATAACCTAGATAGTATATTAAAAAGCAGAGACATCACTTTGCCAACCAAGTTCCGTCTAGTCGAGGCTATGGTTTTTCCATGGTCATGTATGGATGTGAGAGTTGGACTGTGAAGAACGCTGAGCATCAAAGAATTGATGCTTTTGAACTGCGGCGCTGGAGAAGACTCTTGAGAGTCCCTTGGACTGCAAGGAGATCCAACCAGTCCATTCTAAAGGAGATCAATCCTGGGTGTTCATTGGAGGGACTGATGCTAAAGCTGAAACTTCAATACTTTGACCACCTCATGCTACGAGTTGACTGACTGAAAAAGACTCTGATGCTGGGAAGGATTGGGGGCGGGAGGAGAAGGGGACGACAGAGAATGAGATGGCTGGATGGCATCATCGACTCGATGGACATGAGTTTGAGTGAACTCCGGGATTTGGTGATGGACAGGGAGGCCTGGCGTGCTGCGATTCATGGGGTCGCAAAGAGTCGGACACAACTGAGTGACTGAACTGAACTGACTGATGGACACCTTATCTTTGACAATGGAGGCAAGAATATAAAATGGAGAAAAGACAATAGTTTTAACAAATGGTGCTGGGGAAACTGGTCAACCACTTGTAAAAGAAAGAAACTAGAACATTCCGTAAAACCATACACAAAAATATACTTAAAATGGATGAAAGATTTAAGTGTGAGACCAGAAACTATAAAACTCCTAGAGGAGAACATAGGCAAAACACTCTCTGACATAAATCACAGCAGGATCCTCAAGGACCCTCTTCCCAGAATATTGGAAATCAGTTCAGTTCAGTTCAGTTCAGTTCAGTCGCTCAGTCGTGTCCGACTCTCCGCGACCCCATGAATCACAGCACGCCAGGCCTCCTTGTCCATCACCAACTCCCGGAGTACACTCAAACTCATGTCCACAGAGTCGGTGATGCCATCCAGCCATCTCATTCTCCGTCGTCCCCTTCTCCTCCCGCCCCCAACCTTTCCCAGCATCAGAGTCTTTTTCAGTGAGTCAACTCGTCTCATGAGGTGGCCAAAGTATTGCAGTTTCAGCTTTATAGAAGCAAAAATTAACAAATGGAACCTAATTAAAATTAAGAACTTCTGCACAGCAAAGGAAACTATAAGCAAGGTGAAAAGACAGCCTTCAGAATGGGAGAAAATAATAGCAAATGAAGTAACTGATAAGGAATTCACCCCAAAAATATAGAAGCAACACCTGCAGCTGAATTCCAGAAAAATAAATGACCCAATCAAAAAATGGGCCAAAGAACTAAACAGACATTTCTCCAAGGAAGACATACAGATGGCTAACAAAGAAATGAAAGATGTTCAACATCACTCATAATCAGAGAAATGCAAATTGAAACCACAATGAAGTACCATTTCACACCAGTCAGAATGGCTACTATCCAAAAGTCTATAAGCAATAAATGCTGGAGAAGGTGTGGAGAAAAGGGCACCCTCTTGCCCTGTTGGTGGGAATGCAAACTAGTACATCCACTATGGAGAACAGTGTGGAGATTCCTTAAAAAACTGGAAAAAGAACTGCCATACAACCCAGCAATCGCACTCCTGGGCATACATACCGTGGAAACCAGAATTGAAAGAGACACATGTACTCCAATTTTCATTGCAGCACTGTTTATAATATCCAGGACATGGAAGCAACCTAGATGTCCATCAGCAGACGAATGGATAAGAAAGCTGTGGTGCATATACACAATGAAGTAGTCCTCAGCAATTAAAAAGAATACATTTGAATCAGTTCTAATGAGGTGGATGAAACTGGAGCCTATTAGACAGAGTGAAGTAAGCCAGAAAGAAAAACACCAATACAGTATACTAACTCATATACATGGAATTTATAAAGATGATAACGATAACACTGTATAGGAGACAGCAAAAGAGACCCAGATATATAGAACAGTCTTTTGGACTCTGTGGGAGAAGGCGAGGGTGGGATGATTTGGGAGAATGGCATTGAAACTTGTATATTATCATATGTGAAACGAATCGCCAGCCCAGGTGCGATGCATGATGCAGGATACTCGTGGCTGGTGCACTGGGATGAACCATAGGGATGGGATAAGGAGGGAGGTGGGAGGGGGGTTCAAGATTGGGAACACTTGTGCACCCGGGGTAGATTCATGTCAGTGTATGGCAAAACCATTGCCATAATGTAATTAGGCTCCAATTAAAATAAATAAATTAAAAGAAAAAAAGAAAACCAGACACATTTTTGTGAGTAATCACCTATATATACACAACACTGTGTATGAATTATGGCACAAGTTCCTCCCTGTGCTGCCATTAATATACCTAATGTCATTCTATTTTGGAGTAGAGCTTGGCACATTAAAGCTTGTCTGAAAATGAAGGCTGCAATCTCTAGCATAGTATCATTTGAAGCTTGTCTTGTCAAATTAGTCAAGGCTTCTTCTCTGAGTGTTATGTCAGTGGTGCCAAGTGATGGCACAAATATTGGAGTCCGATAGTCATACTAGTGGAACACAGATGGCGTCCATCTCACCTGTAGTATAGAGAGATTGACTTGCTTATGAGGTAATTCATTCAAAATTTGACCATGTGCAAACGATAATCCCAGGGCACATTTTGCAATCCATCCTGGGGGTAACTGTGGCCAAAGAATGGTCCCACATATGCAGTGCCTTCCATCGGGGCTAAAAATCATATGTCTGGACTGTTAACCCAATTAGTCCCTGGCTATATGACTGAATCTGCTGAGTTCATGTGATTTACTGCTATTGTTGGATTACATAAAGACGTTGATAAGAATCCTGAAGGTTTAGTACTGTCAGGATATAATTTGGTATGACTATTTTGTTTCTAACAAATGGGAGCTGTTGTTGTCAATTGCTCATTTTCTGGGGTTGTTCACATGTACTGGTCCCAGATTTGGTGTACTTGTTGGCAGTACATCGTGTGGTTTTGGTTCCCCTGCAGGCATAACTAGTATTGGTTGCTTCTTTTATAGAATAGCCATAGGCATCTCTTTCTGTTTGATCACAATCAAAACGTAGATTGTGACCCAAAGTGTTAGTAGTATTACACCAAGCCAATAAATTCATGTTAAGGACATTTAAATTTTTCGTTTGATCTTTATCGTCTTGGACAAAATGACATACGCTTAGTCACTCAGCCATGTCTGACTCTGCGACGCAATGGACTGCAGACCATCAGGCTCCTCTCTCCATGGGGATTCTCCAGGCAAGAATACTGGAGTGGGTCACTGTGTTCTCCTCCAGGGGATCATCCCAACCCAGGAAATCAAACCCAGGTCTCCATCATTGCAGACGCATTCATTACCATCTGACACACCAGGGGAGCATAAAATGACATACCTTTTAAAAATCAGATTCATCTAAGGGTGACATTAATCAAGGCAGTCCATGAATGGAGATTAATGGGAGAACTCCACAGACCCAACCACAGGATTGATTTTCGAACATTGCGTGAGACTGTGCCCATAAAATGAAAACTTTCTGTGTCCAATCTAAAGGGACTTGAGAGGTCATTATTACATTAAGAACAAAATAGAGTAGTATGTGTCTGTGTATGTTGTGTTAGAAGAGTAACTTAGCTGGGCCCTTCTGGAACAGTCCATTCAATCTTTCCAAGAGGGTGTATTGACATTCCAAGCACTGAGAATTCTCTTGTGATTTCTGCATTGAGGGTATTCGATGGTCCCTGATTTTTTCTGGGAGGATTCCAAGATTTTATCCATGTGTGATGATTCCAGGTGTTTATACCTGTAACCTTAACAGTGTCAGATGAAGAGAGAATTACAGAATAAGATCCCTCCCATGTGGGGGTTGAGGAGGGAATCACGCTAGTAAAGCCATGCTTAAAATCCTCCAAGCCAGGCTTCAGCAACATGTGAACCATGAATTTCCAGATGTTCAAGAAGGTTTTAGAAAAGGCAGAGGCACCAGAGATCAAATTGCCAACATCTGTTGGATCATGGAGAAAGCAAGAGAGTTCCAGTAAAACATCTATTTCGGCTTCATTGACTATGCCAAAGCCTTTGACTGTGTGGATCACAGTAAACTGTGGAACATTCTGAAAGAGATGGGAATACCAGACGACCTGACCTGCCTCTTGAGAAACCTGTATGCAGATCAGGAAGCAACAGTTAGAACTGGACATGAAACAACAGACTGGCTCCAAATAGGAAAAGGAGTACATCAAGGCTGTATATTGTCATCCTGCTTATTTAACTTGTATGCAGAGTACATCATGAGGAAAGCTGGGCTGGAAGAAGCACAGCTGGAATTAAGATTGCCAGGAGAAATATCAATAACCTCAGATATGCAGATGACACCACCCTTATGGCAGAAAGTGAAGAGGAACTAAAGAGCCTCTTAATGAAAGTGAAAGAGAAGAGTGAAAAAGTTGGCTTAAAGCTCAACATTCAGAAAACTAAGATCATGGCATCTTGTCCCATCACTTCATGGGAAATAGATGGGGAAACAGTGGAAGCAGTGTCAGACTCTATTTTTTGGGGGGCTCCAAAATCACTGCAGATGCTGATTGCAGCCATGAAATTAAAAGACGCTTCCTCCTTTGAAGGAAAGTTATGACCAGCCTAGACAGCATATTGAAAAGCAGAGACATTACTTTGCCAACCAAGGTCCGTCTAGTCAAGGCTATGGTTTTTCCCGTGGTCATGTATGGATGTGAGAGTCGGACTGTGAAGAAAGCTGATCGCCGAAGAATTGATGCTTTTGAACTGTGGTGCTGGAGAAGACTCTTGAGAGTCCCTTGGACTGCAAGGAGATCCAACCAGTCCATTCTAGAGGAGATCAATCCTTGGTGTTCATTGGAAGAACTTATGCTAAAACTGAAACTCCAATACTTTGGCCACCTCATGCGACGAGTTGACTCACTGGAAAAGACTAATGCTGGGAGCGTTGGGGGTAGGAGGAGACGGAGACGACAGAGAATGAGATGGCTGGATGGCATCACCGACTCGATGGACATGAGTTTGAGTGAACTCCGGGAGTTGGAGATGGACAGGGATGCCTGGCGTGTTGTGATTCATGGGGTCGCAAAGAGTCAGACACGACTGAGCGACTGAACTGAACTGAATTGTTAGGAATGGTCTTTACTAATACCAGGTCCCCAGGATTATATTAGGACTTTTGATTTTCTTTTTGTTGTGCGATCCCATCTGTTAAAGTCGTAGCTGTCTTTGGAAAGAAGTTAATTAGTGACAACTTTTGTTAATTCAACTGTTTCTTGATCTGAAAGTCAGTCATTTGTGAGAAATGCCCTTCCATATAACATCTCAAAAGTGCTGAGTCCTAGAGACTGTGAAGTATTTCTTACTACAGCTAATGAGAGTAGTGAAATACATGGAAGGGGAGTTTCTTGTGATAGTTTTCATAAATGTCTGTTGATTATATTGTGGGCTTTATCTACCTAGCCAAGAGATTGAGATTCTAAGGACAACGTAAGTGAAACTCAATTTCTAGGGCCTGAAAGACTCATTGAGTTATTGCAGTCTGAAAGACTGGGCCATTGTCACTTGAAATTTTTCCAAGTAGACCAAAGCAAAGAGTGACCTCATGTATTAAAATTTCAATTACTTCTTTTGCCTGTTCCGTTCTACCTCTACCCACCCGGTAAAGGTATCAACAAAACCCAGTAGATATTGGTGTCTCTTGCCTTTAGGCATATGCTGAAATCTATCTGCCAGTCTTCTCCAGGATATTTTGTATGTTGTAAACCTGGAGGAGCTGATTGGCTGTCATGAGGATTATTCTTTTGACATATTTTACAGTTCAGTTCAGTTAAGTTGCTCAGTCGTGTCTGACTCTTTGAGGCCCCAAGGTCCGCAGCACGCCAGGCCTCCCTGTCCATCACCAAATGCTGGAGTTTGCTCAAATTCATGTCCATCGAGTCAATAATGCCATTCAACTGTCTCATCCTCTGTTGTCCCCTTCTCCTCCTGTCCTCAATCTTTCCCAGCATCAGGGTCTTTTCCAATGAGTCAGGTCTTCGCATCAGGTGGTAAAAGGATTGGAATTTCAGCTTCAACATCAGTCCTTCCAGTGAACACTCAGGATTGATCTCCTTTAGAATGGACTGATTGGATCTCCTTGCAGTCCAAGGGACTCAAGAGTCTTCTCCAACACCACAGTTCAAAAGCATCAATTCTTCAGTGCTCAGCTTTATTTATAGTCCAACTCTCCCATCCATACATGACTACTGGAAAAAAAAAAACATAGCCTTGACTAGACGGACCTTTGTTGGCAAATTACTGTCTCTGCTTTTTAATATGCTACCTAGACTGGTCATAACTTTCCTTGCAAGGAGTAAGCGTCTTTTAATTTCATGGATGCAGTCACCATCTGCAGTGATTTTGGAGCCCCCCAAAATAAAGTCAGCCACTGTTTCCCCATCTATTTACCATGAAGTGATGTGAACCGTATGCCATGATCTTAGTATTCTGAAACTAAGAAACATAGTTTACATCCGGTGACAATTTGACTTCTAGTTTTTCTTAATCCCTTTTGTTTAAATAGACATGAAGCAACTTGGGAAGTGTTTTCAATTCCCAAATTGGATGTTTGATGTCAAGTTTTAAGAACTTTGAATTGACCACTAGAGGGTAAGGTACGTTTCTTATCTGTTTGAAGCCATCCAGAGGGGAGTAAAATATCTCCATCAGACAGGGAACATCAAAGTTCCTCAGGGGAATAATGGGGTTTAATATCAGTGTGAACCTTGTCCCACAGGAGGTGGTGGTTTAGTCACTCAGTCGTGTCCAACTCAAGACCCCAATGACTGTAGTCTGCCAGGTTCCTCTGTCCATGGGATTCTCCAGGCGAGAATACTGGACTGGGTTACCATATCCTTCTCAGGGGATCTTCCCAATCCAGGGATCGAACCCAAGTCTCCTATACTGCAGGCAGTGTCCTGAATTACAGGCAGCTTCTTTTCCAACTGAATAAGGAGGGAAGCCCCACAGAAGGGGAGCCTGAGTATTAAAGACTGGGTGGCTGTCTTTTTCGTTTGTTGGTAGGTTATTCTTTTTCCCTCTGTTACGTCAGAATCATCCATTTGATGGCCCCAGCGGAGTATTACTGCCACTTCTTTGGGTAGTTTAATTGCATTGACGAAGTATGTAGTCTTAATTGCATCTAAAAGGATAGGGGGAGATCCTGTCCCCTGTCTCCTGTCCCATGGTTGTTTAGTCTTTTCTCTCCCTCTCTCCTGGACACACGAATGTATCTTTATCAAATCCTCATCAGAATTGCCTCTGATGAACACTTGTCCTATTAAAGGCACAGTTTCCTGGGGCTTCCTTGGTATCTGGTAAAGAATCCACCTGAAATGATGAAGACCTGGGTTCAGTCCCTGAGTTGGGAAGATACCCTGGAGAAGGCTAAGGCTACTAATACCAGTATTCTGGTCTGGACATTTCCATGGACTGTATAGTCCATGGAGTCCCAAAGACTCGGATATGACCGAGCGGCTTTCACATTTCCTGGATATTTAAAGTGGAAAATTATGTGTTTGAAATCAAGTGACTTTTGCACAGACACACATTTGCAGGGCAGATACTAAATCAATTTATTTAAACCTTCAGAAATCAAATCCCCCCAGACAGCACATGACCAGTGAGCAGGAGAAGTGTGATGGGAAAGAGAGTGTGAGTGTGAAGAGAGAAGGATCCTGTTAATCAGGAAGCAGGAAAGTCATCTGTGTTGTTGATCTGGATTCCATGCAGAAGAGGATGTGCCTGGTCTCAGCGACTCTGTAGATGAATAAAACAGGATCAAAAGCTTAGTAGAGGTGACTGAGTGATGGCTGTCAGGGTTGAGCCTCAGGCAGCAGGCTGTCCAGGGTACAGGAGCTGGTAGGGGATCCAGTGGACAGAATCTTGGTGCATGTCGATATGCCACATCTCTGAGATGGCAGGTTCCCTGTGGAGTATTTTCCCCAGAATGTACAAATGGTGGAGGATTTTCCATTTGGGATTGACTTGAAGAGTAATGATTTCAGAAAGCATGCTCATGGTAACGCTGCATCTAAAGGTGTTTTACTGTCAATGTAGTTGAGTTACATCCTTCTCCTAATTGCACAAATTTTATCCTTTGGGCCTTAAAGAACTATTTTTTTTTAATTTCATTTTGGAATACTGGTGATTAACAATGTATTATTTTCGGGGGTACTAGGCCTGATTAATGCATACAAAAATATATTAATATCAATTATTTTTCAGATTCTTTTCCAATTTAGGTTTTTACAGAATATTGCATTTAGTCCCCTGTGCTATGCAGTTGCACCTTGTTCTCTATCCATCCTGTTTATAATAGTTTGCCTCTGCTGACCCAAACTCCCAATCTATATCTTTCCCTAATCCTTCCCCTTTTGCAACAACATCTGTTCTTTATGTCTGTGAGTCTATTTCTGTGCTGTAAATAGCCTCCTCCATCTCTTATTTTTGATTCCATACATAAGTGATACATATCGCATTTGTCTATTTCTTTCTGATTTCACTCAGTATGACAATCCATAGGTTCAACCACGTTGCTGCAAATGGCATGACTGCATTCATTTTTATGGCTGAGTAATATTCATTTGAATATTTGTAGTATCTTTTTTTTTTATCATATTCATCTGCAAGCTGCTGTTTTTCTTTGTCTTTTTTCTTTCTTTCTTTTTTTTTTTTCCCTCAACAAGAAATTAAAGCCACACTTTAGCCAAGATCAGTGTTGTTTTCTGAGGCTGTCCTACTTTTGAAACCTTAAAGATCCCAATAACAGAAATTACTTTCTAAAGGAGAATGTGTTTCAGATGCATATTTCAGACAGTGTGGTTGGAGGCATTTAAATTCTGTCAGAATCATGTGAGATTAAACACTGGTCTTGAGAAACTGTGAGCACTGTTTAATCCTTGTGTTCCTGGGGGACAGATGTGTGTGGACAACTATAAAGTCG